>NW_028296539.1:0-400000 GCF_964197995.2 Scardinius erythrophthalmus
GGAATTCAAATTGATTCGTCAAACCGTTTTCGATAAACGCACAAATACATTTTACGTAGCGCTAGCAAAAACAGTCGTAAGGCTGTATCTCCGCAAAGGTTTATCGTATTCAGACCAAACTTGGTACATGTACTCACAAGCATGACCTGAGGCTACATGCTGCGTTTCGGCGCAGCGCCACCTACTGGTCCGGAGATATGAAAAATGGCTATTTTTGCTTATAACTTCTGAACAGTTTGTCCAAAAATCATAAAATTGGTATCGTTAGATTCAGGGCAATATGCCGATTCGTATGATATCCAGTTTTACCATATCGGCCCTTTTGACTGTCGGCCATTTTGAATTTTGTGCTAAAATACTGTATTTTAAGAACGCATGAACGAATTGTTACGAAACTTGGTATGGGTCATCAGCACGTTGTCCTGAAGGAGCGTGAGAAGTTTCGAAACAGCGCCACCTAGTGGTGAATTTTTTTTTTCAAATGCTTATAACTTTGGGTGTGGTCAACTTATTTTCACGAGACTCATCTAATTAGACTCCTGAAACCTTGCCGAGTCCTACGATACCAAACATGCTAGGTTTTGCCTTACGGTTTGTGTAGCGTTGTGATTTAGCGCTTAAAAAACATTTGGCTATATCTTCGAAACCGCTAGTCCGATCGAGACGAAACCACCGTCAGAAGTTTGGAAACATAGGTCGATAGCTATACGCCAATGCCCAAATGCGAAAATATTGATGTTTAGGGGTAGTAAATTCCAAACAAAGTCATGTGTCAGTCATTTTTTACGTGTTTTTTCATATAAATGCCTATAACTCTGAAGCAAATTGAGATTTTTTCACCAAAACTGACACACATATGTATGGGCTCACTCTGAGGACACGTAAAAAAAATTGTGAGACTGAGCCTCTTGGTGGCGCTATAATAGAACAAAACATAAAATTCCCATTGACTTCAATACAGTTTTGTGAAATAAAATGCTATTTTCATTAAAAACCTACTTTTTCGAACTCCTCCTACACCGTTTGTCCGATTTTCACCAAAATCGAATCATATCATCTCCAGACCTTGCCGACTGAAAGTTATGGATTTCGTGTCGATTGACGAAACCGTTTTCGTATAGCGCAGCAGCAAATTTGAGGCATGATGCTAAAAGCATTATTCAGGCTTTATGTCTGCAATGCCTTGACATATTGACACCAAACTTTGCATGTGTCATTGTCACTTCACTCTGACCACATCACATCAGTTTTGTAACTGCACCACCTATTGGTCGAAAGTGATAATCCATTACATCATATTTTTAATTATTGTTTCTATGATTTTTCAGCCATTTTGCCTAAAATCCTCTTTAAATGTCTTTAATTGCTCATTGTTGCAGTTGGTCTGACACTTTCAAACATGTCGAAATGTCTTGTCGTCTTATTCTGCTTGGCCCCGGTAATTGCTGCTTGCAGCTATATTTATTATTATTATTCTTCCGCCATGGGAGTCTATGGCAGCCCATAGAACCGATTGCGGGAAAGTTGTTTTGGTTTGACATTCTGATAGAGGACCGTCTCAACATTAAATACACCAATTTTGGTGTTTCTAAGTCATTCCCTCTAGCGCCACCACCTGTCCAAAGTTTCACTTTTACTTTGCTAATAACTTTTGAACCGTAAGGCCAATCAGCGAAATTCTTTTTTTCTCTGATTCCTGAGCTCATGGCGATTCGATTGCACCCTATGACGTCATTTTCCGTCATAAAAATATGGCCGCCATCTTGAATTTTCAAAAAAAGCTACTTTTTCGAACTCGTCCTAGACGGTTTGTCCGATTTGCACGAAAATTGAACCAGATCATCTTCAGGTAGTGCTGACAAAAAGTTATGGAATTCAAATGGATTCGTCAAACCGTTTTCAATAAACGCACAAATACATTTTACGTAGCGCTAGCAAAAACAGTCGTAAGGCCGTATCTCCGCAACGGTTTATCGTATTCAGACCAAACTTGGTACTTGTACTCACAAGCATGACCTGAGGCTACATGCTGTGTTTCGGCGCAGCGCCACCTACTGGTCCGGAGATATGAAAAATGGCTATTTTTTCTTATAACTTCTGAACAGTTTGTCCAAAAATCATACAATTGGTCTCGTTAGATTCAGGGCAACATGCCGAGTCGACTGATATCCAATTTGACCATATCGGTCATTTTGGCTGTCGGCCATTTTGAATTTTGTGCTAAAATTCTGTATTTTATGAACGCATGAACGGATTGTTACGAAATGTGGTATGGGTCATCAGCACAATGCCCTGAATGAGCCTGAGAAGTTTCGAAACAGCGCCACCTAGTGGTGAATTTTTTTTTTCAAATGCTTATAACTTTGGGTGTGGTCGACTTATTTTCACGAAACTCATCTTTTTAGACTCCTGAATCGTTGCCGAGTCCTACGATACCAAACATGCTAGGTTTCGCCTTACGGTTTGTGTAGCGTTGTGATTTAGCGCTTAAAAAACATTTGGCTATATCTTTGAAACCGCTAGTCCGATCGAGACGAAACCACCGTCAGAAGTTTGGAAACATAGGTCGATAGCTATACGCCAATGCCCAAATGCGAAAATATTGATGTTTAGGGGTACTAATTTCCAATCAAAGTCATGTGTCAGTCATTTTTTTCGTGTTTTTTCATATAAATGTCTATAACTCCGAAGCGAATTGAGATATTTTCACCAAAATTGACACACATATGTATGGGCTCACTCTGAGGACACGTAAAAAAAATTGTGGGACTGAGCCTCTTGGTGGCGCTATAATTGAACAAAATATGAAATTCCCATTGACTTCAATACAGTTTTGTGAAATAAAATGCTATACTAAACAAATGCATTGGTGTAATATTACGAAACTCAGATTGTGTCATCAGCACCATCCCCTGAAGGCAACCAAAATATTTCAAGACAGCGCCACCTAGTGGTCAAAAGTTATAACAAAATTTCCAAAAAGGCTAATAACTTTTGAATAAATCTGGCTATTGAAATGCCACAGATCTTAATAGATTCCTTGGGTCAAGCCGAGAACATAGATACCAAGTTTTCCTTATTTGGCCAAACTTCCTGTCCGCCATCTTGATTTTCATTCAAAACCTACTTTTTCTAACTCCTCCTAGACCGTTTGTCCGATTTTCACCAAAATCGAATCGTATCATCTCCAGACTGTGCCGACAAAAAGTTATGGATTTCGTGTCGATTGATGAAACCGTTTTTGTATAGCACAGCAGCAAAGTTGAGGCATGATGCCAAAATGACTATTCAGGCTTTATATCTGCAATGCCTCGACATATTGACACAAAACTTTGTATGTGTCACTGTCTCCTTACTCTGACCACACCACATCAATTTCGTAACAGCGCCACCTTTTGGTCAAAAGTGACAATCCATTAAATCATATTTTGAATCACTTTTTACATGATTTTTCAGCCATTTCGCCTAAAATCCTCTTTAAATGTCTTTAATTGCTCATTGTTGCAGTTGGTCTGACACTTTCAGACATGTTGGCATGTCTTGTCGTCTTATTCTGCTTGGCCCCGGTAATTGCTGCTTGCAGCTATTTTTATTATTATTATTATTATTCTTCCGCCATGGGAGTCTATGGCAGCCCATAGAACCGATTGCGGGAAAGTTGTTTTGGTTTGACATTCTGATAGAGGACCGTCTCAACATTAAATACACCAATTTTGGTGTTTCTAAGTCATTCCCTCTAGCGCCACCACCTGTCCAAAGTTTCACTTTTATTTTGCTAATAACTTTTGAACCAAAAGGCCAATCAGCGAAATTCTTTTTTCCTCTGATTCCTGAGCTCATGGCGATTCGATTGCACCCTATGACGTCATTTGCCGTCATAAAAATATGACCGCCATCTTGAATTTTCAAAAAAAGCTACTTTTTCGAACTCGTCCTAGACGGTTTGTCCGATTTGCACGAAAATTGAACCAGATCATCTTCAGGTAGTGCTGACAAAAAGTTATGGAATTCAAATGGATTCGTCAAACCGTTTTCAATAAACGCACAAATACATTTTACGTAGCGCTAGCAAAAACAGTCGTAAGGCCGTATCTCCGCAACGGTTTATCGTATTCAGACCAAACTTGGTACTTGTACTCACAAGCATGACCTGAGGCTACATGCTGTGTTTCGGCGCAGCGCCACCTACTGGTCCGGAGATATGAAAAATGGCTATTTTTGCTTATAACTTCTGAACAGTTTGTCCAAAAATCATACAATTGGTCTCGTTAGATTCAGGGCAACATGCCGAGTCGACTGATATCCAATTTGACCATATCGGTCATTTTGGCTGTCGGCCATTTTGAATTTTGTGCTAAAATTCTGTATTTTATGAACGCATGAACGGATTGTTACGAAACGTGGTATGGGTCATCAGCACAATGCCCTGAATGAGCCTGAGAAGTTTCGAAACAGCGCCACCTAGTGGTGAATTTTTTTTTTCAAATGCTTATAACTTTGGGTGTGGTCGACTTATTTTCACGAAACTCATCTTTTTAGACTCCTGAATCGTTGCCGAGTCCTACGATACCAAACATGCTAGGTTTCGCCTTACGGTTTGTGTAGCGTTGTGATTTAGCGCTTAAAAAACATTTGGCTATATCTTTGAAACCGCTAGTCCGATCGAGACGAAACCACCGTCAGAAGTTTGGAAACATAGGTCGATAGCTATACGCCAATGCCCAAATGCGAAAATATTGATGTTTAGGGGTACTAATTTCCAATCAAAGTCATGTGTCAGTCATTTTTTTCGTGTTTTTTCATATAAATGTCTATAACTCCGAAGCGAATTGAGATATTTTCACCAAAATTGACACACATATGTATGGGCTCACTCTGAGGACACGTAAAAAAAATTGTGGGACTGAGCCTCTTGGTGGCGCTATAATTGAACAAAATATGAAATTCCCATTGACTTCAATACAGTTTTGTGAAATAAAATGCTATACTAAACAAATGCATTGGTGTAATATTACGAAACTCAAATTTTGTCATCAGCACCATCCCCTGAAGGCAACCAAAATATTTCAAGATAGCGCCACCTAGTGGTCAAAAGTTATAACAAAATTTCCAAAAAGGCTAATAACTTTTGAATAAATCTGGCTATTGAAATTCCACGGTTCTTAATAGATTCCTTGGGTCAAGCCGAGAACATAGATACCAAGTTTTCCTTATTTGGCCAAACTTCCTGTCCGCCATCTTGATTTTCATTCAAAACCTACTTTTTCAAACTCCTCCTAGACCGTTTGTCCGATTTTCACCAAAATCGAATCGTATCATCTCCAGACTGTGCCGACAAAAAGTTATGGATTTCGTGTCGATTGATGAAACCGTTTTCGTATAGCACAGCAGCAAAGTTGAGGCATGATGCCAAAATGACTATTCAGGCTTTATATCTGCAATGCCTCGACATATTGACACAAAACTTTGTATGTGTCACTGTCTCCTTACTCTGACCACACCACATCAATTTCGTAACAGCGCCACCTTTTGGTCAAAAGTGACAATCCATTAAATCATATTTTGAATCACTTTTTACATGATTTTTCAGCCATTTCGCCTAAAATCCTCTTTAAATGTCTTTAATTGCTCATTGTTGCAGTTGGTCTGACACTTTCAGACATGTTGGCATGTCTTGTCGTCTTATTCTGCTTGGCCCCGGTAATTGCTGCTTGCAGCTATATTTATTATTATTCTTCTTCTTCTTCCGCTCTTGGAGTCTATGGCAGCCCATAGAACCGATTGCGGGAAAGTTGTTTTGGTTTGACATTCTGATAGAGCACAGTCCCAACATTAAATACACCAATTTTGGTGTTTCTAAGTCATTCCCTCTAGCGCCACCACCTGTCCAAAGTTTCACTTTTATTTTGCTAATAACTTTTGAACTGTAAGGCCAATCAACAAAATTATTTTTTCCTCTGATTCCTGAGCTCATGCCGATTCGATTGCATCCTATGACTTCATTTTCTGTAATAAAAATATGGCCGCCATTTTGATTCATTCGAAAAACCTACTTTTTCGAACTCGTCCTAGACGGTTTGTCCGATTTGCACGAAAATTGAACCAGATCATCTTCAGGCAGTGCTGACCAAAAGTTATGGAATTCAAATTGATTCGTCAAACCGTTTTCAATAAACGCACGAACAAATTTTACGTAGCGCCTGCAAAAACAGTCGTAAGGCTGTATCTCTGCAACGGTTTATCGTATTCAGACCAAACTTGGTACATGTCATCACAAGCATGACCTGAGGCTACATGCTGCGTTTCGTCGCAGCGCCACCTACTGGTCCGGAGATATGAAAAATGGCTATTTTTGCTTATAACTTCTGAACAGTTTGTCCAAAAATCATAAAATTGGTCTCGTTAGATTCAGGGCGACATGCCGAGTCGACTGATATCCAATTTTACCATATCGGCCATTTTGACTGTCGGCCATTTTGAATTATGTGCTAAAATGCTGTATTTTATGAACGCATGAACGGATTGTTACGAAACTTGGCATGGGTCATCAGCACGATGTCCTGAAGGAGTGTGAGAAGTTTCGAAACAGCGCCACCTAGTGGGGAATTTTTTTTTTCAAATGCTTATAACTTTGGGTGCGGTCGACTTATTTTCACGAGACTCATCTAATTAGACTCCTGAAACCTTGCCGAGTCCTACGATACCAAACATGCTAGGTTTCGCCTTACGGTTTGTGTAGCGTTGTGATTTAGCGCTTAAAAAACATTAGGCTATATCTTCGAAACCGCTTGTCCGATCGAGACGAAACCACCGTCAGAAGTTTGGAAACATAGGTCGATAGCTATACACCAATGCCCAAATGCGAAAATATTGATGTTTAGGGGTAGTAAAATTCAAACAAAGTCATGTGTCAGTCATTTTTTACGTGTTTTTTCATATAAATGTTTATAACTCTAAAGCAAATTGAGATATTTTCACCAAAACTGACACACATATGTATGGGCTCACTCTGAGGACACGTAAAAAAAAATTGTGGGACTGAGCCTCTTGGTGGCGCTATAATAGAACAAAACATGAAATTCCCATTGACTTCAATACAGTTTTGTGAGATAAAATGCTATTTTCATTCAAAACCTACTTTTTCGAACTCCTCCCACACCGTTTGTCCGATTTTCACCAAAATCGAATCGTATCATCCCCAGACTGTGCCGACTAAAAGTTATGGATTTCGTGTCAATTGACGAAACCGTTTTCGTATAGCGCAGCAGCAAATTTGAGGCATGATGCTAATAGCACTATTCAGGCTTTATCTCTGCAATGCCTTGACATATTGACACCAAACTTTGTATGTGTCATTGTCTCCTCACTCTGACCACATCACATCAGTTTTGTAACTGCGCCACCTATTTGTCGAAAGTGATAATCCATTAAATCATATTTTTAATTACTGTTTCTATGATTTTTCAGCCATTTCGTCTAAAATCCTCTTTAAATGTCTTTAATTGCTCATTGTTGCAGTTGGTCTGACACTTTCAGACATGTCGGCATGTCTTGTCGTCTTATTCTGCTTGGCCCCGGTAATTGCTGCTTGCAGCTATATTTAGGGGCCAAGCACCGAAGGTGCGTAGGCACCTATTGTATCTGTTCCCGTTCTTATTATTATTATTCTTCCGTTTCTTCCGACTGGGTGTCTATGGCAGCCCATAGAACCGATTGCGGGAAAGTTGTTTTGGATTGACATTCTGATAGAGGACTCTCCCAACATTAAATACACCAATTTTGTTGTTTCTAAGTCATTCCCTCTAGCGCCACCACCTGTCCAAAGTTTCACTTTTATTTTGCTAATAACTTTTGAACCGTGAGGTCAATCAACAAAATTCTTTTTTTCCTCTGATTCCTGAGCTCATGCCGATTCGATTGCACCCTATGACTTCATTTTCCGTCATAACAATATGGCCGCCATTTTTAATTTTTCGTAAAACCTACTTTTTCGAACTCGTCCTAGACGGTTTGTCCGATTCGCACGAAAATTGAACCAGATCATCTTCAGGCAGTGCTGACAAAAAGTTATGGAATTCAAATTGATTCGTTAAACCGTTTTCGAAAAACGCTCGAACTAATTTTACGTAGCGCCTGCAAAAACAGTCGTAGGGCTCTATCTCCGCAACGGTTTATCGTATTCAGACCAAACTTGGTACATGTCATCACAGGTATGACCTGAGGCTACATGCTGTGTTTCGGCGCAGCGCCACCTACTGGTCCGGAGATATGGAAAATGGCTATTTTTGCTTATAGGTTTTGAACAGTTTGTCCAAAAATCATAAAATTGGTCTCGTTAGATTCAGGGCAACATGCCGATTCGACTGATATCCAATTTGACCATATCGGCCATTTTGACTGTCAGCCATTTTGAATTTTGTGCTAAAATGCTGTATTTTATGAACGCATGAACGAATTGTTACGAAACTTGGTATTGGTCATCATCACGATGTCCTGAAGGAACCTGAGAACTTTCGAAACAGCGCCACCTAGTGGTGAATTTTTTTTCCCAAATGCTTATAACTTTGGGTGTGGTCGACTTATTTTCACGAGACTCATCTCATTACAGTCCTGAATCGTTGCCGAGTCCCACGATACCAAACATGCTAGGTTTCGCCTTACGGTTTGTGTAGCGTTGTGATTTAGCGCTTAAAAAACATTTGGCTATATCTTCGAAACCGATAGTCCGATCAAGACGAAACCACCGTCAGAAGTTTGGAAACATAGGTCGATAGCTATACGCCAATGCCCAAATGCAAAAATATTGATGTTTAGGGGTAGTAAATTCCAATCAAAGTCATGTGTCAGTCATTTTTTACGTGTTTTTTCATATAAATGTCTATAACTCCGAAGCGAATTGAGATATCTTCACCAAAATTGACACACATATGTATGGGCTCACTCTGAGGACACATAAAAAAAAATGGTGTGACTGAGCCTCTTGGTGGCGCTATAACAGAACAAAACATGAAATTCCCATTGACTTCAATACAGTTTTGTGAAATAAAATGCTATACTAAACAAATGCATTGGTGTAATATTACGAAACTCAGAATGTGCCATCAGCTCCATCCCTTGAAGGTACCCAAAAGATTTCGAGACAGCGCCACCTAGTGGTCAAAAGTTATAACAAAATTTCCAAAAAGGCTAATAACTTTTGAATAAATCTGGCTATTGAAATGCCACTGGTCTTAATAGATTCCCTGGGTCAAGCCGAGAACATAGATACCAAGTTTTCCTTATTTGGCCAAACTTCCTGTCCGCCATCTTGATTTTCATTCAAAACCTACTTTTTCGAACTCCTCCTAGACCGTTTGTCCGATTTTCACCAAAATCGAATCGTATCATCTCCAGACTGTGCCGACTAAACGTTATGGATTTCGTGTCGATAGACGAAACTGTTTTCGTATAGCGCAGCAGCAAAGTTGAGGCATGATGCCAAAAGCACTATTCAGGCTTTATCTCTGAAATCCCTTGAAATATTGACACCAAACTTTGTATATGTCATTGTCACTTCACTCTGACCACATCACATCAGTTTTGTAACTGCTCCACCTATTGGTCGAAAGTGATAATCCATTAAATCATATTTTAAATGACTTTTTATATGATTTTTCAGCCATTTCGCCTAAAATCCTCTTTAAATGTATTTAATTGCTCATTGTTCCAGTTGGTCTGACACCTTCAGCCATGTTGGCATATCCTGTCATCTGCTTGCGCTTGGCCCCGATAATTGCTGCTTGCAGCTATATTTAGGGGCCAAGCACCGAAGGTGCGGAGGCACCTATTGTATCTGTTCCCGTTCTTATTATTATTCTTCATTTTTCCGACTGGGAGTCTATGGCAGCCCATAGAACCGATTGCGGGAAAGTTGTTTTGGTTTGACATTCTGATAGAGGACAGTCCCAACATTAAATACACCAATTTTTGTGTTTCTAAGTCATTCCCTCTAGCGCCACCACCTGTCCAAATTTTCACTTTTATTTTGCTAATAACTTTTGAACCGTAAGGCCAATCAACAAAATTATTTTTTCCTCTTATTTCTGAGCTCATGCCGATTCGTTTGCACCCTATGACGTCATTTTCCGTCATATAAATATGGCCACCATTTTGAATTTTCTGAAAAAGCTACTTTTTCGAACTCGTCCTAGACGGTTTGTCCGATTTGCACGAAAATTGAACCAGATCATCTTCAGGCAGTGCTGACCAAAAGTTATGGAATTCAAATTGATTCGTCAAACCGTTTTCGATAAACGCACGAATACATTTTACGTAGCGCTAGCAAAAACAGTCGTAAGGCTGTATCTCCGCAACGGTTTATCGTATTCAGACCAAACCTGGTACATGTACTCACAAGCATGACCTGAGGCTACATGCTGCGTTTCGGCGCAGCGCCACCTACTGGTCTGGAGATATGAAAAATGGCTATTTTTGCTTATAACTTCTGAACAGCTTGTCCAAAAATCATAAAATTGGTCTTGATAGATTCAGGGCGACATGCCGAGTCGACTGATATCCAATTTTGCCATATCGGCCATTTTGACTGTCGGCCATTTTGAATTTTGTGCTAAAATGCTGTATTTTAACAACGCATGAACGGATTGTTACGAAACTTGGTATGGGTCATCAACACGATGTCCTGAAGGAGTGTGAGAAGTTTCGAAACAGCGCCACCTAGTGGTGAATTTTTTTTTTCAAATGCTTATAACTTTGGGAGTGATCGACTTATTTTCACGAAACTCATCTCATTAGACTCCTGAATCGTTGCCGAGTCCAACGATACCAAACATTCTAGGTTTCGCCTTACGGTTTGTGTAGCGTTGTGATTTAGCGCTTAAAAAACATTAGGCTATATCTTCGAAACCGTTTGTCCGATCAAGACGAAACCACCGTCAGAAGTTTGAAATCATAGCTTGTTAACTATGTGTCAAAGCCCAAATGCGAAAATATTGATGTTTAGGGGTAGTAATATTCAATCAAAGTCATGTGTCAGTCATTTTTTACGTGTTTTTTCATATAAATATCTATAACTCCGAAGCAAATTGAGATATTTGCACCAAAATCGACACATATATGTATGGGCTCACTCTGAGGACACATAAAAAAAATTGTGGGACTGAGCCTCTTGGTGGCGCTATAATTGAACAAAATATGAAATTCCCATTGACTTCAATACAGTTTTGTGAAATAAAATGCTATACTAAACAAATGCATTGGTGTAATATTACGAAACTCAGATTGTGTCATCAGCACCATCCCCTGAAGGCAACCAAAATATTTCAAGACAGCGCCACCTAGTGGTCAAAAGTTATAACAAAATTTCCAAAAAGGCTAATAACTTTTGAATAAATCTGGCTATTGAAATGCCACGGGTCTTAATAGATTCCTTGGGTCAAGCCGAGAACATAGATACCAAGTTTTCCTTATTTGGCCAAACTTCCTGTCCGCCATCTTGATTTTCATTCAAAACCTACTTTTTCGAACTCCTCCTAGACCGTTTGTCCGATTTTCACCAAAATCGAATCGTATCATCTCCAGACTGTGCCGACAAAAAGTTATGGATTTCGTGTCGATTGATGAAACTGTTTTCGTATAGCACAGCAGCAAAGTTGAGGCATGATGCCAAAATGACTATTCAGGCTTTATATCTGCAATGCCTCGACATATTGACACAAAACTTTGTATGTGTCACTGTCTCCTTACTCTGACCACACCACATCAATTTCGTAACAGCGCCACCTTTTGGTCAAAAGTGACAATCCATTAAATCATATTTTGAATCACTTTTTACATGATTTTTCAGCCATTTCGCCTGAAATCCTCTTTAAATGTCTTTAATTGCTCATTGTTGCAGTTGGTCTGACACTTTCAGACATGTTGGCATGTCTTGTCGTCTTATTCTGCTTGGCCCCGGTAATTGCTGCTTGCAGCTATATTTATTATTATTCTTCTTCCGACTGGGCGTCTATGGCAGCCCATAGAACCGATTGCGGGAAAGTTGTTTTGGTTTGACATTCTGATAGAGGACAGTCCCAACATTAAATACACCAATTTTTGTGTTTCTAAGTCATTCCCTCTAGCGCCACCACCTGTCCAAAGTTTCACTTTTATTTTGCTAATAACTTTTGAACCGTAAGGCCAATCAACAAAATTCTTTTTTCCTCTTATTTCTGAGCTCATGCCGATTCGATTGCACCCTATGACGTCATTTTCCGTCATATAAATATGGCCGCCATTTTTAATTTTCTGAAAAAGCTACTTTTTCGAACTCGTCCTAGACGGTTTGTCCGATTTGCAGGAAAATTGAACCAGATCATCTTCAGGCAGTGTTGACCAAAAGTTATGGAATTCAAATTGATTCGTCAAACCGTTTTCGAAAACGCACGAATACATTTTACGTAGCGCTAGCAAAAACAGTCGTAAGGCTGTATCTCCGCAAAGGTTTATCGTATTCAGACCAAACTTGGTACATGTACTCACAAGCATGACCTGAGGCTACATGCTGCGTTTCGGCACAGCGCCACCTACTGGTCCGGAGATATGAAAAATGGCTATTTTTGCTTATAACTTCTGAACAGTTTGTCCAAAAATCATAAAATTGGTATCGTTAGATTCAGGGCAATATGCCGATTCGACTGATATCCAGTTTTACCATATCGGCCCTTTTGACTGTCGGCCATTTTGAATTTTGTGCTAAAATACTGTATTTTAAGAACGCATGAACGAATTGTTACGAAACTTGGTATGGGTCATCAGCACGTTGTCCTGAAGGAGCGTGAGAAGTTTCGAAACAGCGCCACCTAGTGGTGAATTTTTTTTTTCAAATGCTTATAACTTTGGGTGTGGTCAACTTATTTTCACGAGACTCATCTAATTAGACTCCTGAAACCTTGCCGAGTCCTACGATACCAAACATGCTAGGTTTTGCCTTACGGTTTGTGTAGCGTTGTGATTTAGCGCTTAAAAAACATTTGGCTATATCTTCGAAACCGCTAGTCCGATCGAGACGAAACCACCGTCAGAAGTTTGGAAACATAGGTCGATAGCTAAACGCCAATGCCCAAATGCGAAAATATTGATGTTTAGGGGTAGTAAATTCCAAACAAAGTCATGTGTCAGTCATTTTTTACGTGTTTTTTCATATAAATGCCTATAACTCTGAAGCAAATTGAGATTTTTTCACCAAAACTGACACACATATGTATGGGCTCACTCTGAGGACACGTAAAAAAAAATGTGAGACTGAGCCTCTTGGTGGCGCTATAATAGAACAAAACATAAAATTCCCATTGACTTCAATACAGTTTTGTGAAATAAAATGCTATTTTCATTAAAAACCTACTTTTTCGAACTCCTCCTACACCGTTTGTCCGATTTTCACCAAAATCGAATCATATCATCTCCAGACCGTGCCGACTGAAAGTTATGGATTTCGTGTCGATTGACGAAACCGTTTTCGTATAGCGCAGCAGCAAATTTGAGGCATGATGCTAAAAGCATTATTCAGGCTTTATGTCTGCAATGCCTTGACATATTAACACCAAACTTTGTATGTGTCATTGTCACTTCACTCTGACCACATCACATCAGTTTTGTAATTGCGCCACCTATTGGTCGAAAGTGATAATCCATTAAATCATATTTTTAATTATTGTTTCTATGATTTTTTCAGGCATTTTGCCCTAAAATCCTCTTTAAATGTCTTTAATTGCTCATTGTTGCAGTTGGTCTGACACGTCTTTTCGTCTTATTCTGCTTGGCCCCGGTAATGGCTGCTTGCAGCTATATTTAGGGGCCAAGCACCGAAGGTGCGGAGGCACCTATTGTTTCTGTTCGCGTTCTTATTATTATTATTCTTCTTCTTCTTCTTCCGCCATGGGAGTCTATGGCAGCCCATAGAACCGATTGCGGGAAAGTTGTTTTGGTTTGACATTCTGATAGAGGACAGTCCCAACATTAAATACACCAATTTTTGTGTTTCTAAGTCATTCCCTCTAGCGCCACCACCTGTCCAAAATTTCACTTTTATTTTGCTAATAACTTTTGAACCGTAAGGCCAATCAACAAAATTCTTTTTTCCTCTTATTTCTGAGATCATGCCGATTCGATTGCACCCTATGACGTCATTTTCCGTCATATAAATATGGCCGCCATTTTTAATTTTCTGAAAAAGCTACTTTTTCGAACTCGTCCTAGACGGTTTGTCCGATTTGCACGAAAATTGAACCAGATCATCTTCAGGCAGTGTTGACCAAAAGTTATGGAATTCAAATTGATTCGTCAAACCGTTTTCGATAAACGCACGAATACATTTTACGTAGCGCTAGCAAAAACAGTCGTAAGGCTGTATCTCCGCAAAGGTTTATCGTATTCAGACCAAACTTGGTACATGTACTCACAAGCATGACCTGAGGCTACATGCTGCGTTTCGGCGCAGCGCCACCTACTGGTCCGGAGATATGAAAAATGGCTATTTTTGCTTATAACTTCTGAACAGTTTGTCCAAAAATCATAAAATTGGTCTCGTTAGATTCAGGGCGACATGCCGAGTCGACTGATATCCAATTTTACCATATCGGCCATTTTGACTGTCGGCCATTTTGAATTATGTGCTAAAATGCTGTATTTTATGAACGCATGAACGGATTGTTACGAAACTTGGCATGGGTCATCAGCACGATGTCCTGAAGGAGTGTGAGAAGTTTCGAAACAGCGCCACCTAGTGGGGAATTTTTTTTTTCAAACGCTTATAACTTTGGGTGCGGTCGACTTATTTTCACGAGACTCATCTAATTAGACTCCTGAAACCTTGCCGAGTCCTACGATACCAAACATGCTAGGTTTCTCCTTACGGTTTGTGTAGCGTTGTGATTTAGCGCTTAAAAAACATTAGGCTATATCTTCGAAACCGCTTGTCCGATCGAGACGAAACCACCGTCAGAAGTTTGGAAACATAGGTCGATAGCTATACGCCAATGCCCAAATGCGAAAATATTGATGTTTAGGGGTAGTAAAATTCAAACAAAGTCATGTGTCAGTCATTTTTTACGTGTTTTTTCATATAAATGTTTATAACTCTAAAGCAAATTGAGATATTTTCACCAAAACTGACACACATATGTATGGGCTCACTCTGAGGACACGTAAAAAAAATTGTGGGACTGAGCCTCTTGGTGGCGCTATAATAGAACAAAACATGAAATTCCCATTGACTTCAATACAGTTTTGTGAGATAAAATGCTATTTTCATTCAAAACATACTTTTTCGAACTCCTCCCACACCGTTTGTCCGATTTTCACCAAAATCGAATCGTATCATCCCCAGACTGTGCCGACTAAAAGTTATGGATTTCGTGTCAATTGACGAAACCGTTTTCGTATAGCGCAGCAGCAAATTTGAGGCATGATGCTAATAGCACTATTCAGGCTTTATCTCTGCAATGCCTTGACATATTGACACCAAACTTTGTATGTGTCATTGTCTCCTCACTCTGACCACATCACATCAGTTTTGTAACTGTGCCACCTATTTGTCGAAAGTGATAATCCATTAAATCATATTTTTAATTACTGTTTCTATGATTTTTCAGCCATTTCGTCTAAAATCCTCTTTAAATGTCTTTAATTGCTCATTGTTGCAGTTGGTCTGACACTTTCAGACATGTCGGCATGTCTTGTCGTCTTATTCTGCTTGGCCCCGGTAATTGCTGCTTGCAGCTATATTTATTATTATTATTCTTCCGCTCTGGGAGTCTATGGCAGCCCATAGAACCGATTGCGGGAAAGTTGTTTTGGTTTGACATTCTGATAGAGGACAGTCCCAACATTAAATACACCAATTTTGGTGTTTCTAAGTCATTCCCTCTAGCGCCACCACCTGTCCAAAGTTTCACTTTTATTTTGCTAATAACTTTTGAACCGTAAGGCCAATCAACAAAATTCTTTTTTTCTCTGATTTCTGAGCTCATGCCAATTCGATTGCACCCTATGACGTCATTTCCGTCATAACAATATGGCCGCCATTTTGAATCATTCGAATAAATTTCTTTTTCGAACTCGTCCTAGACGGTTTATCCGATTTGCACGAAAATTGAACCAGATCATCTTCAGGTAGTGCTGACAAAAAGTTATGGAATTCAAATTGATTTGTCAAACCGTTTTCGATAACGCACGAATAAATTGTACGTAGCGCTAGCAAAAACAGTTGTAAGGCTGTATCTCCGCAACGCTTTATCGTATTCAGACCAAACTTGGTACATGTACTCACAAGCATGACCTGAGGCTACATGCTGTGTTTCGGCGCAGTGCCACCTACTGGTCCGGAGATATGAAAAATGGCTATTTTTGCTTATAACTTCTGAACAGTTTGTCCAAAAATCATAAAATTGGTCTCGTTAAATTCAGAGCAACATGCCGAGTTGACTGATATACAATTTGACCATATCGGCCATTTTGACTGTCGGCCATTTTGAATTTTGTGCTAAAATGCTGTATTTTAAGAACGCATGAACAGATTGTTATGAAACTTGGTATGGGTCATCAGCACAATGTCCTGAATTAGCGTGAGAAGTTTCGAAACAGCGCCACCTAGTGGTGAATTTTTTTTTTCAAATGCTTATAACTTTGGGTGTGGTCGACTTATTTTCACAAGACTCATCTAATTAGACTCCTGAATTGTTGCCGAGTCCTACGATACCAAACATGCTAGGTTTCGCCTTACGGTTTGTGTAGCGTTGTGATTTAGCGCTTAACCTGTTAAGCTTCACCAGTGCGTGGGCGCACTGAAGCGTTTTTTTATTTATATTGTTGAAAGTTACTATCAGATTTAATGTTATACCTTGACAAACTATACATCATTAAAAAGATATAATACTCAAGTTTCAGTATTTGACCACTATTGTATTCTGAGAAACTTATAGTGACAGTTATGTCTTAATTTGTGTCAGGAGTTATGAAATGAAAAAATGAGTCGCTACCTTTAATATGAATTATGCGCGTCAGCCGCTTTCATTCATAAAAAACTCCCGTGCTGTCGTCATGACAGCGATACACAAAACAACGTCCTTCAGGGCTTTTAGCTCAAAAATGTGCAAACTTGGAGAAATATTGATATATTCTCATAGATTCACGTCATATTTCTAAAAACAGGAATAATATTTATTGAATTTATACCCAAATGCGTCGATGTAATCATTATGATCGCTTCTTACTGAGATGTGCAGTGTTTTCAATTCATACCAATAGCCTGAGGGCGCTATATGCACAAAAAACAATCCATATATGGCACATGAAGAAGAGCCATAATCATGTGACATTCCAGGACGTCACTGCTACACACAAAGCTACAGAGATCGCTGTAATATGCAGATAAAAGATGTTTTGAAGACAATAAACATGTTTGCTATGATATTTGATTTGCCTGTGTTCTTCAAGCCATGCCAGGTATTTCCATAATAATAGATTATATTTATAATGTAATGCTAATCGATATAGACTTTATCAATGTGCATAAAACTATAAATAATGTTTTCTGTCTGATTTTTTTTTATCTGAAGCCAAATTATATCACAGAAGATTATTTAAAACACTCGATTGCATTATGAAGTAAGTTTGGAGCACAAACATGGTTTTAATCTCATAAATGGTCGTGTATTGATGGTGTGCTAAGGTAACATGCTAGCTAGCCCAGGTGCACCTGCCACCAGGGGTTATTCTTTTATGAATTTTGTTCTAAATAAGAATGCTTACTGATATGTTTTAGTGCATTTGACCACTATTTAGTGCACTTCAAATGTGAAGTGAGAACTTTGATAAAAGAAATTAGGGATTGAAACCCTGTGAATAGCCAGTCGTTAGTAACTATAATGCAGACAAAAGAAATGCATATTTCGAGCCATAACCAGTCTGGAGAGGTGTGAATGTGTGCAGGGGGAGACTGAGACTGAATGGGGCTCGTTTGCACCACAAAACAATAGAGACAAAAGACTGAATGGATGCTTAGACGATGACTAAACATCCGTAGCATTTTTAGAGTAGCCTAATCAAAATAAAGTCATGACATGATCTTGAAAAACATTTAACTAAATACAGAGTTTTAGACTTATTATCTTCATATTTTAAATATAACATGGTCAGACATGTGGCTTTAGCTGTAGTGCATTTCTAGATTGCTCCAGTGCCAACTTCAATTTTATTTTCATTAATATGTTTCATAAAAAAAAAATTCTAATAACTTTACAAAACTTTGAAGCTATTTAAAAAAAAAAAATCATTATGACAATAATTAATTCTACATTTACAATAAACTACCAGGTGTCAGCTTTCAAATGAGATCATACTTGTGCTTTTAGTGCAAAGGGTTCATGAACTGTATCTGTTTAAGTTTGGGTATGTCATTTCTGGGGATTTTTCAAAAGTGGGGTTGCAGCTTAACAGGTTAAAAAACATTTGGCTATATCTCCGAAACCGCTTGTCCGATCGAGACAAAACCACCGTCAGAAGTTTGGAAACATAGGTCGATAGCCAAATGTCAATGCCCAAATGCGAAAATATTGATGTTTAGGGGTAGTAAATTCCAATCAAAGTCATGTGTCAGTCATTTTTTACGTGTTTTTTCATATTTATGTCTATAACTCCGAAGCGAATTGAGATATTTTCACCAAAATCGACACATATATGTATGGGCTCACTCTGAGGACACATACAAAAAATGGTGGGACTGAGCCTCTTGGTGGCGCTATAATAGAACAAAACATGATATTCCCATTGATTTCAATACAGTTTTGTGAAATAAAATGCTATACTAAACAAATGCATTGGTGTAATATTACAAAACTCAGAATGTGCCATCAGCACCATCCCCTGAAGGTACCCAAAATATTTGGAAACAGCGCCACCTAGTGGTCAAAAGTTATAACAAAATTTCCAAAAAGGCTAATAACTTTTGAATAAATCTGGCTATTGAAATGACACTGGTCTTAGTAGATTTCTTGGGTCAAGCCGAGAACATAGATACCAAGTTTACCTTATTTGGCATAACTTCCTGTCCGCCATCTTGATTTTCATTCAAAACCTACTTTTTCGAACTCCTCCTAGACCATTTGTCCGATTTTCACCAAAATCGAATCTTATCATCTCCAGACCGTGCTGACTAAAAGTTATGGATTTCGTGTCGATTGACAAAACCGTTTTCGTATAGCACAGCAGCAAATTTAAGGCATGATGCCAAAAGGACTATTCAGGCTTTATCTCTGCAATGCCTTGACATATTGACACCAAACTTTGTATGTGTCATTGTCACTTCACTCTGATCACATCACATCAGTTTTGTAACTGCGCCACCTATTAGTCGAAAGTGATAAGCCATTAAATCATTTTTCATTACTGTTTCTATGATTTTTCAGGCATTTTGCCTAAAATCCTCTTTAAATGTCTTTAATTGCTCATTGTTGCAGTTGGTCTGACACGTCTTGTCGTCTTTTTCTGCTTGGCCCCGGTAATGGCTGCTTGCAGCTATATTTATTATTATTATTATTCCGCTCTGGGAGTCTATGGCAGCCCATAGAACCGCTTGCGGGAAAGTTATGAAATTTCGCACAATGATAGAGGACAGTCCAAAAAGTCACCATACCAAATTTGGTGTCTTAAAACCAATCCCTCTAGCGCCACCAACTGTCCAAAATTTCACTTTTATTTTGCTAACGTTGTGTGAATCCTCATGTTCTGTTGTTTATGCTGCTATTCACACATGTAAATCTACTTTTTTGAGGTATTTGAATGGGTCACAGACTATTATCTATTCTAATTCCATTTAATTCTAATCTAACCTTCAAATCATGTCAGTTAACTGATGATGACTGGTTAACAAGCATCAGCTGTCAGTCAGAAAACAAAATGTTAAATGAACATCCCTACTTCATATATTTCAACTGAACCAACTAATGTTCAGCAAGTCTACGTAACATTTTGAGATTGACCTCCAAAATCTTTACAGTGTGTTTGTGATGGCAAGAAATGTACAAAGCAGCCAAACAAGTATCGTTCTTTACCATCCAACTGGGGACGCGAAGTTCATTTTGATTAATAAAATCATTATTCACTGTATAAAGTATGCTTTACACTATATTAAATATAGGTCACCTGAAATCGTTACCTTAAAGAGCTATTTCTGTTTGATTAATCCCATAAACCCTAAAGGGACTGCATAACCAAGCATAGAAAGCATCTATGAAGAGAGAAAATAAGCTTTAAATAAGAAAAATAATATTATGAATAATAAAAGGCGTAATATATAATATATAATATACTAAATATAATATATAATATACTAAATATATATATATATGAAGAGTTCGGTTGCAAAACGCGATAAACGCCATTTTTTGACATTTGGATTTTATTATTGGAAATCACTGTTCAGATGTACCTTAATCTATGTGTGAATTGCTGCCATTAATAAGATTTAAAAATGTACATTTTAAGCCTACTACAAAATGTATTTTTTCTCAAAACGCGATATCCGCCAGCCCAGTTTCTTTACAAAGTGCGATATAACGGTTAGGCTAGAACGTTCAGGATGCTGCGCGAGCTCAGGATGTCAAGCGAGGAGAGAGGCACCGCCGGTGAAGTGAGTTTGCTCAGTGATTTAACTATAATATCAAAACATAAAACATATATTTTTAAAAAGAGGATTCAATAGGCTAACTAAAAAACGTTTACCATTTAATTGTTTATACTGTAGGCGGCGAGCTGTCAGTCACGTAGGCTACGTCACTGATCAACAGCTGTCTGTCAAGCGGGTCGCACACCGGACGCGCAGCTCAGCGCCGCGCCGCGCAGCGCCACGTCTTTTAAATTCGAACACATTATTCTCTATGAGAGTACACACACCGGCGGCGTCTGTCCGCGGCGCCCAGCAACTTCTCAGGACCGTGTTCAAAATCCTGCCGCGCCACAGCGCCATTTACATAGTTTTATATTAAATTTACATTTATGTGTCTCAAATCGTAGTTAATGTATATACGGACTTAACCCCGTGCTGCAATATACATTTAGTTTTAAATTTATTTACAGAAATCAGAAAATTGCTGATGCTAACGGATTTTCAGGTGAGAGTTGTCCTAGACGTGGCGCGGCGCAGCGCTGAGCTGCGCGTCCGGTGTTGCGACCCACTTCAGAGTCAAGCTAACGTTATGGATCTGATAATACAGGTTTGGTTTTCAGCAGCGGTGTGGAAGGAGCCTCCACTCTTTCTGTAACAAGCTACAAGTCGTTTATCTAACTAACTTAATCTTACTTATCTAAATTGTAACTAATCACAAATAGTCCGAAGCTGTTAATGGATGGTTGAAACGATAAACATCCTGCAGTTTGTCTGCTCTGACAGCTCAGCTTGCCAGGCAGCGCAACGGGTTTTTTTTTTTTGTTTTGTTTTTTTTATGCCCACTGTCCCTATGTGACGCACAAGCACACAGACGTCCGTACGTTGTTATCCGACCTTTTCATTCAGGGACTGCCCTGGATTACTGGCACATGCCATAATCACATTATGTTTATTATGGCATTATGTTTTTGAATATTATTTACGATTAATTGATAAATTATTGTTAATTTTCCCACTGATGATCCAAAAGATTTCTTCAATGGTATTACAGTAGCCTATGGTGGATATATAGCGTTTTGCAAAAAAAAAAAAAAAAAAAAAAAAAAAATGTTATGTTGTGTATGTTCTGGCCAAAACTAACTCAGAATCTTATTATTATTAATCAATCTTTGTATATACTATTCCATATATTTATGATGTATTTTTTTAAACCAATTTAAGATGTTTGACAATGTTAAGATAAATATGTTGCATTTTGGCATGGTTTTTGACTTATTTATGAACTATTTATGGACATAAAATTAAATAAAAAATATCGTGGATTTGAAGAATATTGTGTCCCTGGCCTTCACTGAGCTCAAGTAATAGTTTAATGTACAAAAAAATGTGAATGAACTTGACTGTTGATGTCTTAAATAATAATGTCAAATAACCAACATTTCTCAAAATGGATATATCTCGTTTTGCAACGAAACTCTTCATATATATATATATATATATATATATATATATATATATATATATATATATATATATATATATATATATATATATAGTTACATGATGAAGACAGACTTCACTGCCAGTTCACTTCACTGTTCACACACACACACACACACACACACACACACACACACACACACACACACACACACAGTTCCATTGCAGCCTATGAGAGTCCTCACTTGTATAGGTAGAGATCGTTCAGAAAGTCCCCACTTGGTCAGTGTAGAGCGACATTGGTCTGTTAGTAATATAGACATGTATGTGTGTGTGTGCAATGGCAAATGACAATGGCAAGTAAATTGTTAGGGACTGCATAACCAAGCATAGAAAGTATCAATGAAGAGAGAGCGTTAAATAATAAAAATAATATTATGAATGATAAGAGGATCTTCTCGCCTCTGCTATTGAACTATTGCCACCGGGCTGTCTGTATTTTTTACCCTGTTGTAGATTTAAATGGTCTTTCCTCAAGCAATTAAATTTTTGATAACTGATGATGTTCATCATTCTTTTTTTATTTCTTTTTTTATTTCTATTGTATATGTTTAACTATGCATATTGTGATCTCTGATGCCTGTGTGAACATATATTTTATATATGTTATTATATATATTGTGTGTGTGAATATATAAATATTAACAGTCTTTAAATCTCCTTTATAAATGATTTACAAAGCACAACTAGTCCTCACTTTAGATGAGCTCACAAAAATAGTTAACTGACCACTACTAAATGCTTTATAACTACCTGAATTACAGTAGAAATACATGTTAATAAACCATTTATTAACACAATAAGTAACTATAACTATATGTCTGAATAATAAGATGTATGAATGTACATTGAAATAGTTTATTAATCATTTACTCACACTTTCTAAGTGATCTTATGAACCACTGACAACTCCCAAATATCTGCTTTGCAAATGATCCTATACTTTATTTAGAAATGATAAATTGATCATTAATAAAGTATGAAAATACAATTATTAAACACATAATAGATATAGTTTTAAAACAAGAATAAAGCATGTATAACTGTATTTCTAAACTGCTTATTAATGTCTATTAATGCTTTCTAAATTAATTAACTGTTTACTAATGCTTAACTAATGATTAATAGTGTGGCGTTATTATAAAGTGTTACTGAAAGCTCCAGTTAAACAGCAGCTCTACAGTCTCAGAGCCTCTCTAGGACAGCAACCCATTCAGACAATAGAGAAGTGTGAACGACGTGTGTTAATGGGCCACTGCAGTTCCTGCTCCAGCCTACAGGAGCGCTGCTGAGTATGGACTTAAACACACACACATATGTAGGTCCCCACTTGGTCAAAAATGTAAAAAATTCACCAGAGCGTGTTTTAACTGATTTTAACATGTTTTAAAGCATGACCAACAGGGGACTTGAAAAATGTCCCCACTTGGCTTGACGGTCCCCTGTTGGTGAGTGTGTAACGACACCAAGGTCCCCACTTAGATAGGTAGACAAGTACACACACAGACACACACACACACACACACACACACACACTCCAGCATTGCAATCTTGACATGGCAGCCTGGTCATTATAGCCTTAATAAAATATAATAATAAAATAGTTACACTAAAAATTACACTGCTCTGTTTAAATAGTCATTAGTACAATTTCTACCATTCACGGTAAGCACCGCTACACTGTGATGTTTCCAAGCACATTTTTGTGCGTGTTAAGAGGATGATTTTTTCCGTTGATATTGGAACACGAGTGAAGTACAAAGCCTATAATAAAGAAAAGTTTAGCATCCAAATACATTGCAAATGCTGAAACATTTTGATTCTAATGAGAGGGTTACGTGAGCCCAACAGTGCTTACTTTCGTTTTTATTTTTAC
The DNA here is from genome assembly GCF_964197995.2 of Scardinius erythrophthalmus. Taxonomy (NCBI): domain Eukaryota; kingdom Metazoa; phylum Chordata; class Actinopteri; order Cypriniformes; family Leuciscidae; genus Scardinius; species Scardinius erythrophthalmus. Next base: position 24,018 of record NW_028296539.1, read on the forward strand.
ATTAAATTTAAAAGATTTGTTGTGGAATATTTTGAGTGTATCATAAAATCAGAATAAGGTAAGACAAGTAATATTTTCCGTCTTATATATATATATATATATATATATATATATGTATATGTATGTGTGTGTGTGTGTGTGTGTGTATATATATATATATATATATATATATATATATATATATATATATATATATATATATATATATAGATAGATAGATAGATAGATAGATAGATATTTATATATTTATATATATATATATATATACATATATATGTATATATATACTGTATATATGTATATATGTGTGTGTGTATATATATATATATATATATATATATATATGAATATAGCTGCGAGCAGCGATGGAGGGCCAAAGCCGGCGGCACCGCCATCCCCGGTGCCTTTAGGTAACTAAAGGCTCCGGGGTTGCGGTGCCACCGGCTTGGGCCCGTAATCGCTGCTCGCAGCTATATTTATATATATATACACACACACACATATATACATATATATATATATATATATATTTTTCTATTTTTTTTTTTTTTTTTTTTTTTTGTCTTTTTGCCATTTTTGGGGCCCTTAACATGCTCAAAAACTCGACAGCGCCCCCTGGAATGGTGTCCGAAAACTTGGTCCATAAATCAAACACACTTGCATATAATAATATGAAACTCAGTACACATATAGATCTCATCGGGCTGAACAACTTTTGTGCTCTAAGTTTTACACCAGCCCAACAGGAAGTCAGTTATTATATGTTGTTTGGAAAACGCATACAATGGAATGTGAAATACTCCTCCTAGGGAATTCATCCGATCGCCACCAAACTCGGGGTGAATGAAGTCAAGACATTGAGGATGCTAAATTGCGAACAGATTTTTGATGTCTCGAACGGTTTGGCCGTGGCAAGGAAACGAATTTATGGCGAATAATGGGACACAGGAAGTGTGTTATAACTTCTGCATACATTAACTGATCTTGATGAAACTTCCGCAGTGTGTTCGTTGTAAGAGGCTGATCACATGGATGTGACTATTGTGAGTCAAAGTTATAGCGCCACCAACTGGCAGCAGGAAGTGTGTCACTTTCAAAATGCTTTGAAGTCACCCTCTTACTTTTACCCGATTTGCTTCAAACTTTATGTGTATAATGTAAACACAAGGCAGATGTAGACCTGTGAAAGGATTATTGATATCTTAGATACTGTTGCCGTGGCAACGCATCAAATTTTAATATTCTTTTCGGATGCGTTTGAGACTCTTAGCATGCTTGAAATTGGATGAAACTCGACAGACACATAACACTTATTAGCCAGTAGACATGTGAAAAGTTTCAGAAACGGGCGTGGCAGGGGGGCTCAACAGCGCCCTCTTGAACAGGGTCTGAAAAACTTGGTTCATATATCAAACACGCTTGCATGAATTAATATGAAACTTGGTACACATATAGATTTCATCGGGCCGAACAACTTTCCCTCTGTCAAGTTTCACGCCAGCCCAACAGGAAGTCGGCTATTATGGGTTGTTTGGAAAACGCTTGCTGTGGAATATGATGTACTCCTCCAAGAGAATTCATTCAATCACCTCCAAACTCAGTCAGCATGAAGTCAAGACATTGAGGATGCTAAATTGCGGACGGATTTTTGATATCTCGAACGGTTTGGCCATGGCGAGGAAACAAATTTATGGCGAGAAAAGAGAGGAGACGAAGTGTTATAACTTCTGCATACATTAACTGATCTTGATGAAACTTTAGCAGTGTGTTTGTGGTAAGAGGCCGATCAGATGGATGTAACTATTGTGAGTCAAAGTTATAGCGCCACCAACTGGCAGCAGGAAGTGTGTCACTTTCAACATGCGTTTGACAAAATTGGGGGGGTTAGTTTTACCAACAGTTACAAAAATCAGTATATATATTGGTCTCACCGAGCCGGATAACTTTCTAATTTACAGTTATTAGCTCAGAGCAAAAGGAAGTCAGATATTTTGGTTTGAATGTGGATTTTTTGGATATTTCAGACTCTGAGTTTTTAGCTACTCTTCCTAACTGGTTTATTTTATTCACACCAAACTTTTTCAAAATGATAAAGATACATTAAAGATGCTAAATTGTGAACGGATATTAAACATCTCAAAATCAAACGGTTTTGCTATAGTGAGGGACTAAAGTAAAGTAACACTTAAAGCCTCATCTTCTAAAAATGTAATTAAACACCATTTATTTCTATATAAAAGTATAAAAATATCACAACTAAACCCATTTTATTCTTTTTTTTTTTCAATTTAATAAATATAACTTTAAAAATAGTAATTGTACTATTTAGTCCCATAAAAGTCAAGTCATACATAGGGCTATACTGCCCTCTTGTGTTCAAAATCAGGTAGGCCTATTGTATCTACATAAAAATATACTAGGTATGTGATGGTGAGAATATTTTACCACCGGTTAATCGACGTGTGACACCGCTGGGGGCTTTTGAATCGCCAACTTAAAAACGAAAGTAAAATATGTTTGTCCGCACTGACATTGATAGTGGTTGAGCGAGCGTTTCAAATGAATTCCTATGGAAGTAGGAATTAACTGAAAAACGTTCACTCTGTTCTGCTCGTTCCTTGCCTTGGATGCGCACCGTTATAAATGCCCTTGCAGCCATGAGCATTTTAGTTTAATTTTAAAATTAGCGCCTTTCGGGGGTGGATTGCTTGAAATTATTTTACAAAAGCACAATGTTGTGTTTTATTGCGACTGTACACAAATATAAGTTAACACTTTGCAGTTTGAATGTCGTCCTGTATAATGACGGAGTATGTTTTTATGTGTCCACTGTTCAATCGTGCCCACGCCACACACACACACACACACACACACACACACACACGGTTTGCTATCTTTGTGGGGACTCTCCATAGACTTAATGGTTTTTATACTGTACAAACTGTGTATTCTATCTCCTCACACTAACCCTACCCCTAAACCTACCTATCCCAGAAAACTTTCTGCATTTTTACATAAGTTATTAGCTCCGCCCAACAGGAAGTCAACTATTATGGGTTGTTTGAAAAACGCATGCTGTGGAATTTGATGTACTCCTCCTAGAGAATTCATCCACTCGCCTCCAAACTCGGTCAGCATGAAGTCAAGACATTGAGGATGCTAAATTGCGGACGGATTTTTGATATCTCGAACGGTTTGGCCGTGGCGAGGACACAAATTTATGGCGAGAAAAGAGAAACACGAAGTGTTATAACTTCTGCACACATTAACTGATCTTGATGAAACTTCAGCAGTGTGTTCGTGGTAAGAGGCCGATCAGATGGATGTAACTATTGTGAGTCAAAGTTATAGCGCCACCAACTGGTAGCAGGAAGTGTGTCACTTTCAAAATGCTTTTGACAAAAGTGGGGGGGTTACTTTTACCCACAGTTACAAAAATCAGTACGTATATTGGTCTCATCGAGCCAGACAACTTTCTAATTTACAGTCATTAGCTCCGACCAACAGGAAGTCAGATATTATGGTTTGAATGTAGATTTTTTGGGATATTTCAGACTCTGAATTTTTATCCACTCCTCTTAAGTGGTTTATTTTATTCCCACCAAACTTTTTCAATATGATGAAAATACATGAAACATGCTAAATTGTGAACAGATAATACATATCTCAAACAGTTTTGCTATGGTGAGGGATTAAAGTAATGTCAAAAAAGGAAACATGAAAAGCCTCATATCTTCTAACAATGTAATTATACACTATTTCTATATAAAAATATACAAATATCAGAACTAAACCCATTTTATTCTTTTTTTTTTAAATGTAATAATTGTTTAAGTTTAAAAACAGCCAGCATTTTTTTTGTCCAAAAAATAAATACATCATGTCATTCATAGTGCTATACTGCCCTCTTGTGTTCAAAATCAGGTAGGCCTATTGTATCTATACAAAAATATACTAGGTATCTGATGGTGAGAATATTTTACCACCGGTTATTCAATGGGTTAATAAACGTTAATCAATGTTGTGGAATATTTTGAGTGTATCATAAAATCAGAATAAGGTAAGACAAGTAATATTTTTTTGTCTTTATATATATATATATATATATATATATATATATATATATATATATATATATATATATATACAGTGAGGAAAATAAGTATTTGAACACCCTGCTATTTTGAAAGTTCTCCCACTTGGAAATCATGGAGGGGTCTGAAATTGTCATCGTAGGTGCATGTCCACTGTGAGAGACATAATCAAAAAAAAAAAAAAATCCATAAATCACAATATATGATTTTTGAACTATTTATTTGCATGATACAGCTGCAAATTAAGTATTTGAACACCTGTCTATCAGCTAGAATTCTGACCCTCAAAGACCTGTTAGTCTGCCTTTAAAATGTCAACCTCCACTCCATTTATTATCCTAAATTAGATGCACCTGTTTGAGGTCGTTAGCTGCATAAAGACACCTGTCCACCCCATACAATCAGTAAGAATCCAACTACTAACATGACCAAGACCAAAGAGCTGTCCAAAGACACTAGAGACAAAATTGTACACCTCCACAAGGCTGGAAAGGGCTACGGGGAAATTGCCAAGCAGCTTGGTGAAAAAAGGTCCACTGTTGGAGCAATCATTAGAAAATGGAAGAAGCTAAACATGACTGTCAATCTCCCTCGGACTGGGGCTCCATGCAAGATCTCACCTCGTGGGGTCTCAATGATCCTAAGAAAGGTGAGAAATCAGCCCAGAACCACACGGGAGGAGCTGGTCAATGACCTGAAAAGAGCTGGGACCACCGTTTCCAAGGTTACTGTTGGTAATACACTAAGACGTCATGGTTAGAAATCATGCATGGCACGGAAGGCTCCCCTGCTTAAACCAGCACATGTCAAATACTTATTTGCAGCTGTATCATACAAATAAATAGTTAAAAAATCATACATTGTGATTTCTGGATTTTTTTTTTTAGATTATGTCTCTCACAGTGGACATGCACCTACGATGACAATTTCAACCCCTCCATGATTTCTAAGTGGGAGAACTTGCAAAATAGCAGGGTGTTCAAATACTTATTTTCCTCACTGTATATATAGCTGCGAGCAGCGATGAAGGGCCAAAGCCGGCGACACCGCCACCCCGGGACCTTTAGGTAACTAAAAGCACCGGGGTTGCGGTGCCACCGGCTTGGGCCCGCAATCGCTGCTCGCAGCTATATTTTTTATTATTATTTTTTTTTTCTACTTCTCGGGCACTTTTGGGGGCCTTAACATGCTCGAAAACTCTTGAAACTTTGCACACATGTCAGAACCCGCGGCCATCAGGGCCAGGCTGAAGCTGGTACCCGGGCATGGCAGGGGGGCTCAACAGCGCCCCCTTGAATGGGGTCCGAAAACTTGGTCCATATATCAAACACGCTTGCATGAATTAATATGAAACTCACTACACATATAGATCTCATTGGGCCGAACAACTTTTGCACTCTTAAGTTATATGTCAGCCCAACAGGAAGTCAGCTATTATGGGTTGTTTGAAAAATGCATCCTCTGGAATGTGAAATACTCCTCCTAGAGAATTCATCCGTTCGCCATCAAACTCGATCAGCATGAAGTCAAGACATTGAGGATGCTAAATTGCGGACGGATTTTTGATATCTCGAACGGTTTGGCCGTGGCGAGGAAACGAATTTATGGCGAGAAAAGAGAAACAGGAAGTGTGTTATAACTTCTGCATACATTAACTGATCTTGATAAAACTTCAGCAGTGTGTTCGTTTTCAGAGGCCGATCACATTGATGTGACTATTGTGAGTCAAAGTTATAGCGCCACCAACTGGCAGCAGGAAGTGTGTCACTTTCAAAATTCTTTGAAGTCACCCTTTTATGTTTACCCGATTTGCTTCAAACTTTATGTGTATAATGTAGACACAAGGCAGATGTAGACCTGTTAAAAGTTTATTGATATCTTAGATACTGTTGCCGTGGCAACGCATCAAACTTTAATATTCTTTTTGGATGCGTTTGAGACTCTTAGCATGCTTGAAATTGGATGAAACTCGACAGATACATCACATTTATTAGCCAGTAGACATGTGAAAAATTTCAGAAACAGGCGTGGCAGGGGGGCTCAACAGCGCCCCCTTGAACGGGGTCTGAAATCTTGGTCCATATATCAAACACGCTTGCATGAATTAATATGAAACTCGGTACACATATAGATCTCATCGGGCCGAACAACTTTCCCTCCATCAAGTTTCACGCCAGCCCAACAGGAAGTCGGCTATTATGGGTTGTTTGGAAAACGCTTGCTGTGGAATGTGAAATACTCCTCCTAGAGAATTCATCCCATCCCCACCAAACTTGGTGTGCATGGAGTCAAGACATTGAGGATGCTAAATTGCGGACGGATTTTTGATATCTCGAACGGTTTGGCCGTGGCGAGGAAACAAATTTATGGCGAGAAAAGAGAGACACGAAGTGTTATAACTTCTGCATACATTAACTGATCTTGATGAAACATCAGCAGTGTATTCGTGGTAAGAGGCCGGTCAGATGGATGCAACTATTGTGAGTCAAAGTTATAGCGCCACCAACTGGCAACAGGAAGTGTGTCACTTTCAAAATGCTTTTGACAAAATGGGGGGGTTACTTTTACCCACAGTTACAAAAATCAATACATATATTGGTCTCATCGAGCCGGACAAGTTTCTAATTTACAGTTATTAGCTCAGAGCAAAAGGAAGTCAGATATTTTGGTTTGAATGTGGATTTTTTGGATATTTCATATTTCATTTTTTAGCTACTCTTCCTAACTGGTTTATTTTATTCACACCAAACTTTTTCAAAATGATGAAAATACATTAAAGATGCTAAATTGTGAACAGATATTAAACATCTCAAACGGTTTTGCTATAGTGAGGGACTAAAGTAATGTACAAAAAGGAAACTAAAAGCCTCATCTTCTAAAAATGTAATTAAAAACCATTTATTTCTATATAAAAGTATACAAATATCACAACTAAACCCATTTTATTCTTTTTTTTTTCAATTTAATAATTATTTATAAGTTTAAAAATAGTAATTGTACTAGTAAGTCACATAAAAGTCAAGTCATACATAGGGCTATACTTCCCTCTTGTGTTCAAAATCAGGTAGGCCTATTGTATCTACATAAAAATATACTAGGTTTGTGACGGTGAGAATATTTTACCACCGGTTAATCGACGTGTGACACCGCTGGGGGCTTTTGAATCGCCAACTTAAAAACGAAAGTAAAATATGCTCGTCCGCACTGACATTGATAGTGGTTGAGCGAGCGTTTCAAATGAATTCCTATGGAAGTAGGAATTAACTGAAAAACGTTCACTCTGTTCTGCTCGTTCCTCGCCGTGGATGCGCACCGTTATGAATGCCCGTGCAGCCATGAGCATTTTAGTTTCATTTTAAAATTAGCGCCTTTCGGGGGGTGGATTGCTTGAAATTATTTTACAAAAGCTCAATGTTGTGTTTTATTGCGACTGTACACAAATATAAGTTAACACTTTGCAGTTTGAATGTCGTACTGTATAATGACGGAGTATGTTTTTATGTGTCCACTGTTCAATCGCGCCCACGCCACACACACACACACACACACACACACACACACACACACACACACACACACGGTTTACTATCTTTGTGGGGACTCTCCATAGACTTAATGGTTTTTATACTGTACAAACTGTATATTCTATCTCCTCACACTAACCCTACCCCTAAACCTACCTATCCCAGAAAACTTTCTGCATTTTTACATTTCCAAAAAAAACTCATTCTGTATGATTTATAAGCTTGTTTACCCATGGGGACCTCTATTTAGGTCCCCACTGTGACACGAGTCCCCATGAGTCTGTGTGCATTCAGGTTGAAGTCCCCACCGGGATAGAAAAACATGAACACACATACACACACACACACACATTCCAGCATTGCAATCTTGACATCGCAGCCTGTTCATTATAGCCTTAATAAAATATAATAATAAAATAGTTAACCTAACATATAAAAATTACACTGCTCTAAATAGTCAGTAGTACAATTCGTACATTCACAGTAAGCACCGCTCCACTGTTATGTTTCAAGCACATTTTTGCGCGTGAAGAGGATGATTTTTTCCGTCGATATTGGAACACGAGTGAAGAACAAAGCCTATAATAAAGAATAGTTTAGCATCCAAATACATCGCAAATTTTGAAACATTTTGATTCTAATGAGAGGGTTATGTGAGCCCAACACTGCTTACATTCATTTTTATTTTTACATTAAATTTAAAGGATTTGTTGTGGAATATTTTGAGTGTATCATAAAATCAGAATAAGGTAAGTCAAGTAATATTTTCTGTCTTTTATATATTTATATATATATATATATAAATATAGCTGCGAGCAGCGATGGAGGGCCCAAGCCGGTGACACCGCCACCCCGGTGCCTTTAGTGCAACTAAATGCACCAGGGTGGCGGTGCCACCGGCTTGGGCCCGCAATCGCTGCTCGCAGCTATATTTTATTATTATTATTATTTTTTTGTCAACCTTTCGGCCACTTTTGGGGCCCTTAACATGCTCGAAAACTCTTGAAACTTTGCACACAGGTCAGAACACGCGGCTATCAGGGCTGGGCTAAAGCTGGTACCCGGGCGTGGCAGGGGGGCTCAACAGCGCCCCCTGGAACAGCATCCAAAAACTTGGTCCATAAATCAAACACGCTTGCATGTAATAATATGAAACTCGGTACACATATAGATCTCATTAGGCCGAACAACTTTCATGCCCTAAGTTTTATGCCAGCCCAACAGGAAGTCAGCTATTCAGGGTTGTTTGAAAAACGCATGCTGTGGAATTTAATGTACTCCTCCTACAGAATTCATCCGATCCCCACCAAATTCGGTCAGCGTGAAGTCAAGACATTGAGGATGCTAAATTGCGGACGGATTTTTGATATCTCGAACGGTTTGGCCGTGGCGAGGAAACGAATTTATGGCGAGAAAAGAGAAAGAGGAAGTGTGTTATAACTTCTGCATACATTAACTGATCTTGATAAAACTTCAGCAGTGTGTTCGTTTTCAGAGGCCGATCACATTGATGTGACAATTGTGAGTCAAAGTTATAGCGCCACCAACTGGCAGCAGGAAGTGTGTCACTTTCAAAATTCTTTGATGTCACCCTCTTAGGTTTACCCGATTTGCTTCAAACTTTATGTGTATAATGTAGACACACGGCAGATATAGACCTGTGAAAGGATTATTGATATCTTAGATACTGTTGCCGTGGCAACGCATCAAACTTTAATATTCTTTTCGGATGCGTTTGAGACTCTTAGCATGCTTGAAATTGGATGAAACTCGACAGACACATCACATTTATTATCCAGTAGACATGTGCAAAGTTTCAGAAACGGGCGTGGTGAAATGGCTCAGTAGCGCCACCTTTAGTCAAAAGTGGGGGGGTTAGTTTTATCAACAGCAACAAAACTTGGTATGTGTATTGTTCTCATCAAGACGGACAAATTTCTAATTTACAGTAACTAGCTCGGACCAAGAGGAAGAGAGATATTTTGGTTTGAATGTGGATTTTCTGGAGTATTTTCTCTCCCTCTCTCTGTGTCTCTGTGTGTGTGAGGGGAGGGGGGGATTTGACTATTGCTTTTATATTGTTAATCAAGGTTTCAGGGGCTTTTTGGGTCCTTAATGTGCTCAAAAACTCTTGAAACTTTGCACACAAGTCAGAACCCCCTGGCATCAGGGCCGGGCTGAAGCTGGTACCCGGGCGTGGCAGGGGGGCTCAACAGCGCCCCCTTGAACGGGGTCTGAAAACTTGGTCCATATATCAAACACGCTTGAATGAATTAATATGAAATTCGGTACACATACAGATCTCATCGGGCCAAACAACTTTCCCTTAGTCAAGTTTTACGCCAGCCCAACAGGAAGTCGGCTATTATGGGTTGTTTGGAGAACGCTTGCTGTGGAATTCGAAACACTCCTCCTAGAGAATTAATTCAATCCCCATCAAACTCGGTGTGCATGAAGTCAAGACATTGAGGATGCTAAATTGCGGACGGATTTTTGATATCTCAAACGGTTTGGCCGTGGCGAGGAAACAAATTTATGGCGAATAAGGGACACAGGAAGAGTATTATAACTTCAGCATACATTAACTGATCTCGATGAAACTTCCGCAGTGTGTTCGTTGTAAGAGGCCGATCACATGGATGTAACTATTGTGAGTCAAAGTTATAGCGCCACCAACTGGCAGCAGGAAGTGTGTCACTTTCAAAATGCTTTTGACAAAAGTGGGGGGGGTTAGTTTTACCCACAATTACAAACATCAGTACGTAAATTATTTTACAAAGGCACAATGTTGTGTTTTATTGCGACTGTACACAAATATAAGTTAACATTTTGCAGTTTGAATGTTGTCCTGTATAATGACGGATTATGTTTTTATGTGTCCACTGTTCAATCGTGCCCATGCCACACACACACACACACACGGTTTACTATCTTTGTGGGGACTCTCCATAGACTTAATGGTTTTTATAGTGTACAAACTGTATATTCTATCTCCTCACACTAACCCTACCCCTAAACCTACCTATCACAGAAAACTTTCTGCATTTTTACATTTCCAAAACAACTCATTCTGTATGATTTATAAGCTTGTTTACCCATGGGGACCTCTATTTAGGTCCCCACTGTGACATGAGTCCCCATGAGTCTGTGTGCATTCAGGTTGAAGTCCCCACAGGGATAGAAAAACATGAACACACACACACACACAGACACACACACACACACAGCACACACATTCCAGCATTGCATTCTTGACATCACAGCCTGTTCATTATAGCCTTAATAAAATATAATAATAAAATAGTCAACCTAACATATAAAAATTACACTGCTCTAAATAGTCAGTAGTACAATTCGTACATTCACAGTAAGCACCGCTCCACTGTGATGTTTCCAAGCACATTTTTGCGCGTGTGAAGAGGATGATATTTTTCGTCGATATTGGAACACGAGTGAAGAACAAAGCCTATAATAAAGAATAGTTTAGCATCCAAATACATCGCAAATGTTGAAACATTTTGATTCTAATAAGAGGGTTACGTTACGTGAGCCCAACACTGCTTACATTCATTTTAATTTTTACATTAAATTTAAAGGATTTGTTGTGGAATATTTTGAGTGTATCATAAAATCAGAATAAGGTAAGTCAAGTAATATTTTCTGTCTTTTATATATTTATATGTGTGTGTGTGTGTGTATATATATATATATATATATATATACACACACACACATTTATATATATATATATATATATATATATATATATACACTATATTTATTTATATATATATATATACACACACACACACACACATATATATATATACACTATATTTATTTATTTATTTATTTAATTTATATATATATATATATATATATATATATATATAATGTATAAATATAGCTGCGAGCAGCGATGAAGGGCCAAAGCCCGGTGGTACCGCCACCCCGGTGGCTTTAGGTAACTAAAGGCACCGGGGTTGCGGTGCCACCGGCTTGGGCCCGTAATCGCTGCCCGCAGCTATATTTATTATTAGGGCCCAATCCCTGAAAGGGCGAAGGCCCTATTGTTTTCGGTAGGATTATTATTATTATTATTATTATTTTGTCAACCTTTCGGGCACTTTTGGGGCCCTTAACATGCTCGAAAACTCTTGAAATTTTGCACACAGGTCAGAACCCGCGGCCATCAGGACCGGGCTGAAGCTGGTACCCGGGCTTGGCAGGGGGGCTCGACAGTGCCCCCTGGAACGGGATCCGAACACTTGTCCATAAATCAGACACGCTTGCATGTAATAATATGAAACTCTGTACACATATAGACCTCATTGGGCTGAACAACTTTCGTGCTCAAAGTTTTACGCCAGACCAACAGGAAGTCAGCTATTATGGGTTGTTTGGAAACGCATGCTGTGGATTTTGATGTACTCCTCCTAGGAAATTCATCCATTCGCCTCCAAACTCGGTCGGCATGAAGTCAAGACATTGAGGATGCTAAATTGCGGACGGATTTTTGATATCTCGAACGGTTTGGCCGTGGCAAGGAAACGAATTTATGGCGAATAATTCAAACAGGAAGTGTGTTATAACTTCTGCATTCATTAACTGATCTTGATGAAACTTCAGCAGTATGTTAGTTGTAAGAGGCCGATCACATGGATGTGACATTTGTGAGTCAAAGTTATAGCGCCACCAACTGGCAACAGGAAGTGTGTCACTTTCAAAATGCTTTGAAATCACCCTCTTATTTTTACCCGATTTGCTTAAAACTTTATTTGTATAATGTAGACACACGGCAGATAAAGACCTGTGAAAGGATTATTGATATCTTAGATAGTGTTGCCGTGGCAACGCATTAAACTTTAACATTCTTTTCGGATGCTTTTGAGACTCTTCACATGCTTAAATATGCATGAAACTCGACAGACACATCACATTTATTATCCAATAGACATGTGCACAGTTTCAGAAACGGGCGTGGTAAAATGGCTCAGTAGCGCCACCTTTAGTCAAAAATGGGGGCTTAGTTTTTCCTAGAATCACAAAACTTGGTAGGTGTATTGTTCTCATCAAGCCGGACAACTTTCTAATTTACAGTCATAACTTTAGACCACCAGGAACTAAGATATTTTGGTTTGAATGTGGATTTTCTGGAGATTTTTCTCTCTCTCTGTCTGTCTCTGTGTGTGTGAGGGGTGGGAGGGATTTTTCTGTTGAGTTTAATGTTTGTTTTCAAGGTTTCAGGGGCTTTGGGGGTCCTTAACGTGCTCAAAAACTCTTGAAATTTTGCACACAGGTCAGAACCCCCTGCCATCAGGGACGGGCTGAAGCTGGTACCCGGGCGTGGCTGGGGGGCTCAACAGCGCCCCCTTGAACGGGGTCTGAAAACTTGGTCCATAGATCAAACACGCTTGCATGAATTAATATGAAACTCGGTACACATATAGATCTCATCGGGCCGAACAACTTTCCCCCTGTCAAGTTTTACGCCAGCCCAACAGGAAGTCGGCTATTATGGGTTGTTTTGAAAACGCTTGCTGTGGAATGTGAAATACTCTTCCTAGAGAATTCATCCAATCCCCACCAAATTCGGTGTGCATGAAGTCAAGACATTGAGGATGCTAAATTGCGGACGGATTTTTGATATCTCGAACGGTTTGGCCGTAGTGAGGAAACGAATTTATGGCGAGAAAAGAGAAACACGAAGTGTTATAACTTCTGCACACATTAACTGATCTTGGTGAAACTTCAGCAGTGTGTTCGTGTTAAGAGGCCGATCAGATGGATGTAACTATTGTGAATCAAAGTTATAATGCCACCAACTGGCAGCAGGAAGTGTGTCACTTTCAAAATGCTTTTGACAAAAGTGTGGGGGTTAGTTTTACCAATAGTTACAAAAATCAGTACGTATATTGGTCTCATCGAGCTGGACAACTTTCTAATTTACAGTCATTAGCTCCGACCAACAGGAAGTCAGATATTTTGGTTTGAATGTGGATTTCTTTGCAAAATCAGCCTCTGAATTTTTACCCACTCCTCCTAAGTGGTTTATTTTATTCCCACCAAACTTTTTCAACATGATGAAAATACATTAAAGATGCTAAATTGAGAACGGATAATACATATCTCAAATGGTTTTGTTATGGCGAGGGATTAAAGTAATGTCAAAAATGGAAACACTAAAAGCCTCATATCTTCTAAAAATGTAATTATACACAATTTATTTCTATATAAAATTATACAAATCAGAACTAAACCCATTTTTTTCTTTTTTTCAATTTAATAATTGTTTAATTTTAAAAACAGCCAGAATGTTTTTTAGTCCAAAAATAAATAAATCATGTCATTCATAGCGCTATACTGCCCTCTTGTGTTCAAAATCAGGTAGGCCTATTGTATCTATATAAAAAATATACTAGGTATGTGACACTGAGAATATTTTACCACCAGTTAATCAACGGGTTAATCAATGTTGTGGAATATTTTGAGTGTATCATAAAATCAGAATGAGGTAAGACAAGTAATATTTTCTGTCTTTTATATATATATTCCATCCTCTGGAATTTGAAATACTCCTCCTAGAAAATTTGTCCAATCGCAACCAACCTCGGTCAGCATGAAGACAAGACATAGAGGATGCTAAATTGCGGACGGATTTTTGATATCTCAAACGGTTTGGCCGTGGCGAGGAAACAAATTTATGGCGAACAAGGGACACAGGAAATGTATTATAACTTCTGCATACATTGACTGATCTTGATGAAACTTCATTAGTGTGTTCATTGTAAGAGGTCGATCACATGGATGTAACTATTGTGAGTCAAAGTCAAGGCATCACTAGTGTTCTCTTGCATACTTATTATTCTTCTCATTATTATTATTCTGGACAAAAGTTTGGCGCGTAATGCGCCCCGCACCGTTTGTCACAGACCCCTGAGTGAGGTGTCAAATCGACCGGCTCATTGAGGAAAGGTGTGTTATGACTTTTCTAAGAGATCGGGTGTACGATGTTCGCAGAGTGGACGAAAAAGCGGCCAAAAAAGTCCCATTGACTTAACATTGGGCATTCTAAAAAAATTAAAATCCAAACCGACGTTTTCACACACACAGACACAAAAGGGCCTGACACCCCTGCGTCTCTCCCTCTCTCTCTCCCTCAGAGGATTTATATTATCAAGCAACCAATAAGTAATGGCCTAAAATCTTCATAGCCACACCCTAGCAACCAGTTACAGAACCCTAGCAACCACTAAGAGCTCCCTAGCAACCACCCTAAACCAATAAAAAACATTTTTTTTTAATTTTTTTTATTTTTAAAACAATATCACACTCGTAGCCTTGCGATATTGCTCCATGCTTGTGCCTATTCGGCCATAGGCACAAGGCCGCAGGCCGAGTGCCGTACTGAAGGCACTCGTTATTAAAGATTTTAAGAACTCTATAAAAACTCCATAGTAACCATCTTTGACAACTACCAGCCACCTAGTAACACCATAGCAACCACGAAAAATACCTTAGCAACCACCCTGAACGCCCTGGCAACGTCTAGAAACGCTCTAGAAATCCCCCAAAAATACCATAGCAACCACCCAGAACACCCTAGCAACTGCCTAGCAACCACCCAGAACACCTAGCAACTGCCTAGCAACCAATCTAAACACCCTAGCAACGCCCTAGCATCCACCCAGAATACCATAGCAACTTCCTAGCAACACCCAAGCAACCACCAGAACACCCTAGCAACAACCTAGCAACGCCCTAGCAACCACCCATGATACCCTAGCAACTGCATAGCAACCACCCAAAACACCTTAGCAACTGCCTATCAACACCATAGCAACCACCCAGAACACCCTAGCAACCACTTAGCAACACCCTAGCAACCACCAAGAATACCCTAGGAACCACCTAACAACCACCAAGAACACTTTAGCAACTGCCTAGCAACCACCCAGAACACCCTAGCAACCGCCTAGCAACCACCCAGAACACCCTAGCAACCATTTAGCAACGCCCTAGCAACCACCAAGAATACCCTAGCAACCGCCTAGCAACCGCCTAGTAACCACTCAGAACACCCTAGCAACTGCCTAGCAACCACCCAGAACACCCTAGCAACCGCCTAGCAACCACCCAGAACACCTTAGCAACTGCCTAGCAACACCATAGCAACCACCCAGAACACCCTAGCAACCACCTAGCAACGCCCTAGCAACCACCAAGAATACCCTAGCAACCGCCTAGCAACCACCCAGAACACCTTAGCAACTGCCTAGCAACGCCCTAGCAACCACTCAGAACACCCTAGCAACCGCCTAACAACCACCCAGAACATCCTAGCAACCACCAAGCAACACCCTAGCAACCGTTTAGAGCCACATATAAACCATATTGCAACATATAGAAGCTATACACCCTAGCAACCCTAGCAACCGAGTGGAGAGTTTTGCAACTGCAAGCACCATTTCACATTTTCCTCAGGAAATGTACATTCTAGTTATTAGTGGTGCTTGCTGAAAGCAAGGCATCACTATTGTTATTGCTCATACTTATTATTCTTATTAGTGGTGCTTGCTGAAAGCAAAGCATCACTATTGTTATTGCTCATACTTATTATTAGTGGTGCTTGCTGAAAGCAAGGCATCACTATTGTTATTGCTCATACTTATTATTATTCTTCTTTTTATTATTATTCCGGACAAAAGTTTGTCGCGTAATGCGCCCCGCACCGTTTGTCACAGAGCCCTGAGTGAGGTGTCAAATCGACCAGCTCATTGAGGAGGATTTCGCAGAAACGTGTGATTTGCCACAATTGAAGAGGCTGACAGGCTCTGTAAGAACATACCTCACAATGGGGTAAAAGTTGCACCCCTGGGGGGCAGGAGATGCCCAAAGTTGCCCCATTGACTTACTATGGGGAAGGAACGTCCCGTGAAACACACATGCTTTTCCTACTATGGTAAATTGCATAGGGACTTTGTATTGAACGTAGCTCTGGATCACAGTGTCATAGAGACAAGAGGGAGGGCTCATTTTACTCAGACGACCAATCAGTCTCTCAGGATCATTGTGAAGCTATCAAGCCACGCCCTAGCAACCATTTAGAGCCCCTTAGCAACAAGTTCCATAGACTTCCATTGAAAGAGTTCAAAAAGAGATATCTCCAGACTGAATTGTCATAGAAACATGGGGGTGGTCTCATTTGACTCGGGGCAGCAAACAGCCAATCATGAATCACCTCAACACTTCCAAGCCCCTCCCTAGCAACCATTGTCAAGCACATTAGCAACCAAAATCCAAAGAGGGATATCTTCCATTCTGAATGTCACAGAGGCATGGGAGTTGGTTTATATCATTCATACTGACAAGCAGCCTTTGGGGTTTTATGATTGGCAGCTGACAAGCCACTCCCTAGCAACCAAACAGAGTACCCTAGCAACCAATATCCAAAGAGGGATATCTTCCATTCTGAATGTCACAGAGGCATGGTACAACACCCTAGCAACCAAGTGGAGAGTTTTGCCACTGCAAGCACCACTTCACATTTTCTTCAGGAAATGTACATTCTAGTTAGTGGTGCTTTTTTAAAAGCATCACTATTGTTATTGCTCATACTTATTAGTGGTGCTTGCTGAAAGCAAGGCATCACTATTGTTATTGCTCATACTTATTAGTGGTGCTTGCTGAAAGCAAGGCATCACTATTGTTATTGCTCATACTTATTATTATTCTTTTTATTATTCTGGACAAAGTTTGGCGCGTAATGCGCCCCGCACCGTTTATCTCAGACCCCTGAGTGAGGTGTCAAATCGACCGGCTCATTGAGGAGAGGTGTGCTATGACTTTTCTAAGCGATCGGGTGTACGATGTTCGCACAGCGGGTGAAAAAGCGGCCAAAAAAGTCCCATTGACTTAACATGGGGAGTTCTAAAAACATTTGAATCCCAACTGCCGTTTTCACACACACAGACTCCAAAGGGCCTTTATGTTACGATTACGATTTATGTTATCAAGCAACCAATAAGTAATGGCCTAAAATATTCTTAGTCATACCCTAGCAACCAGTTACAGCACCCTATCAACCACTAAGAGCTCCCTAGCAACCACCCTAAACCAATTTTTTTTTTTTTTTTTTTTAAAGCAATTTTACACTCATGGCCTTGCGATATCGCTCCATGCTTGTGCCTATTCAGCCATAGTGACTGAAGGCACTCGTTATTAAAGATTTTAATAACTCTATAAAAACTCCATAGTAACCATCTTTGACAACTACCAACCACCTAGTAACACCATAGCAACTAAAAAAAATACCTTAGCAACCATTCTGAACACCTTAGCAACGTCTAGAAACGCTCTAGCAACTGCCTAGCAACCACCCAGAACACCCTAGCAAATGCCTAGCAACCACCCAGAACACCCTAGCAAATGCCTAGCAATGCCCTAGAATCCACCCAGAATACCATAGCAACTGCCTAGCAACACCATAGCAACCACCCAGAATACCCTAGCAACCGCCTAGCAATGCTTTAGCAACCACCCAGAATACCCTAGCAACCGCCTAGCAACTGCCTAACAACCACCCAGAACACCTTAGCAACTGCCTAGCAACACCATAGCAACCACCCAGAACACCCTAGCAACTGCCTAGAAACGCCCTAGCAACCACCCAGAATACCCTAGCAACTGACTAGCAACACCATAGCAACCACCCAGAATACCCTAGCAACTGCCTAGCAACGCCCTAGCAACCACCCAGAATACCCTAGCAACCACCTAGGAACACCATAGCAACCACCCAGAATACCTTAGCAACTGCCTAGCAACACCATAGCAACCACCCAGAATACCATAGCAACCGCCTAGCAACGCCCTAGCAACCGCCTAGCAACACCATAGCAACCACCCAGAACACCCTAGCAACTGCCTAGCAACGCCCTAGCAACCACCCAGAATACCCTAGCAACCGCCTAGTAACGTCCTAGCAACCACCCAGAATACCCTAGCAACCGCCTAGCAACACCATAGCAACCACCCAGAATACCCTAGCAACTCCATAGCAACCATCCAGAACACCCTAGCAACCACCCAGAATACCCTAGCAACTGCCTAGCAACGCCCTAGCAACCACCCAGAATACCCTAGCAACCGCCTAGCAACACCATAGCAACCACCTAGCAAAGCCCTAGCAACCACACAGAACACCCTAGCAACAACCTGAACAGCATGAATAAGCCATATCTCAGCACCAGAACATCGTACAGACATGTTTGTTGGCTTGTATGCAAACATGTACCACACTCCAGCAACCGAGTGGCGAGTTTTGCCACTGCAAGCACCATTTCACATTTTCTTCAGGAAATGTACATTCTAGTTAGTGGTGCTTGCTGAAAGCAAGGAATCACTATTGTTATTGCTCATACTTATTATTAATGGTGCTTGCTGAAAGCAAGGCATCATTAGTGTTCTCTTGCATACTTATTAGTGGTGCTTGCTGAAAGCAAGGCATCACTAGTGTTCTCTTGCATACTTATTATTATTATTCTTATTATTCTGGACAAAGTTTGGCGCGTAACTCGCCCCGCACCGTTTGTCACAGACCCATGAGTGAGGCGTCAAATCAACCGGCTCATTGAGGAGAGGTGTGGTATGACTTTTCTAAGCGATCGGGGGTGGGGTGTTCGCCCCAAGGGTGAAAAAGCGGCCCAAAAAGTCCCATTGACTTAACATTGCGACGAACTTTGACCACACGTAGCTCTGAGCGAGGATTTCACAGAAACGTGTGATTTGCCACATTTGAAGAGGCTGACAGGCTCTGTAAGAACATATCTCACAATGGGGTAAAAGTTGCACCCCTGGGGGGCAGGAGCTGCCCAAAGTTGCCCCATTGACTTACTATGGGGAAGGAACGTCCCGTGAAACACACATGCTTTTCCTACTATGGTAAATTGCATAGGGACTTTGTATTGAACGTAGCTCTGGATCACAGTGTCATAGAGACAAGGGGGAGGGCTCATTTTACTCAGACGACGAATCAGTCTCTCAGGATCATTGTGAAGCTATCAAGCCACGCCCTAGCAACCATTTAAAGCCCCTTAGCAACAAGTTCCATAGACTTCCATTGAAAGAGTTCAAAGAGATATCTCCGGACTGAATTGTCATAGAAACATGGGGGTGGTCTCATTTGACTCAGGGCAGCAAACAGCCAATCATGAATCACCTCAACACTTCCAAGCTCCTCCCTAGCAACCATTGTCGAGCACCTTAGCAACCAAAATCCAAAGAGGGACATCTTCCATTCTGAATGTCACAGAGGCATGGGAGTTGGTTTATATCATTCATACTGACAAGAAGCCTTTGGAGTTTCATGATTGGCAGCTGACAAGCCACTCCCTAGCAACCAAACAGAGTACCCTAGCAACCAAAATTCAAAGAGGGATATCTTTCATTCTGAATGTCGCAGAGGCATGGGAGTTGGTTTATATCATTCATAGTGACAAGAAGCCTTTGGAGTTTCATGATTGGCAGCTGACAAGCCACTCCCTAGCAACCAAACAGAGTACCCTAGCAACCAAAATTCAAAGAGGGATATCTTTCATTCTGAATGTCGCAGAGGCATGGGAGTTGGTTTATATCATTCATAGTGACAAGAAGCCTTTGGAGTTTCATGATTGGCAGCTGACAAGCCACTCCCTAGCAACCAAACAGAGTACCCTAGCAACCAAAATCCAAAGAGGGATATCTTCCATTCTGAATGTCGCAGAGGCATGGGAGTTGGTTTATATAATTCATACTGACAAGCAGCCTTTGGAGTTTCATGATTGGCAGCTGACAAGCAACTCCCTAGCAACCAAACAGAGTACCCTAGCAACCAAAATCCAAAGAGGGATATCTTCCATTCTGAATGTCACAGAGGCATGGGAGTTGGTTTATATCATTTATACTGACAAGAAGCCTTTGGAATTTCATCATTGGCAGCTGACAAGCCACTCCCTAGCAACCAAACAGAGTACCCTAGCAACCAAAATCCAAAGAGGCATATCTTCCATTCTGAATGTCACAGAGGCATGGGAGTTGGTTTATATCATTCATACTGACAAGCAGCCTTTGGAATTTCATCATTGGCAGCTACCAAGTAACTCCATAGCAACCAAACAGAGTACCCTAGCAACCAAAATCCAAAGAGGCATATTTACCATTCTGAATGTCACATAGACTTGGGAGTTGGTTTATATCATTCATACTGACAAGCAGCCTTTGGAGTTTCATGCTTGGCAGCTGCCAAGCCACTCCCTAGCAACCAAACAGAGTACCCTAGCAACCAATATCCAAAGAGGGATATCTTCCATTCTGAATGTCATAGAAGCATGGGAGTCGGTTTATATCATTCATAATAACAAGAAGCCTTTGCAGTTTCATCATTGGCAGCTACCAAGTAACTCCATAGCAACCAAACAGAGTACCCTAGCAACCAAAATCCAAAGAGGCATATCTTCCATTCTGAATGTCGCAGAGGCATGGGAGTTGGTTTATATCATTCATAGTGACAAGAAGCCTTTGGAGTTTCATGATTGTCAGCTGACAGGTCACTCGCTAGCAACCAAATAGAGTACCCTAGCAACTGTTTAGCAAAACGTATATCTCTGCATCAGAACATCGTATAGAGATGGGAGTTGGTTTATATCATTCATACTGACAAGAAGCCTTTGCAGTTTCATCATTAGCAGCTGCCAAGCAACTCCATAGCAACCAAACAGACTACCCTAGCAACCATTTTACAAGACCTACATCTCTGCATCAGAATATTGTATAGAGATGGGGGTTGGCTCATTAGTTTCAGTTGGAAAACAGTCTGTAAATATCAACCTGGTAACTGTGTATTCACACCCTAGCAACCATTTAGAGCCACCTAGCAACCATATTGCAACACATAGAAGCCATATTTCAGCTCCACAACATCGTACAGACATGGTCGTTGGCTCGTATGCAATCATGTACAACACCCTAGCAACCGAGTGGCGAGTTTTGCCACTGCAAGCACCACTTCACATTTTCTTCAGGAAATGTACATTCTAGTTATTATTCTTCTTCTTATTATTCCGGACAAAAGTTTGGCGCGTAATGCGCCCCGCACCGTTTGTCACAGACCCCTGAGTGAAGTGTCAAATCGACCGGCTCATTGAGGAGAGGTGTGCTATGACTTTTCTAAGCGATCGGGTGTACGATGTTCGCACAGCGGACGAAAAAGCGGCCAAAAAAGTCCCATTGACTTTACATTGGGCATTCTAAAAATATTTGAATCCCAACCGACGTTTTCACACACACAGACTCCAAAGGGCCTGACACCCCTGCGTCTCTCCCTCTCTCTCTCCCTCAGAGGATTTATATTATCAAGCAGCCAATAAGTAATGGCCTAAAATCTTGATAGCCACACCCTAGCAACCAGTTTCAGCACCCTAGCAACCACTAAGAGCTCCCTAGCAACAACCCTAAACCAAAAAAAATTTTTTTTTACATTTTTTTGTATTTTTTAACGCAATATTACACTCGTGGCCTTGCGATATTGCTCCATGCTTGTGCCTATTCGGCCATAGGCACGAGGCCGCAGGCCGAGTGCCGTACTGAAGGCACTCGTTATTAAAGATTTTAATAACTCTAAAAAAACTCCATAGTAACCATCTTTGACAACTACTAACCACCTAGTAACACCATAGCAACTACCAATAATACCTTAGCAACCACCCTGAACACCCTAGCAACATCTAGAAACGCTCTAGTAACCACCAAAAACACCATAGCAACCACCCAGAACACCCCAGCAACTGCCTAGCAACCACCCAGAACACCTAGCAACTGCTTAGCAACCACCCAGCACACCCTAGCAACTGCCTAGCAACGCCCTAGTATCCACCCAGAATACCATAGCAACTGCCTAGCAACACCATAGCAACCACCCAGAACACCCTAGCAACCACCTAGCAACTGCCTAGCAACCACCAAGAATACCCTAGTAACCACCCAGAACACCCTAGCAACTGCCTAGTAACGCCCTAGCAACCACCCAGAATACCCTAGCAACTGCCTAGCAACGCCCTAGCAACCACCCAGAACACCCTAGCAACTGCCTAGCAACCACATAGAACACCCTAGCAACTGCCTAGCAACGCCCTAGCATCCACCCAGAATACCATAGCAACTGCCTAGAAACACAATAGCAACCACCCACAACACCCTAGCAACCACCTAGCAACGCCCTAGCAACCACCAAGAATACCATAGCAACCGCCTAGCAACACCATAGCAACCACCCAGAACGCTCTAGCAACCACCTAGCAACACCCTAGCAACCACCAAGAATACCCTAGCAACCGCCTAACAACCAACCAGAACACCTTAGCAACTGCTTAGCAACACCATAGCAACCACCCAGAACACCCTAGCAACCACCTAGCAACTGCCTAGCAACCACCAATACCCTAGCAACTGCCTAGCAACCACCCAGAACACCCTAGTAACTGCCTAGCAACGCCCTAGCAACCACCCAGAATACCATAGCAACTGCCTAGCAACCGCCTAGCAACCACCCAGAACATCCTAGCAACTGCCTAGCAACGCCCTAGCAACCACCCAGAACACCCTAGCAACCACCCAGAACATCCTAGCAACCACCTAGCAACACCCTAGCAACCACCAAGAATACCCCTCAACCGCCTAGCAACCAACCAGAACACCTTAGCAACTGCTTAGCAACACCATAGCAACCGCCCAGAACACCCTAGCAACCACCTAGCAACTGCCTAGCAACCACCAAGAATACCCTAGCAATTGCCTAGCAACCACCCGGAACACCCTAGCAACCGTTTAGAGCCACATATAAACCATATTGCAACATATAGAAGCTATATTTCAGCTCCACAACATCGTACAGACATGGTTGTTGGTTCGTATGCATGTACATGTACAACACCCTAGCAACCGAGTGGAGAGTTTTGCCACTGCAAGCACCATTTCACATTTTCTTCAGGAAATGTACATTCTAGTTATTATTTTTATTATTATTATTCTTCCACACAAAAGTTTGGCGCGTAATGCGCCCCGCACCGTTTGTCACAGACCCATGAATGAGGTGTCAAATCGACCGGCTCATTGAGGAGAGGTGTGCTATGACTTTTATAAGCGATCGGGGGGGCGGTGTTCGGCCCAGGGGAGAAAAAGCGGCCCAAAAAGTTCCATTGACTTAACATTGCGACGAACTTTGAGCACTCATAGCTCTGAGTGAGGATTTCGCAGAAACGTGTGATTTGCCACATTTGAAGAGGCTGACAGGCTCTGTAAGAACATACCTCACAATGGGGTAAAAGTTGCACCCCTGGGGGGCAGGAGCGTCCCAAAGTTGCCCCATTGACTTACTATGGGGAAGGAATGCCCCGTGAAACACACATGCTTTTCCTACTATGGTAAATTGCATAGGGATTTTGTAATGAACGTAGCTCTGGATCACAGTATCATAGAGACAAGGGGGAGGGCTCATTTTACTCAGACGACCAATCAGTCTCTCAGGATCATTGTGAAGCTATCAAGCCACGCCCTAGCAACCATTTAGAGCACCTTAGCAACAAGTCCCATAGACTTCCATTGAAAGAGTTCAAAGGGATATCTCCGGACTGAATTGTCATAGAAACTTGAGGGTGGTCTCGTTTGACTTGGGGAAGCAAACAGCCAATCATGAATCACCTCAACTCTTCCTAGCCCCTCCCTAGCAACCATTGTCGAGCACCTTAGCAACCAAAATCCTAGAGGGATATCTTCCATTCTGAATGTCACAGAGAAATTGGAGTTGGTTTATATCATTCATAGTGACACAAAGCCTTTGCAGTTTCATCATTGGCAGCTGCCAAGCCACTCCCTAGCAACCAAACAGAGTACCCTAGCAACCAAATTCCAAAGAGGGATATCTTCTATTCTGAATGTCACAGAGGCATGGGAGCTGGTTTATACCATACATACTGACAAGCAGCCTTTGGAGTTTCATTATTGGCAGCTGCCAAACTTCTCCATAGCAACCAAACAGAGTACCCTAGCAACTATTTAGCAATACCTCTATCTCTGTATCAGAACATTGTATAGAGATGGGGGTTGGTTTATATCATTAATACTGACAAGAAGCCTTTGCAGTTTCATCATTAGCAGCTGCCAATCAACTCCATAGCAACCAAACAGAGTTCCCTAGCAACTGTTTTGCAAGACCTATATCTCTGCATCAGAACATCGTATAGAGATGGGGGTTGGTTTATATCATTAATACTGACAAGAAGCCTTTGCAGTTTCATCATTAGCAGCTGCCAATCAACTCCATAGCAACCAAACAGAGAACTCTAGCAACCAAAATCCAAAGAGGGATATCTTCCATTCTGAATGTCACAGAGGCATGGGAGATGGATTATGTCATTCATAGTGACAAGAAGCCTTTGCAGTTTCATCATTGGCAACTGCCAAGCCACTCCCTAGCAACCATTGTCGAGCACCTTAGCAACCAAAACCATAGAGGGATATCTTCCATTCTGAATGTCACAGAGGCATGGGAGTTGGTTTATATCATTCATACTGACAAGCAGACTTTGCAGTTTCATCATTGGCAGCTGTCAAGCAAATCCATAGCAACCAAACAGAGAACCCTAGCAACCAAAATACAAAGAGGGATATCTTCCATTCTGAAAGTCACAGAGGCATGGGAGTTGGTTTATATCATTCATAGTGACAAGAAACCTTTGCAATTTCATCATTGGCAGCTGTCAAGCAACTCCATAGCAACCAAAAAGAGTACCCTAGCAACCATTTTGCAAGACCTATATCTCAGCATCAGAACATCATAAAGAGATGGGGTTAACACAAGTTTGACTCAGGGCAGCAAACAGCCATTCATGAGACACCACAACACTTGCTAGCCCCTCCCTAGCAACCATTATCGAGCACCTTAGCAACCAAAATCCATAGAGGGATATCTTTCATTCTGAATGTCACAGAGGAATGGGAGTTGGTTTATATCATTCACACTGACAAGCAGCCTTTGGAGTTTCATGACTGGCAGCTGCCAAGCCACTCCCTAGCAACCAAATAGAGTACCCTAGCAACCATTTTGCAAGTCCTATTTCTCTGCATCAGAACATCGTATAGAGATGGGGTTTGGCTCTTTTGACTCATGCTAGCAAACAGGAATTCCAACATGCAACACATGCTAGCTGTGAATAGCTACATGCTAATAGCGATTAGGTAAGTGCTAAATTATGCCAAGAAAATGCTAAGAACTCCAATAGTAATCATCTGTGACAACTGCCAACCACATAGTAACACCATAGTAACCACCCAGAATACCATAGCAACCACCTAGCAACGCCCTAGCAACCACCCAGAATACCCTAGCAACCGCCTAGCAACACCATAGTAACCACCCAGAATACCATAGCAACCGCCTAGCAACGCCCTAGCAACCACCCAGAATACCCTAGCAACCGCCTAGCAACACCATAGCAACCACCCAGAATACCCTAGCAACCACCTAGCAACTCGTTAGCAACCACCAAGAACACCCTAGCAACTGCCTAGCAACCGCCTAGCAACACCATAGCAACCACCCAGAACACCCTAGCAACCACCTAGCAAAGCCCTAGCAACCACACAGAACACCCTAGCAACACCCTAGCAACCACCTGAACAACATGAATAAGCCATATCTCAGCACCAGAACATCGTACAGACATGTTTGTTGGCTTGTATGCAATCATGTACCACACTCTAGCAACCGAGTGGCGAGTTTTGCCACTGCAAGCACCACTTCACATTTTCTTCAGGAAATGTACATTCTAGTTTTTAATGGTGCTTGCTGAAAGCAAGGCATCATTAGTGTTCTCTTGCATACTTATTATTATTATTATTATTATTATTATTATTATAATTATTATTATTATTATTATTATTATTATTATTATTATTATTATTATTATTATTCTGGACAACTTTTCGGCGCTAATGCGCCCCGCACCGCTTGTCTCAGACCCCTGAATGAGGCATCAAATCGACCGGCTCATTGAGGAGAGGTGTGCTATGACTTTTCTAAGCGATCGGGTGTACGATGTTCGCACAGCGGACGAAAAAGCGGACAAAAAAGTCCCCATTGACTTTACATTGGGAGTTCTAAAAACATTTGAATCCAAACTGCCGTTTTCACACACACAGACTCCAAAGGGCCTGACAGCCCTGCGTCTCTCCCTCTCTCTCTCCCTCAGAGGATTTATATTATCAAGCCGCCAATAAGTAATGGCCTAAAATCTTCATAGCCACACCCTAGCAACCAGTTTCAGCACCCTAGCAACCACTAAGAGCTCCCTAGCAACCACCCTAAACCAAAAAAAAATGTTTTTTAATATTTTTTGTATTTTTGAATGCAATATTACACCCGTGGCCTTGCGATATTGCTCCATGCTTGTGCCTATTCGGCCATAGGCACGAGGCCGCAGGCCGAGTGCCGTACTGAACCACCCAGAACACCCTATTCGGCCATAGGCACGAGGCCGCAGGCCGAGTGCCGTACCGAAGGCTCTGGCAACCACCCAGAACACCCTAGCAACTGCTTTTTTTTTTTAATTATAGCAATATTACACTCGTGGCCTTGCGAAATTGCTCCATACTTGTGCCTATTCGGCCATAGGCACGAGGCCGCAGGCCGAGTGCCGTACGTAAGGCACTCGCAACCACCCAGAACACCCTAGCAACTGCCTAGCAACCACCCAGAACACTCTAGCAACTGCCTAGCAACGCCATAGCATCCACCCAGAATACCATAGCAACTGCCTAGCAACACCATAGCAACCACCCAGAACACCCTAGCAACCACCTAGCAACGCCCTAGCAACCACCAAGAATACCCTAGCAACTGCCTAGCAACCACCAAGAATACACTAGCAACTGCCTAGCAACCACCCAGAACACCTTAGCAACTGCCTAGCAACACCATAGCAACCACCCAGAACACCCTAGCAACCACCTGGCAACAGCATCTTGCTAAAAAAATGCTAGCAACATGCTAAACATGCTAGCAACATGCTAAACATGCTAGCAACTGCCTAGCAACCACCCAGAACACCCTAGCAACTGCCTAGCAACGCCCTAGCATCCACCCAGAATAGCATAGCAACTGCCTAGCAACACCATAGCAAACACCAAGAACACCCTAGCAACCACCTAGCAACACCCTAGCAACCACCAAGAATACCCTAGCAACCGCCTAGCAACCAACCAGAACTGCTTAGCAACACCATAGCAACCGCCCAGAACACCCTAGCAACTGCCTAGCAACCGCCTAGCAACCACCCAGAACACCCTAGCAACTGCCTAGCAACGCCCTAGCAACCACCCAGAATACCCTAGCAACTTCCTAGCAACCGCCTGCCTAGCAACCAGCCAGAACACCCTAGCAACTGCCTAGCAACACCCTAGCAACCACCCAGAATACCATAGCAACTGCCTAGCAACACCATAGCAACCACCTAGAACACCCTAGCAACCACCTAGCAACACCCTAGCAACCAACCAGAACACCTTAGAAACTGCTTAGCAACACCATAGCAACCGCCCAGAACACCCTAGCAACTGTCTAGCAACCACCATGAAAACCCTAGCAACTGCCTAGCAACCACCCAGAACACTCTAGCAACTGCCTAGCAACGCCATAGCATCCACCCAGAATACCATAGCAACTGCCTAGCAACACCATAGCAACCACCCAGAACACCCTAGCAACCACCTAGCAACGCCCTAGCAACCACCAAGAATACCCTAGCAACTGCCTAGCAACCACCAAGAATACACTAGCAACTGCCTAGCAACCACCCAGAACACCTTAGCAACTGCCTAGCAACACCATAGCAACCACCCAGAACACCCTAGCAACCACCTGGCAACAGCATCTTGCTAAAAACATGCTAGCAACATGCTAAAAATGCTAGCAACATGCTAAACATGCTAGCAACTGCCTAGCAACCACCCAGAACACCCTAGCAACTGCCTAGCAACGCCCTAGCATCCACCCAGAATAGCATAGCAACTGCCTAGCAACACCATAGCAAACACCAAGAACACCCTAGCAACCACCTAGCAACACCCTAGCAACCGCCTAGCAACCAACCAGAACTGCTTAGCAACACCATAGCAACCGCCCAGAACACCCTAGCAACCACCTAGCAACTGCCTAGCAACCACCCAGAACACCCTAGCAACACCCTAGCAACCACCCAGAATACCATAGCAACTACCTAGCAACCGCCTAGCAACCACCCAGAACACCCTAGCAACGCCCTAGCAACCACCCAGAATACCATAGCAACTGCCTAGCAACCGCCTAGCAACCACCCAGAACACCCTAGCAACTGCCTAGCAACGCCCTAGCAACCACCCAGAATACCCTAGCAACTTCCTAGCAACCGCCTGCCTAGCAACCAGCCAGAACACCCTAGCAACTGCCTAGCAACACCCTAGCAACCACCCAGAATACCATAGCACCTGCCTAGCAACACCATAGCAACCACCTAGAACACCCTAGCAACCACCTAGCAACACCCTAGCAACCAACCAGAACACCTTAGAAACTGCTTAGCAACACCATAGCAACCGCCCAGAACACCCTAGCAACTGCCTAGCAACCACCATGAAAACCATAGCAACTGCCTAGCAACCACCCAGAACACCCTAGCAACTGCCTAGCAACGCCCTAGCAACCATCCAGAATACCATAGCAACTGCCTAGCAACGCCCTAGCAACCACCCAGAATACCATAGCAACTGCCTAACACCATAGCAACCACCCAGAATACCCTAGCAACCACCCAGAATACCCTAGTAACTGCCTAGCAACGCCCGAGCAACCACCCAGAACACCCTAGCAACCATTTAGAGCCACATATAAACCATATTGCAACATATAGAAGCTATATTTCAGCTCCACAACATTGTACAGACATGGTTGTTGGCTCGTATGCAATCATGTACAACACCCTAGCAACCGAGTGGAGAGTTTTGCCACTGCAAGCACCATTTCACATTTTCTTCAGGAAATGTACATTCTAGTTAGTGGTGCTTGCTGAAAGCAAGGCATCACTAGTGTTCTCTTGCATACTTATTATTATTATTCTTATTATTCTGGACAAAGTTTGGCGCGTAACTCGCCCCGCACCGTTTGTCAAAGACCCATGAGTGAGGCGTCAAATCAACCGGCTCATTGAGGAGAGGTGTGGTATGACTTTTCTAAGCGATCGGGGGGGGCGGTGTTCGCCCCAAGGGTGAAAAAGCGGCCCAAAAAGTCCCATTGACAACATTGCGACGAACTTTGACCACACGTAGCTCTGAGCGAGGATTTCACAGAAACGTGTGATTTGCCACATTTGAAGAGGCTGACAGGCTCTGTAAGAACATACCTCACAATCGGGTAAAAGTTGCACCCCTGGGGGGCAGGAGCTGCCCAAAGTTGCCCCATTGACTTACTATGGGGAAGGAACGTCCCGTGAAACACACATGCTTTTCCTACTATGGTAAATTGCATAGGGACTTTGTATTGAACGTAGCTCTGGATCACAGTGTCATAGAGACAAGGGGGAGGGCTCATTTTACTCAGACGACCAATCAGTCTCTCAGGATCATTGTGAAGCTATCAAGCCACGCCCTAGCAACCATTTAAAGCCCATTAGCAACAAGTTCCATAGACTTCCATTGAAAGAGTTCAAAGAGATATCTCCGGACTGAATTGTCATAGAAACATGGGGGTGGTCTCATTTGACTCGGGGCAGCAAACAGCCAATCATGAATCACCTCAACACTTCCAAGCTCCTCCCTAGCAACCATTGCCGAGCACCTTAGCAACCAAAATCCAAAGAGGGATATCTTCCATTCTGAATGTCACAGAGGCATGGGAGTTGGTTTATATCATTCATACTGACAAGAAGCCTTTGGAGTTTCATGATTGGCAGCTGACAAGCCACTCCCTAGCAACCAAACAGAGTACCCTAGCAACCAAAATTCAAAGAGGGATATCTTTCGTTCTGAATGTCGCAGAGGCATGGGAGTTGGTTTATATCATTCATAGTGACAAGAAGCCTTTGGAGTTTCATGATTGGCAGCTGACAAGCCACTCCCTAGCAACCAAACAGAGTACCCTAGCAACCAAAATCCAAAGAGGGATATCTTCCATTCTGAATGTCGCAGAGGCATGGGAGTTGGTTTATATAATTCATACTGACAAGCAGCCTTTGGAGTTTCATGATTGGCAGCTGACAAGCCACTCCCTAGCAACCAAACAGAGTACCCTAGCAACCAAAATCCAAAAAGGGATATCTTCCATTCTGAATGTCACAGAGGCATGGGAGTTGGTTTATATAATTCATACTGACAAGAAGCCTTTGGAATTTCATCATTGGCAGCTGACAAGCCACTCCCTAGCAACCAAACAGAGTACCCTAGCAACCAAAATCCAAAGAGGGATATCTTCCATTCTGAATGTCACAGAGGCATGGGAGTTGGTTTATATCATTCATACTGACAAGAAGCCTTTGGAATTTCATCATTGGCAGCTGCCAAGTAACTCCATAGCAACCAAACAGAGTACCCTAGCAACCAAAATCCAAAGAGGCATATCTTCCATTCTGAATGTTGCAGAGGCATGGGAGTTGGTTTATATCATTCATAGTGACAAGAAGCCTTTGGAGTTTCATGATTGGCAGCTGACAAGCCACTCGCTAGCAACCAAATAGAGTACCCTAGCAACCAAAATCCAAAGAGGGATATCTTCCATTCTGTATGTCACAGAGGCATGGGAGTTGGATTATATCATTCATACTGACAAGCAGCCTTTGGAGTTTCATGATTGGCAGCTGCCAAGCTACTCCCTAGCAACCAAACAGAGTACCCTAGCAACCATTTAGCAAAAAGTATATCTCTGCATCAGAACATCGTATAGAGATGGGAGTTGGTTTATATAATTCATACTGACAAAAAGCCTTTGCAGTTTCATCATTAGCAGCTGCCAAGCAACTCCATAGCAACCAAACAGAGTACCCTAGCAACCATTTTACAAGACCTACATCTCTGCATCAGAATATTGTATAGAGATGGGGGTTGGCTCATTAGTTTCAGTTGTAAAACAGTCTGTAAATATCACCATGGTAACTGTGTATTCACACCCTAGCAACCATTTAGAGCCACCTAGCAACCATATTGCAACATATAGAAGCCATATTTCAGCTCCACAACATCGTACAGACATGGTTGTTGGCTCGTATGCAATCATGTACAACACCCTAGCACCCTACCGAGTGGCGAGTTTTGCCACTGCAAGCACCACTTCACATTTTCTTCAGGAAATGTACATTCTAGTTAGTGGTGCTTTTTTGAAAGCATCACTATTGTTATTGCTCATACTTATTCTGGACAAAAGTTTGGCGCGTAACTC
Source organism: Scardinius erythrophthalmus (assembly GCF_964197995.2). Taxonomy (NCBI): domain Eukaryota; kingdom Metazoa; phylum Chordata; class Actinopteri; order Cypriniformes; family Leuciscidae; genus Scardinius; species Scardinius erythrophthalmus. The sequence continues at coordinate 56,129 of NW_028296539.1, forward strand.
GCCCCACACCGTTTGTCTCAGACCCCTGAGTGAGGTGTCAAATCGACCGGCTCATTTAGGAGAGGTGTGCTATATCTTTTCTAAGCGATCGGGTGTACGATGTTCACACAGCGGACGAAAAAGTGGCCAAAAAAGTCCCATTGACTTAACATTGGGCATTCCAAAAAATTCAAATCCAAACCGACGTTTTCACACACACAGACTCCAAAGGGCCTGACACCCCTGCGTCTCTCCTTCTCTCTCTCCCTCAGAGGATTTATATTATCAAGCAACCAATAAGTAATGGCCTAAAATCTTCATAGCCACACCCTAGCAACCAGTTTCAGCACCCTAGCAACCACTAAGAGCTCCCTAGCAACCACCCTAAACCAAAAAAAAATTTTTTTTTATTTTTTTTTTATTTTTTAACGCAATATTACACTCGTGGCCTTGCGATATTGCTCCATGCTTGTGCCTATTCGGCCATAGGCACGAGGCCGCAGGCCGAGTGCCGTACATAAGGCACTCGCAACCACCCTGAACACCCTAGCAACTGCCTAGCAACCACCCAGAACACCTAGCAACTGCCTAGCAACCACCCAGAACACCTAGCAACTGCCTAGCAACCACCCAGAACACTCTAGCAACTGCCTAGCAACGCCCTAGCATCCACCCAAAATACCATAGCAACCACCAAGAATAACCTAGCAACTGCCTAGCAACCACCAAGAATACCCTAGCAACTGCCTAGCAACCACCCAGAACACCTTAGCAACCACCCAGAACACCCTAGCAACCACCTGGCAACAGCATCTTGCTAAAAACATCCTAGCAACATGCTAATCAAGCTAGCATCATGCTAACATCATGCTAATCAAGCTAGCATCATGCTAGCAACATTATAATCATGCTAGCATTATGCTACCAACATGCTAATCAAGCTAACATCATGCTAGCAACATGCTAATCAAGCTAGCATCATGCTAACATCATGCTAATCAAGCTAGCATCATGCTAGCAACATGCTAATCATGCTAGCATTATGCTACCAACATGCTAATCAAGCTAACATCATGCTAGCAACATGCTAATCAAGCTAGCATCATGCTAACATCATGCTAATCAAGCTAGCATGATGCTAACAACATGCTAATCATGCTAGCATTATGCTACCAACATGCTAATCAAGCTAGCATCATGCTAGCAACATGCTAATCAAGCTAGCATCATGCTAACATCATGCTAATCAAGCTAGCATCATGCTAGCAGCATGCTAATCATGCTAGCATTATGCTACCAACATGCTAATCATGCTAGCATTATGCTACCAACATGCTAATCAAGCTAACATCATGCTAGCATCATGCTAATCAAGCTAGCATCATGCTAACATCATGCTAATCATGCTAGCATTATGCTACCAACATGCTAATCAAGCTAGCATCATGCTACCAACATGCTAATCAAGCTAACATCATGTTAACATCATGCTAATCAAGCTAGCATCATGCTAGCAACATGCTAATCATGCTAGCATTATGCTACCAACATGCTTATCAAGCTAGTATCATGCTAGCAACATGTTAATTAAGCTAGCATATTGCAAACAACATGCTAATCATGTTAGCATCTAACTAAAAACATGCTAGCAAAATGTTAATCATGCTAGCATCTTGTTAAAAGCATGCTAGCAACATGCTAATCATGCTAACATCATGCTACCAACATGCTAATCAGGCTAACATCAAGCTAATCAAGCTAGCATAATGCTAGCAACATGCTAATCATGTTAGCATCTAGCTAAAAACATGCTAGCAACATGCTAATCATGCTAGCATCATTCTAACAACATGTTAATCTTAGTAAATCATGCTGGAATGTGGTAAATCGTAGTAAATAATCTTAGAATCATGGTAAATCGTGGTAAATGATGCTAAAACGTGGTATATCATGGTATCACAACATATCAATTGTGTTAGCATCTGCCCAGTGGTGAATTTTGCCACTGCAAGCACCACTTCACATTTTCTTCAGGAAATGTACATTCTAGTTCTTCTTATTATTATTCCGGACAAAAGTTTGGCGCGTAATGCGCCCCGCACCGTTTGTCACAGACCGCTGAGTGAAGTGTCAAATCGACCGGCTCATTGAGGAGAGGTGTGCTATGACTTTTCTAAGCGATCGGGTGTACGATGTTCGCACAGCGGACGAAAAAGCGGCCAAAAAAGTCCCATTGACTTTACATTGGGCATTCTAAAAATATTTGAATCCCAACCGACGTTTTCACACACACAGACTCCAAAGGGCCTGACACCCCTGCGTCTCTCCCTCTCTCTCTCCCTCAGAGGATTTATATTATCAAGCAGCCAATAAGTAATGGCCTAAAATCTTGATAGCCACACCCTAGCAACCAGTTTCAGCACCCTAGCAACCACTAAGAGCTCCCTAGCAACCACCCTAAACCAAAAAAAAATGTTTTTTTAAATTTTTTTGTATTTTTTAACGCAATATTACACTCGTGGCCTTGCGATATTGCTCCATGCTTGTGCCTATTTGGCCATAGGCACGAGGCCGCAGGCCGAGTGCCGTACTCGTTATTAAAGATTTTAATAATCCGTAAAATCTCGTTATTAAAGATTTTAATAACTCTATAAAAACTCCATAGTAACCATCTTTGACAACTACTAACCACCTAGTTACACCATAGCAACTACCAATAATACCTTAGCAACCATCCTGAACACCCTAGCAACGTCTAGAAATGCTCTAGTAACCACCAAAAATACCGTAGCAACCACCCAGAACACCCTAGCAACTGTCTAGCAACCCCCCAGAACACCTAGCAACTGCCTAGCAACCACCCAGAACACCATAGCAACTGCCTAGCAACGCCCTAGCATCCACCTAAAATACCATAGCAACTGCCTAGCAACACCATAGCAACCACCAAGAACACCCTAGCAACCACCTAGCAATGCCCTAGCAACCACCAAGAATACCCTAGCAACGCCCTAGCAACCACCCAGAATACCCTAGCAATTGCCTAGCAACACCATAGCAACCACCCAGAATACCCTAGCAACCACCTAGCAACACCATAGCAACCACCCAGAATACCCTAGCAACTGCCTAGAAACGCCCTAGCAACCACCCAGAATACCCTAGCAACCGCCTAGCAACACCATAGCAACCACCCAGAATACCCTAGCAACCACCTAGCAACACCATAGCAACCACCCAGAAAAGCCTAGCAACCACCTAGCAACGCCCTAGCAACCACCAAGAATACCCTAGCAACCGCCTAGCAACCACCCAAAATACCCTAGCAACCGCCTAGCAACACCATAGCAACCACCAAGAATACCCTGGCAACCGCCTAGCAACACCATAGCAACCACCCAGAACACTCTAGCAACTGCCTAGCAACACCCTAGCAACCACCCAGAACACCATAGCAACCACCCAGAATACCCTAGCAACCACCTAGCAACACCATAGCAACCACCAAGAATACCCTAGCAACCGCCTAGCAACCACATAGAATACCCTAGCAACCGCCTAACAACACCATAGCAACCACCCAGAAAACCCTAGCAACTGCCTAGCAACGCCCTAGCAACCACCCATAATACCCTAGCAACCGCCTAGCAACACCATAGCAACCACCCAGAATACCCTAGCAACACCATAGCGACCACCCAGAACAGCCTAGCAACCACATAGCAATGCCCTAGCAACCACCAAGAATACCCTAGCAACCGCCTAGCAACGCCCTAGCAACCACCTAGAACACCCTAGCAACTGCCTAGCAACGCCCTAGCAACTGCCTAGCAACACCCTAGCAACCGCCAAGAATACCCTAGCAACCGCCTAGCAACCAACCAGAATACCTTAGCAACTGCCTAGCAACGCCCTAGCAACCACCCAGAATACCCTAGCAACCGCCTAGCAACGCCCTAGCAACCACCCAGAATACCCTAGCAACCGCCTAGCAACACCATTGCAACCACCCAGAATACCCTAGCAACCGCATAGCAACACAATAGCAACCACCCAGAACACCCTAGCAACCACCTAGCAAAGCCCTAGTAACCACATAGAACACCCTAGCAACCACCTGAACAACATGAATAAGCCATATCTCAGCACCAGAACATCGTACAGACATGGTTGTTGGCTCATATGCAATCATGTACCACACTCTAGCAACCGAGTGGCAAGTTTTGCCAATACAAGCACCACTTCACATTTTCTTCAGGAAATGTACATTCTAGTTCTTATTATTATTATGGACAAAGTTTGGCGCGAAACTCGCCCCGCACCGTTTGTCACAGAACCCTGAGTGAGGTGTCAAATCGACCGGCTCATTGAGGAGAGGTGTGCTATGACTTTTATAAGCGATCGGGGGGGCGGTGTTCGCCCCAGGGGCGAAAAAGCGGCCCAAAAAGTCCCAATGACTTAACCCTTTAGGCGCCAGAGGTTTTTTTCTAAAACGTTCGATTTTGACATCTTAATTTCAAAAGGCTATATCTTAAAAGTGATAAAAGATAGAGACTTTCTGTAAATTAGAGAAATATTAAGGATGACCCAAAGTTTATGTAGGGTTTACATTTTCCCATCTAATTTGCATATTATGACGTCATATGGTGGCGGCCATCTTGGATTATAGAATTTTCATGAAAATTCACATGTTTAAATGATAAAATGCAGCACTTCTTTCCCCCCAAAATGTCCCTCACCTTCTGTATGCTATATTGTACAATACTGAATGCTCAGGTAAATAGTAAGTAGTAAACAAACTGTGTAAATCATTACTAATAAATGGTAGAAACAAACCGAATGCATGTAGTGGTTGGCCTTTTGCTGTAGAGATTTTCCATTTACTACATACAGTTGGCACTCTGATTCCATGTATGGGGCACATATATATTATTCATATGACACACAAACACAAGTAGACAAGACCTGTTTGGTTCAAAAGCTCACTCGCCACGGCAAGGCACATATCATGAGTGAGATGACGAGACAAGAGGAGAGACAATGTTAGTATTTTTTTGTGTGTTTTTGTTGTTGTTTTTTTTAGCTGACAAAGACGCACACATCACAAGGACATGAACACACAAAAAAGAACACATACTGTACACTACTAAATGGTCAGGGAAATAGATAGTAAATCAACAGTGTAAATCATTACTAATAAATGGCAGACAAAAAAAAAATAATTTATGTTGCAGGGCTTTTGCTGTAGAGATAATGACTCCCTATCCATCCAGGTGACATTTCTTGTAGTGTTTCATGGTGTGGTCTTGCGATAGACTATGCATAATAGCCCCTCTGCCCCGTGTCACACCGCCTCTACACGCGACCAGATCTGCCTGCGTGCACGCGCGCCGAGTGTGCACAGCTCGGACTACTGTCATTGTCATTGCGACTCCCCACCCTGCCTCCACGTTGCCCCCTAACTGTCCTATGAATACTTTGACCTTGTCTAACATACCCAGTGGCATTAGACAAAGCCTCCACCACAATACTTTCGCCACGATTGCGGAGAGGCACACGGTCACCATGGCTAGCGCGGTAAAAATCTCCCGCGGCCGCCTCGTTCCCCACAACAATAACACGCCTGCTAACTTCGCGATGAACACTCCGACCCCGGGAAACATTGTTCCCACCACTGACATTGGGCAAAGGACCATCTATATTGGGCAAAGGATTCACCGTTTGTGCTTGGTGTAGGGCTATACTTTCACTTTCAGAATCACCGTCATTTTCTGAAGGCAGATAACGTTATTCCCCTTCAGAATCAGGGTCCGCGAATAGAAGACCCAACACTTCATTGCAGGTAAGCTTTATTGATGCCATTAGATAATAATAATAATAATAATCTAATGCAAATACTCGCTGACGCTGACAATATTGCTCTGATAAAATGGCTCACTCGCAAAATGGGCCGTCCTATACATTGCATAGGGATTTTGTATTGAACATAGCTCTGGATCACAGTGTCATAGAGACAAGGGGGCGGGCTCATTTTACTCAGACAACCAATCAGTCTCTCAGGATCATTGTGAAGCTATCAAGCCACGCCATAGCAACCATTTAGAGCACCTTAGCAACAAGTCCCATAGACTTCCATTAAAAGAGATCAAAGGGATATCTCCGGACTGAATTGTCATAGAAACATGGGGGTGGTCTCATTTGACTCGGGGCAGCAAACAGCCAATCATGAATCACCTCAACACTTCCTAGCCCCTCCCTAGCAACCATTGTCGAGCATCTTAGCAACCAAAATCCATAGAGGGATATCTTCCATTCTGAATGTCACAGAGGCATGGGAGCTGCTTTATATCATTCATACTGACAAGCAGCCTTTGGAATTTCATGATTGGCAGCTGCCAAGCCACTCCCTAGAAACCAAACAGAGAACCCTAGCAACCATTTTGCAAGACTTATATCTCGGCATCAGAACATCATAAAGAGATGGGGTTAACATAAATTTGACTCAGGGCAGCACACAGCCATTCATTAGACACCACAACACTTGCTAGCCCCTCCCTAGCAACCATTGTTGAGCACCTTAGCAACCAAAATCCACAGAGGGATATCTTCCATTCTGAATGTCACAGAGGCATGGGAGTTGCTTTATATCATTCATACTGACAAGCAGCCTTTGGAGTTTCGTGATTGGCAGCTGCCAAGCCACTCCCTAACAATCAAACAGAGTACCCTAGCAACCAAAATCCAAAGAGGGATATCTTCCATTCTGAATGTCACACAGGCATGGGAGTTGGTTTATATCATTCATACTGACAAGCAGCCTTTGGAGTTTCATGATTGGCAGCTGCCAATCCACTCCCTAGCAACCAAATAGAGTACCCTAGCAACCAAAATCCAAAGAGGGATATCTTCCATTCTGAATGTCACAGAGGCATGGGAGTTGGATTATATCATTCACACTGACAAGAAGCCTTTGGAATTTCATCATTGGCAACTGCCAAGTAACTCCATAGCAACCAAACAGAGTACCCTAGCAACCAAAATCCAAAGAGGCATATCTTCCATTCTGAATGTCACAGAGGCATGGGAGTTGGTTTATATCATTCATAATGACAAGAAGCCTTTGCAGTTTCATCATTGGCAGCTGCCAAGCAACTCCATAGCAACCAAACAGAGTACCCTAGCAACCCTTTATCAAGACCCATGTCTCTGCATCAGAACATCGTATAGAGATGGGGGTTGGCTCTTTTATTTCGGTTGGGATACAGTCTGTAAATATCACCATGGTAACTATGTATTCACACCCTAGCAACCGTTTAGAGCCACCTAGCAACCATATTGCAACATATAGAAGCCATATTTCAGCTCCACAACATCGTACAGACATGGTTGTTGGCTCGTATGCAATCATGTACAACACCCTAGCAACCGAGTGGCGAGTTTTGCCACTGCAAGCACCACTTCACATTTTCTTCAGGAAATGTACATTCTAGTTTTTATTCTTATTCCACCAAAAGTTTGGCGCGTAACTCCTCCCGCAGCTTTTGTCACAGACCCACGAATGAGGCGTCAAATCGTGTGAATTATTCAGGAATGGTGTGCTATGACTTTTATAAGCGATCGGGGGTATGGTGTTCACCCCAGGGGTGAAAAAGCGGCCGATAAATCCCATAGACTTAACATTGCGACAAACTTTGACGAGTCATATCTCAGAGCAAGAATTTCACAGAAACTTGTGATTTGCCACATTTGAAGAAGATGACAGGCTCTGTAAGAACATACCTCTCAATGGGGTAAAAGTTGCACCCCTGGGGAGCAGGAGCATCCCATTGACTTACTATGGAGTAGGACGGCCCATGAAATGCATGCGTTTTTCCTACTATGGTAATTTGCATAGGGATTTTGTATTGAACATAGCTCTGGATCACAGTGTTATAGAGACAAGGGCTCATTTTACTCAGACGACCAATCAGTCTCTCAGGATCATTGTGAAGTTATCAAGCCACGCCCTAGCAACCATTTAGAGCACCTTAGCAACAAGTTCCACAGACTTCCATTGAAAGAGATCAAAGGGATATCTCCGGACTGAATTGTCATAGAGTTGGTTTATATCATTCATAGTGACAAGAAGCCTTTGCAGTTTCATCATTGGCAGCTACTAAGCAACTCCATAGCAACCAAACAGAGTACCCTAGCAACCAAAATACAAAGAGGGATATCTTCCATTCTGAATGTCACAGAGGCATGGGAGTTGGTATATATCATTCTTACTGACAAGCAGCATTTGGAGTTTCATGATTGGCACCTGCCAAGCCACTCCCTAGCAACCAAACAGAGTACCCTAGCCACCGTTTATCAAGACCCATGTCTCTGCAACAGAACATCGTATAGAGATGGGGGTTGGCTCTTTTGTTTCGGTTGGGAAACAGTCTGTAAATATCACCATGGTAACTGTGTATTCACACCCTAGCAACCATTTAGAGCCACCTAGCAACCATTTTGCAACATATAGAAGCCATATTTCAGCTCCACAATGCTAGGGTGTTCTGGGTGGCTGCTAGGGTATTTTTGGTGGTTACTAGAGCGTTTCTAGACGTTACTAGGGTGTTCAAGGTGGTTGCTAAGGTATTTTTGGTAGTTTCTATGGTGTTACTAGGTGGTTGGTAGTCGTCAAAGATGGTTACTATGGAGTTTTTATAGAGTTCTTAAAATCTTTAATAACGAGTGCCTTCAGGATGGCACTCGGCCTGCGGCCGGTCGATTTGACACCTCACTCAGGGGTCTGTGACAAACGGTGCGGGGCGAGTTACGCGCCAAACTTTGAGTGGAATAATAAGAATAAGTATTATAACTAGAATGTACATTTCCTGAAGAAAATGTGAGTGGTGCTTGCAGTGGAAAAACTCGCCACTCGGTTGCTAGGGTGCAGTTAGCTGGTTTTTAACAAGATGATAACAAAATTAGCATGATGCTAGCATCTTAAGCATGTGACTAACATAATGCTAACATGTTGCTAGCATGATTAGCATGTAGCTAGCATTATGCCAATATGATTAGCATGTTGCTAGCATCATGCTAACATGTTTATAGCAAAAGCTAACATGATTAACATGTAGCTAGCATGATTAGCATGTTGTTAACATGATGCTAGCATATTTTTAACAAGATGCTAACATGAATAGCATGTTTGCTAGCATGTTTGTAGCAAGAAGCTAGCATGATTAGCATGTAGCTATTATAATGCTAACATTATTATCATGTTGCTAGCATCATTCTAGCATTATTAGCATCATGCTAGCATCACGTTAGCATGATTAGCATGATTAGCATGTAGCTAGCATCATGTTAACATTATTAGCATTTTGCTAGCATCATGCTAGCATGATTATCATGTTGCTAGCATGATGCTAGCATGGTTTACCATGATTTACCATAGTTGACCATGATTTACCACCATTTACCATAGTTTACCATGATTTACTATAGTATACCATGATTTACCATGTTCAATTATGATTTAATATGATTCTAGCATGATTTACCATAGTTTACCATGATTTACCACGATTTACCATAGTTTACCATGATTTAGTCAAAAGAGCCAAGCCCCATCTCTATACAATGTTTTGATGCAGAGATATACGTTTTGCTAAACGGTTGCTAGGGTACTCTGTTTGGTTGCTATGGAGTTGCTTGGCAGCTGCCAATCATGAAACTGCAAAGGATTCTTGTCACTGTGAATGATATAAACCAACTCCCATGCCTCTGTGACATTCATAATGGAAGATATCCCTCTTTGGATTTTGGTTGCTATGGTACTCTGTTTGGTTGCTATGGAGTTGCTTGGCATCTGCCAATGATGAAAATGCAAAGGCTTCTTGTCAGTATGAATGATATAAACCAACTCCCATGCCTCTGTGACATTCAGAATGGAAGATATCCCTCTTTGGATTTTGGCTGCTAGGGCACTCTATTTGGTTGCTAGGGAGTGGTTTGGCAGCTGCCAATCATGAAACTCCAAAGGCTGCTTGTCAGTATGAATGATATAAACCAACTCCCATGCCTGTGTGACATTCAGAATGGAAGATATCCTTCTTTGAATTTTGGTTGCTAGGGTTCTCTGTTTGGTTGCTAGGGAGTTGCTTGGCAGCTGCCAATGATGAAATTTCAAAGGCTTCTTGTCACTATGAATGATATTAACCAACTCCCATCCCTCTTTGACATTCAGAATGGAAGATATCCCTCTTTGGATTTTGGTTGCTAGGGTGCTCGACAATGGTTGCTAGGGAGGGGCTAGGAAGTATTGAGGTGATTCATGATTGGCTGTTTGCTGCCCCGAGACAAACGAGACCACCCTCATGTTTCTATGACAATTCAGTCCAGAGATATCTGTTTTATCTCTTTGAATGGAAGTCTATGGAATTGTTGCTAAAGTGCTCTAAATGGTTGCTAGGGCGTGGCTAGATTTATCTCTTTTCAAAGATGACACTTGGCAGATTATTGCTGAAGTGAAAAAAGTTTTAAAATGTGAACTTTTAAATTTCGTAAATTTTCAGGTCTATGCTCAAAAAGTGAATAAATGGATTATAAATACAGCGAACGCACAATGAGTAACGTACATTGCCAATATGATAGCATAAGCCTAGCACAATGAAAACGACTACTGTAGCCTAAGCAACATGGATAGCATTAGCAACAAGCATGTTGCCAATACCCTGATAGCTTATAGCAAAGAGCATAAAAAAGGAAGCAGAGATGAATGGAGAGTGAATTTCGGCCAGCTGTGACGTGGATGCTAAATATTCTCTTGATATCCTTCTTCATGCATGGAGTGCAGATCTCATTGGAACTTTTTCTTGAGTCAGTCACTTGTATAACTTCAACGAGTCCAATGTCAATAATGCAGTGATGCTAGAAGCAATGCTAACTCAGGTAACTTCCAAATCAGGCAGCTTATGATCAATGTGGCGAATTCGCGTGCTCAAGTTCACGAACCTGAATTAATCTGAGGTGAAATCCTTGTGGGGAACGAATTCCTCTTGCTAAATTCCCGATTGCATGATTCCTTGTGAGATGATGTGGTTTGCCTGCCAAATTTCACAATTTAATTAGCTCCGGAGAAACGCGATTGCTGTTGATAATACTGAAGGAACTTATATATAAATACAGTGATGGGCATCGTATTCCTATAGGTAGGCGTGGATCAGCTGAGAGTCAGCTGATGCGAGCTTGACTAATGTGACCTGCCAGAACTAACGTTACGCTTGATTTTTGGAACCAAAAGTTGAGGTTATCCGCTTACTTACCCTTAAACATACCCGGGTATGTCACATAACCTGCTTTCTGGAATACCCCCCAGCTCCTCCTGCACAGGTGGATCCCCTGGCTTCGCCTCTGGCTGCTGATCTCAACTCTCCATCTCGGCTCGTCGCCCTGACTCCTCCGACTTGGCTCCTTCCTGTCTCGGCTCCACCAGGGACTATTGGGCTTACTGATTCCACCGGGCTCCCTCAGACCACCGTCTCCACCTCGGGTGGACGTCTCCCATCCTTTTGCCACTTACCATTGGCTCTCTGTCTAGGCCTAAGGCTCCACCACCATTGGCTCTGTCATGGGTTTCCATCCTGGCTGGACTCTGATGTGCCACCTGGCTCCTCCTGCTCCATGCTTCTCCCTGGCTCCTCCCACCATCTGCACTACCCTGGTTCCTTTCTGACTTCCTCCTTCACCAGCCCTTCGTCCGCCCCCTGAACCCACTCTTCAGTCATTTTACGGCGTTCCTTCCTGTAGAGGGGTGTTCTGTCATGATTATGTTCAGTTAGTTTCATTTTCATGGACTTTTAGTTACACTTTTCAGTGACACGTTTCCTTTGTTCTAGTTCCCTGCCAGTCATTTGTCACCATGGACATTCATTCATTTTTCTGTTACAAACTTCCGCACCAGAACACAGAGGCAATCAGATGGATAGAGATTCTATTTATGTCAGTCTGACATATGTACTGTATATGTGAGCATAAGCAGACTAGTCTTAGCCAAATCGAAGTTAATTTACAAAGATACCAAATTTCTCCTTATCTCTAGCTTTAAAGGTTCCAGGGTTGATTAACACCCTTTCCTGTTTATCAGTTTGTGATGGGTACAGAAAATAGGAGTGATAAGTGCACAGACCATTAAATTGTCTATTTCCCCTAATATTTGTTGACAACCATCTGCTTAACTGATCTCCCTCCATTTTAATTAAAAGGAATTCCCGTCTGGTTGAGGTCATTACAGCAAAGGCAGTGGATCTGAGAAAAGGGTTTGTTATGATTTCAGCTTTTCTTCTGCCCCCACCCCCTTAATTCTCGCCCCTCTGCTACAGAATCCTTTTCACCACCCAGGATTCTTTATTACAGTATCTGTTCTTGTGTCTTGAAAATAATATCCATTCATCTGAATTTCTAGTAATGCTTTATAGAGTTTGTGTAAATATGCACCCCGTGGTCATACATGCTGGTTTGATTGGCTGAAGGATCAATACAGCGGTCTCTCTCTCTCTCTCTCTCTCTCTCTCTATCTCTCTCTCTCTCTCTCTCTCTCTCTCTCTCTCTCACCTTTGTCTTTCCTCTAATTTAGAGTTCCCAAACCATAGATACGGTCCTTAGTGTGTCTGCTGTGCTTGCATCTTGGCCCTGCTCTCCATCACTGTCCATTGACGTGTTTTTTTTTTTCTTACTCTCTTTCTTCCTGTCTCTAAGAAGCCGCATACATCCACAGTTTTATACAAGACCAATGGCTTGTCAATAGCATTAGCCAGCATTGCAGGCCTCACTGGTGTAGAAAATAATCAATACCATTCACTTAAAAGTCTAATACGTTGACGTGCCCATCTTTGGCCAAGCTTGTGTAACCAAAAATTTGTTTGTACAAAGAATGAGAGGTAAAAGGCAACCTTAGTAGAGTTCTGAAGAGTTTAATTATTGATTCAGATCTATTATGCCTCTTTCTGAAACTGATATTAATTTGTTTCTATAGGTTTTGAAATGAGATACTCAGCTCACTAATGCTCCTTAAATGTATGGTACAGATGACGTCTGCAGTTGTCTCACTTTATTTGGCCTATTTTCAAAGGATATGCTTTGTGCTATGTGGGCTGAGTAAGTATGTTGATGTGAGAAAAAGGACTAGAATGAAACTCTTTATGACACAATTGCTTTATTTTGTAACAAACACGACTAACAGTTTTCTAGCCAATAATTATTTAAATGCTATCACAATTATTTAATTTCTATTCTAAAATCTATTACAGATCATGGTTCAGGGTCTTCACAATGCCTACATTTAAGTCTAACTTTATCACTATTCAGTGGTGGTGGCATAATATGGCAGATACATCCCCTCTGTGGCTGTCAGCCTTGATGAAGTGCTTCATAGAGTAATTCTTTGGAGAGGGTTGCTAATTATGATGATCTTGCTGAACAGATAGCTTCTATCAAACTTTCAGATCATCTCTCTCTCTCTCTCTCTCTCTCTCTCTCTATGCAGTCTGACATAAGCATAATTACTGAGGCTCTATTGAATCACTTGTTACACAAACCTTGACCTCCTTGCTGACTGTTCACAACACACTCTGCTCTATAGTGAAAGAGTCAGGCTAGGGCTTGATGTATTGGTTGTGCTTAATCGATGCTGTCTCATTGGGAACACAGTAAGTTATGTTGCAGGTCCGCTGGATGCCAGCAGTTCTGTGTCCCTTGTGTGGACCTGTCATCCTTGTGGCAGTGGGTGGAATGGTGAAAAAAAAAATCTTTAACAACCCTTGGATAATCAATAGCCTCAGTTCTATTATTCAACCATGTATTGACAGACACTGAATGAGAATGCAATGAGAGTGACAAAGAACAAATGGGGCTGGACTCAAGCGCTCTCTCTCACGACATGCATTATGTCCCTGTTTGCATTGTTATCATAAAAGTGATTCAATACAATTCAAATTGCATTATTTGGTATAGCACTTTGATATGATCAGTAAGTCAACATATGTTTTCACATTAATTTAACTCATGAAAATAATTTTACAAGCTTTACAAGATTCAACTTGTTTTTTAAAGTCAGATTAAATTTAAGTTTAAATGACTTATACAGTCAAATGATCATGTTCCTTACATGTTATTATTATTAAAGTCTAAAATAACACTTTATGCCAATAATAATGACACCAACCAAAATTTAAGCAGAATAATATTAATCCAACCAAACACAATGCAAACAGCATATACACAAGCTTGCATCTGTCATTCATTTTAAGTTTACAAGTTAGCTTTTGCCAGCTGTCTCTGTCTACTGAACAATGGCACAAAAACGCATCAAAGCAGATGTTGATTGCACATCATTTGTACCACAATATGTCATACAATCTAGAAATGATTGTTGTATTCCACATAAAAGTTTGTTGTTTCCAAAATGCTCAAGAAATCTATGCTTGTTTTAAATCGAACTTGTAAGTTAAAACGGGCAAAAATAGCAATTTCTGATGTGACTTTCATAAATTTCTGACTTGCAAGTGTGCAAATAAACTATATATATATATATGTTTGTTCCAAAAGAATAAAGTACTTCAACGTGCCAGTGACTCATAAATCTTTAATATAAAATTGTACAAGAGTTCTGATTTGTACAAAAAATCCATTTATACGCCAAAACCATATGCATTTTATGTCAAAAAAAGAGGTTATGGTACAAAAGATTCCAAAAATTATTTTTATTCAAGGAGGACATCATACAGGCTCAGTGGGTAAAAATAAACAATTTAGACCAACGTAGCATTGTTAAGCTATCAATACCTTTGTAAATCAAAATGTGAACTTCCTCTGATGTGGATGTACTTTTCTTCAGTGGCCAATAAGGACAATCAAACAAGACAACTATGCCAAACATCACATTAGATCAACAGAAAAGTTCAACAAAATATTTCAGGCTAATTTCTCATTGTTTATGGTTGCACAACACAGAATATATTGCACTAGTATTAAATTATGGATTTTTTTTCCCATTGAATCATTGATACTTCATAACTGATCACACTGATCAGAATGTTCCTCTGTATTTGAAATTTCTATTGATATGTTTGTTGATATCTTCTATTCTACAGTTTCAATTCAATTTGTTCTTATTTGTGTGCTATATCACTCCATGTCCTCGAAGAAACAGTATTAACACAACAAACTTAGAGATCACCTTTGCAAGATATTGCATTCAATGTTAATGGTCTGTGATGGCCCTGTCCTCTGAGCTGCAATGAAATATTTAAGGCTCACTCTTTTAGCCAATGGCTTCATGGTAAAAGCCTAACTCTGTGGGGACAATGCAGGACAGT
Organism: Scardinius erythrophthalmus; assembly: GCF_964197995.2. Lineage (NCBI taxonomy): Eukaryota > Metazoa > Chordata > Actinopteri > Cypriniformes > Leuciscidae > Scardinius > Scardinius erythrophthalmus. The sequence continues at coordinate 71,461 of NW_028296539.1, forward strand.
AATGACTGTCCAATCCTGCTGTGCACTGGAGATCTTCTCTCATACCTCTCTCCTGTTAAATGATTTACCGTTTCGATTCCTTATTACTTGGCCATTTAATGTACTGCCTGATTTTTCAATGTACACATTTTTATAACCATCAGATAAATCAAATTCTATCAGAACCGCAATGTGTAAGTATTCAGGGAATCAGATTTGGAAATAATTTTCTTTCTCTTCAGTAGATTAAAATTATGAGTTTTTTCTCCCTTTGTGTCCGTGCTGTGTGTCTCTCTAAAAGTCTTTGGTTCAACAGTCTGGAAAGTATGGGGCCAAAGTTCTTCACTTTGTGATATCACGTTACCTATCTACACATGTATTTATTATTAGGGGTTCAAGCACGAAGTGCTGAAACCCTATTGTAATTGTGCTGATTTTTATTAGGGGTTCAAGCATGAAATGCTGAAACCCTATTGTAATTAGGGGTTCAAGCACGAAGTGCTGAAACCCTATTGTAATTGTACTGATTTTTATTATTAGGGGTTCAAGCACGAAGTGCTGAAACCCTATTGTAATTGTAAGGATTTTTAGGGGTTCAAGCACGAAGTGCTGAAACCCTATTGTAATTGTACTGATTTTTAGGGGTTCAAGCACGAAGTGCTGAAACCCTATTGTAATTGCCCTGATTTTTATTAGGGGTTCAAGCATGAAATGCTGAAACCCTATTGTAATTGTGCTGATTTTTATTATTATTATTATTATTATTCCGCCCTAAAACGCATCGTGCAGCCCAAACCGTAAGAGCTGGAACCTTGAAACTTGGCCAAATGGTAGTCCTCAATTTGGGGAGAACCTATCAAAATATGACCCCGATTGGCCCATAGGTGGCGCTATAATGACCAAATTTACTACATTGCTCATAACTCCTAGACAGTTTGTCCTAGAGTCTCAATTTTAGCATCACTGTGATCCCTGGATCCAGACGGACAAAATGGCTATCTCCAAATTGCTCTACGAGCAAAAAAAAAATTCTATGGGCAATTTAGTGAAAAACCTACTTTTGCGAACTAGTCCTAGGTTTTTGGCCCAATCGGAACCAGACCAGTCTAGCACAGTTCTCTGGAGTCTCTAGATCAATAATTATCGGAAAAAAGTTGAACTTTTGCATTGGCCTGGCTGTAACAGGGTCATTTAGGAAAGGGGTGGGACAAAAAAACACTCAAAAGCCTATACAACCTAAGGGAAAACCCCAAACTTCACAAAAATCGATGAGCAGATGTGTCAGAACATGGTGAAGAAGCATGCCAAGTTTCGTGAAGATCGGACAATAGGTGGCGCTATAACTGTCCAAAACGTCTCTTCTTATTAGGGGTTCAAGCATGAAATGCTGAAACCCTATTGTAATTGTGCTGATTTTTATTATTAGGGGCCAAGCACCGAAGGTGCGGAGGCACCTATTGTATCTGTTCCGTTTCTTATTATTATTAGGGGCCAAGCACCGAAGGTGCGGAGGCACCTATTGTATCTGTTCCGTTTCTTATTATTAGGGGCCAAGCACCGAAGGTGCGTAGGCACCTATTGTATCTGTTCCCGTTCTTATTATTATTATTCTTCATTTTTCCGACTGGGAGTCTATGGCAGCCCATAGAACCGCTTGCGGGAAAGTTATGAAATTTGGCACACTGATAGAGGAGGGTCTGACCTATCAGCATAGCAAATTTGGAGTCTCCAAGTCATTACCTCTAGCGCCACCAACTGTCCAAAGTTGCACTCATGTTTATGCTAATAACTTTTGAACCACATGGGCTAGAAACAAAATTATTTTTTTTCTCTGATTCCTTAGCTCAAGCCGATTCGATTGCACCCTATGACGTCATTTTCTGTCATGAAAATTTTTCCGCCATTTTGAATTTTCCGAAAAACCTACTTTTTCGAACTCCTCCTAGGCCGTTACTCCGATTTTCACGAAATTTGAACCAGATCATCTCCAGACCATGCCGACAAAAAGTTATGGAATTCAAGTTGATTCTCTTAACCGTTTTCGATAAACCCACGAAGAAATTTTACATAGCGCTTGCGAAAACAGACATAAGGCTGTATCTCCGCAACGCTTTATCAGATTCAGACCAATCTTGGTACATGTCATCACAAGCATGACCTGAGGCTACATGCTGCGTTTCGGCGCAGCGCCACCTACTGGTCCGGAGATATGACAAATGGATGTTTTTGCTTATAACTTCTGAACGGTTTGTCCAAAAATCATAAAATCAGTCTCGTTAGATTCAGGGCAACAATCCGAGTCGACTGATATCCAATTTTCCCAGATCAGCCATTTTGGCTGTCGGCCATTTTGAATTATGTGCTAAAATGCTGTATTTTATGAATGCGTGAACGTATCGTTACAAAACTCGGAATGGATCATCAGCACGATGCCCTGAAGGAGCCTGAGAATTTTCGAAACAGCGCCACCTAGTGGTGAATTTTTTTCTTCAAATGCTTATAACTTTGGGTGTGGTCGACTTATTTTCACGAGACTCATCTAATTAGACTCCTGAATCGTTGCCGAGTCCTATGATACCAAACATGCTAGGTTTCGCCTTACGTTTTGTGTAGCGTTGTGATTTAGCGCTTAAAAAACATTTGGCTATATCTTCGAAATCGCTAGTCCGATCGAGACGAAACCACCGTCAGAAGTTTGGAAACATAGGTCGATAGCTAAACGCCAATGCCCAAATGCGAAAATATTGATGTTTAGGGGTAGTAAATTCCAAACAAAGTCATGTGTCAGTCATTTTTTACGTGTTTTTTCATATAAATGCCTATAAGTCTGAAGCGAATTGAGATATTTTCACCAAAACTGACACACATATGTATGGGCTCACTCTGAGGACACTTAAAAAAAAATTGTGGGACTGAGCCTCTTGGTGGCGCTATAATATAACAAAACATGAAATTCCCATTGACTTCAATACAGTTTTGTGAAATAAAATGCTATTTTCATTCAAAACCTACTTTTTCGAACTCCTCCTACACCGTTTGTCCGATTTTCACCAAAATCGAATCATATCATCTCCAGACTGTGCCGACTGAAAGTTATGGATTTCGTGTCGATTGACGAAACTGTTTTCGTATAGCGCAGCAGCAAATTTGAGGCATGATGCTAAAAGCATTATTCAGGCTTTATCTCTGCAATGCCTTGACATATTGACACCAAACTTTGTATGTGTCATTGTCACTTCACTCTGACCACATCACATCAGTTTTGTAACTGCTCCACCTATTGGTTGAAAGTGATAATACATTAAATCATATTTTGAATGACTTTTTATATGATTTTTCAGCCATTTCGCCTAAAATCCTCTTTAAATGTCTTTAATTGCTCATTGTTGCAGTTGGTCTGACACTTTCAAACATGTCGATAGCTAAACGCCAATGCCCAAATGCAAAAATATTGATGTTTAGGGGTAGTAAATTCCAATCAAAGTCATGTGTCAGTCATTTTTTACGTGTTTTTTCATATAAATGTCTATAACTCCGAAGCGAATTGAGATATCTTCACCAAAATTGACACACATATGTATGGGCTCACTCTGAGGACACATAAAAAAAATGGTGTGACTGAGCCTCTTGGTGGCGCTATAACAGAACAAAACATGAAATTCCCATTGACTTCAATACAGTTTTGTGAAATAAAATGCTATACTAAACAAATGCATTGGTGTAATATTACGAAACTCAGAATGTGCCATCAGCTCCATCCCCTGAAGGTACCCGAAAGATTTCGAGACAGCGCCACCTAGTGGTCAAAAGTTATAACAAAATTTCCAAAAAGGCTAATAACTTTTGAATAAATCTGGCTATTGAAATGCCACTGGTCTTAATAGATTCCCTGGGTCAAGCCGAGAACATAGATACCAAGTTTTCCTTATTTGGCCAAACTTCCTGTCCGCCATCTTGATTTTCATTCAAAACCTACTTTTTCGAACTCCTCCTAGACCGTTTGTCCGATTTTCACCAAAATCGAATCGTATCATCTCCAGACTGTGCCGACTAAAAGTTATGGATTTCGTGTCGATAGACGAAACTGTTTTCGTATAGCGCAGCAGCAAAGTTGAGGCATGATGCCAAAAGCACTATTCAGGCTTTATCTCTGAAATCCCTTGAAATATTGACACCAAACTTTGTATATGTCATTGTCACTTCACTCTGACCACATCACATCAGTTTTGTAACTGCTCCACCTATTGGTCGAAAGTGATAATCCATTAAATCATATTTTAAATGATTTTTTATATGATTTTTCAGCCATTTCGCCTAAAATCCTCTTTAAATGTATTTAATTGCTCATTGTTCCAGTTGGTCTGACACCTTCAGCCATGTTGGCATATCCTGTCATCTGCTTGCGCTTGGCCCCGATAATTGCTGCTTGCAGCTATATTTAGGGGCCAAGCACCGAAGGTGCGGAGGCACCTATTGTTTTCGTTCCCGTTCTTATTATTATTATTATTAGGGGCCAAGCACCGAAGGTGCGGAGGCACCTATTGTTTTCGTTCCCGTTCTTATTATTATTAGGGGCCAAGCACCGAAGGTGCGGAGGCACCTATTGTTTTCGTTCCCGTTCTTATTATTATTATTATTATTAGGGGCCAAGCACCGAAGGTGCGGAGGCACCTATTGTTTTCGTTCCCGTTCTTATTATTATTATTATTAGGGGCCAAGCACCGAAGGTGCGGAGGCACCTATTGTATCTGTTCCCGTTCTTATTATTATTCTTCATTTTTCCGACTGGGAGTCTATGGCAGCCCATAGAACCGATTACGGGAAAGTTGTTTTGGTTTGACATTCTGATAGAGGACATTCCCAACATTAAATACACCAATTTTGGTGTTTCTAAGTCATTCCCTCTAGCGCCACCACCTGTCCAAAGTTTCACTTTTATTATGCTAATAACTTTTGAACCGTAAGGCCAATCAACAAAATTATTTTTTCCTCTGTTTCCTGAGCTCATACCGATTCGATTGCACCCTATGACGTCATTTTCCGTCATATAAATATGGCCGCCATTTTGAATTTTTCTAAAAACCTACTTTTTCGAACTCGTCCTAGACGGTTTGTCCGATTTGCACGAAAATTGAACCAGATCCTCTTCAGGCAGTGCTGACCAAAAGTTATGGAATTCAAATTGATTCGTCAAACCGTTTTCGATAAACACTCAAACTAATTTTACGTAGCGGCTGCAAAAACAGTCGTAAGGGTGTATCTCCGCAACGCTTTATCGTATTCAGACCAGACTTGGTACAAGTCATCACAAGCATGACCTGAGGCAACATGCTGTGTTTTGGCGCAGCGCCACCTACTGGTCCGGAGATATGAAAAATGGCTATTTTTGCTTATAACTTCTGAACAGTTTGTCCAAAAATCATAAAATTGGTCTTGTTAGATTCAGGGCGACATGCCGAGTCGACTGATATCCAATTTTGCCATATCGGCCATTTTGACTGTCGGCCATTTTGAATTTTGTGCTAAAATGCTGTATTTTAACAATGCATGAACGGATTGTTACGAATCTTGGTATGGGTCATCAGCACGATGTCCTGAAGAAGTGTGAGAAGTTTCGAAACAGCGCCACCTAGTGGTGAATTTTTTTTTTCAAATGCTTATAACTTTGGGTGTGGTCGACTTATTTTCACGAAACTCATCTCATTAGACTCCTGAATTGTTGCCGAGTCCAACGATACCAAACATGCTAGGTTTTGCCTTACGGTTTGTGTAGCGTTGTGATTTAGCGCTTAAAAAACAGTAGGCTATATCTTCGAAACCGATTGTCCGATCGAGACGAAACCACCGTCAGAAGTTTGGAAACATAGGTCGATAGCTATACGCTAATGCCCAAATGCGAAAATATTGATGTTTAGGGGTAGTAATATTCAATCAAAGTCATGTGTCAGTCATTTTTTACGTGTTTTTTCATATAAATGTCTATAACTCCGAAGCAAATTGAGATTTTTGCACCAAAATCGACACATGTATGGGCTCACTCTGAGGACACATAAAAAAAATGGTGGGACTGAGCCTCTTGGTGGCGCTATAATAGAACAAAACATAAAATTCCCATTGACTTCAATACAGTTTTGTGAAATAAAATGCTATTTTCATTAAAAACCTACTTTTTCGAACTCCTCCTACACCGTTTGTCCGATTTTCACCAAAATCGAATCATATCATCTCCAGACCGTGCCGACTGAAAGTTATGGATTTCGTGTCGATTGACGAAACCGTTTTCGTATAGCGCAGCAGCAAATTTGAGGCATGATGCTAAAAGCATTATTCAGGCTTTATGTCTGCAATGCCTTGACATATTGACACCAAACTTTGCATGTGTCATTGTCACTTCACTCTGACCACATCACATCAGTTTTGTAACTGCACCACCAATTGGTCGAAAGTGATAATCCATTACATCATATTTTTAATTATTGTTTCTATGATTTTTCAGCCATTTTGCCTAAAATCCTCTTTAAATGTCTTTAATTGCTCATTGTTGCAGTTGGTCTGACACTTTCAGACATGTCGGCATGTCTTGTCGTCTTATTCAGCTTGGCCCCGGTAATGGCTGCTTGCAGCTATATTTATTATTATTATTAGGGGCCAAGCACCGAAGGTGCGGAGGCACCTATTGTATCTGTTCCGTTTCTTATTATTAGGGGCCAAGCACCGAAGGTGCGGAGGCACCTATTGTATCTGTTCCGTTTCTTATTATTATTATTATTAGGGGCCAAGCACCGAAGGTGCGGAGGCACCTATTGTATCTGTTCCGTTTCTTATTATTATTATTATTATTATTATTATTATTATTCTTCCGCCATGGGAGTCTATGGCAGCCCATAGAACCGATTGCGGGAAAGTTGTTTTGGTTTGACATTCTGATAGAGGACCGTCTCAACATTAAATACACCAATTTTGGTGTTTCTAAGTCATTCCCTCTAGCGCCACCACCTGTCCAAAGTTTCACTTTTATTTTGCTAATAACTTTTGAACCAAAAGGCCAATCAGCGAAATTCTTTTTTCCTCTGATTCCTGAGCTCATGGCGATTCGATTGCACCCTATGACGTCATTTTCCGTCATAAAAATATGGCCGCCATCTTGAATTTTCAAAAAAAGCTACTTTTTCGAACTCGTCCTAGACGGTTTGTCCGATTTGCACGAAAATTGAACCAGATCATCTTCAGGTAGTGCTGACAAAAAGTTATGGAATTCAAATGGATTCGTCAAACCGTTTTCGATAAACGCACAAATACATTTTACGTAGCGCTAGCAAAAACAGTCATAAGGCCGTATCTCCGCAACGGTTTATCGTATTCAGACCAAACTTGGTACTTGTACTCACAAGCATGACCTGAGGCTACATGCTGTGTTTCGGCGCAGCGCCACCTACTGGTCCGGAGATATGAAAAATGGCTATTTTTGCTTATAACTTCTGAACAGTTTGTCCAAAAATCATACAATTGGTCTCGTTAGATTCAGGGCAACATGCCGAGTCGACTGATATCCAATTTGACCATATCGGTCATTTTGGCTGTCGGCCATTTTGAATTTTGTGCTAAAATTCTGTATTTTATGAACGCATGAACGGATTGTTACGAAACGTGGTATGGGTCATCAGCACAATGCCCTGAATGAGCCTGAGAAGTTTCGAAACAGCGCCACCTAGTGGTGAATTTTTTTTTTCAAATGCTTATAACTTTGGGTGTGGTCGACTTATTTTCACGAAACTCATCTTTTTAGACTCCTGAATCGTTGCCGAGTCCTACGATACCAAACATGCTAGGTTTCGCCTTACGGTTTGTGTAGCGTTGTGATTTAGCGCTTAAAAAACATTTGGCTATATCTTTGAAACCGCTAGTCCGATCGAGACGAAACCACCGTCAGAAGTTTGGAAACATAGGTCGATAGCTATACGCCAATGCCCAAATGCGAAAATATTGATGTTTAGGGGTACTAATTTCCAATCAAAGTCATGTGTCAGTCATTTTTTTCGTGTTTTTTCATATAAATGTCTATAACTCCGAAGCGAATTGAGATATTTTCACCAAAATTGACACACATATGTATGGGCTCACTCTGAGGACACGTAAAAAAAATTGTGGGACTGAGCCTCTTGGTGGCGCTATAATTGAACAAAATATGAAATTCCCATTGACTTCAATACAGTTTTGTGAAATAAAATGCTATACTAAACAAATGCATTGGTGTAATATTACGAAACTCAGATTGTGTCATCAGCACCATCCCCTGAAGGCAACCAAAATATTTCAAGACAGCGCCACCTAGTGGTCAAAAGTTATAACAAAATTTCCAAAAAGGCTAATAACTTTTGAATAAATCTGGCTATTGAAATTCCACGGTTCTTAATAGATTCCTTGGGTCAAGCCGAGAACATAGATACCAAGTTTTCCTTATTTGGCCAAACTTCCTGTCCGCCATCTTGATTTTCATTCAAAACCTACTTTTTCGAACTCCTCCTAGACCGTTTGTCCGATTTTCACCAAAATCGAATCGTATCATCTCCAGACTGTGCCGACAAAAAGTTATGGATTTCGTGTCGATTGATGAAACCGTTTTCGTATAGCGCAGCAGCAAAGTTGAGGCATGATGCCAAAATGACTATTCAGGCTTTATATCTGCAATGCCTCGACATATTGACACAAAACTTTGTATGTGTCACTGTCTACTTACTCTGACCACACCACATCAATTTCGTAACAGCGCCACCTTTTGGTCAAAAGTGACAATCCATTAAATCATATTTTGAATCACTTTTTACATGATTTTTCAGCCATTTCGCCTAAAATCCTCTTTAAATGTCTTTAATTGCTCATTGTTGCAGTTGGTCTGACACTTTCAGACATGTTGGCATGTCTTGTCGTCTTATTCTGCTTGGCCCCGGTAATTGCTGCTTGCAGCTATATTTATTAGGGGCCAAGCACCGAAGGTGCGGAGGCACCTATTGTATCTGTTCCGTTTCTTATTATTATTATTATTATTATTATTATTATTATTCTTCCGCCATGGGAGTCTATGGCAGCCCATAGAACCGATTGCGGGAAAGTTGTTTTGGTTTGACATTCTGATAGAGGACCGTCTCAACATTAAATACACCAATTTTGGTGTTTCTAAGTCATTCCCTCTAGCGCCACCACCTGTCCAAAGTTTCACTTTTATTTTGCTAATAACTTTTGAACCGTAAGGCCAATCAGCGAAATTCTTTTTTCCTCTTATTTCTGAGCTCATGCCGATTCGATTGCACCCTATGACGTCATTTGCCGTCATAAAAATATGGCCGCCATCTTGAATTTTCAAAAAAAGCTACTTTTTCGAACTCGTCCTAGACGGTTTGTCCGATTTGCACGAAAATTGAACCAGATCATCTTCAGGTAGTGCTGACAAAAAGTTATGGAATTCAAATGGATTCGTCAAACCGTTTTCAATAAACGCACAAATACATTTTACGTAGCGCTAGCAAAAACAGTCGTAAGGCCGTATCTCCGCAACGGTTTATCGTATTCAGACCAAACTTGGTACTTGTACTCACAAGCATGACCTGAGGCTACATGCTGTGTTTCGGCGCAGCGCCACCTACTGGTCCGGAGATATGAAAAATGGCTATTTTTGCTTATAACTTCTGAACAGTTTGTCCAAAAATCATACAATTGGTCTCGTTAGATTCAGGGCAACATGCCGAGTCGACTGATATCAAATTTGACCATATCGGTCATTTTGGCTGTCGGCCATTTTGAATTTTGTGCTAAAATTCTGTATTTTATGAACGCATGAACGGATTGTTACGAAACGTGGTATGGGTCATCAGCACAATGCCCTGAATGAGCCTGAGAAGTTTCGAAACAGCGCCACCTAGTGGTGAATTTTTTTTTTCAAATGCTTATAACTTTGGGTGTGGTCGACTTATTTTCACGAAACTCATCTTTTTAGACTCCTGAATCGTTGCCGAGTCCTACGATACCAAACATGCTAGGTTTTGCCTTACGGTTTGTGTAGCGTTGTGATTTAGCGCTTAAAAAACATTTGGCTATATCTTTGAAACCGCTAGTCCGATCGAGACGAAACCACCGTCAGAAGTTTGGAAACATAGGTCGATAGCTATACGCCAATGCCCAAATGCGAAAATATTGATGTTTAGGGGTACTAATTTCCAATCAAAGTCATGTGTCAGTCATTTTTTTCGTGTTTTTTCATATAAATGTCTATAACTCCGAAGTGAATTGAGATATTTTCACCAAAATTGACACACATATGTATGGGCTCACTCTGAGGACACGTAAAAAAAATTGTGGGACTGAGCCTCTTGGTGGCGCTATAATTGAACAAAATATGAAATTCCCATTGACTTCAATACAGTTTTGTGAAATAAAATGCTATACTAAACAAATGCATTGGTGTAATATTACGAAACTCAGATTGTGTCATCAGCACCATCCCCTGAAGGCAACCAAAATATTTCAAGACAGCGCCACCTAGTGGTCAAAAGTTATAACAAAATTTCCAAAAAGGCTAATAACTTTTGAATAAATCTGGCTATTGAAATGCCACGGGTCTTAATAGATTCCTTGGGTCAAGCCGAGAACATAGATACCAAGTTTTCCTTATTTGGCCAAACTTCCTGTCCGCCATCTTGATTTTCATTCAAAACCTACTTTTTCTAACTCCTCCTAGACCGTTTGTCCGATTTTCACCAAAATCGAATCGTATCATCTCCAGACTGTGCCGACAAAAAGTTATGGATTTCGTGTCGATTGATGAAACCGTTTTTGTATAGCACAGCAGCAAAGTTGAGGCATGATGCCAAAATGACTATTCAGGCTTTATATCTGCAATGCCTCGACATATTGACACAAAACTTTGTATGTGTCACTGTCTCCTTACTCTGACCACACCACATCAATTTCGTAACAGCGCCACCTTTTGGTCAAAAGTGACAATCCATTAAATCATATTTTGAATCACTTTTTACATGATTTTTCAGCCATTTCGCCTAAAATCCTCTTTAAATGTCTTTAATTGCTCATTGTTGCAGTTGGTCTGACACTTTCAGACATGTTGGCATGTCTTGTCGTCTTATTCTGCTTGGCCCCGGTAATTGCTGCTTGCAGCTATATTTATTATTATTATTATTATTATTATTCTTCCGCCATGGGAGTCTATGGCAGCCCATAGAACCGATTGCGGGAAAGTTGTTTTGGTTTGACATTCTGATAGAGGACCGTCTCAACATTAAATACACCAATTTTGGTGTTTCTAAGTCATTCCCTCTAGCGCCACCACCTGTCCAAAGTTTCACTTTTACTTTGCTAATAACTTTTGAACCGTAAGGCCAATCAGCGAAATTCTTTTTTTCTCTGATTCCTGAGCTCATGGCGATTCGATTGCACCCTATGACGTCATTTTCCGTCATAAAAATATGGCCGCCATCTTGAATTTTCAAAAAAAGCTACTTTTTCGAACTCGTCCTAGACGGTTTGTCCGATTTGCACGAAAATTGAACCAGATCATCTTCAGGTAGTGCTGACAAAAAGTTATGGAATTCAAATGGATTCGTCAAACCGTTTTCGATAAACGCACAAATACATTTTACGTAGCGCTAGCAAAAACAGTCGTAAGGCCGTATCTCCGCAACGGTTTATCGTATTCAGACCAAACTTGGTACTTGTACTCACAAGCATGACCTGAGGCTACATGCTGTGTTTCGGCGCAGCGCCACCTACTGGTCCGGAGATATGAAAAATGGCTATTTTTGCTTATAACTTCTGAACAGTTTGTCCAAAAATCATACAATTGGTCTCGTTAGATTCAGGGCAACATGCCGAGTCGACTGATATCCAATTTGACCATATCGGTCATTTTGGCTGTCGGCCATTTTGAATTTTGTGCTAAAATTCTGTATTTTATGAACGCATGAACGGATTGTTACGAAACGTGGTATGGGTCATCAGCACAATGCCCTGAATGAGCCTGAGAAGTTTCGAAACAGCGCCACCTAGTGGTGAATTTTTTTTTTCAAATGCTTATAACTTTGGGTGTGGTCGACATATTTTCACGAAACTCATCTTTTTAGACTCCTGAATCGTTGCCGAGTCCTACGATACCAAACATGCTAGGTTTTGCCTTACGGTTTGTGTAACGTTGTGATTTAGCGCTTAAAAAACATTTGGCTATATCTTTGAAACCGCTAGTCCGATCGAGACGAAACCACCGTCAGAAGTTTGGAAACATATGTCGATAGCTATACGCCAATGCCCAAATGCGAAAATATTGATGTTTAGGGGTACTAATTTCCAATCAAAGTCATGTGTCAGTCATTTTTTTCGTGTTTTTTCATATAAATGTCTATAACTCCGAAGCGAATTGAGATATTTTCACCAAAATTGACACACATATGTATGGGCTCACTCTGAGGACACGTAAAAAAAAATTGTGGGACTGAGCCTCTTGGTGGCGCTATAATTGAACAAAATATGAAATTCCCATTGACTTCAATACAGTTTTGTGAAATAAAATGCTATACTAAACAAATGCATTGGTGTAATATTACGAAACTCAGATTGTGTCATCAGCACCATCCCCTGAAGGCAACCAAAATATTTCAAGACAGCGCCACCTAGTGGTCAAAAGTTATAACAAAATTTCCAAAAAGGCTAATAACTTTTGAATAAATCTGGCTATTGAAATGCCACGGGTCTTAATAGATTCCTTGGGTCAAGCCGAGAACATAGATACCAAGTTTTCCTTATTTGGCCAAACTTCCTGTCCGTCATCTTGATTTTCATTCAAAACCTACTTTTTCGAACTCCTCCTAGACCGTTTGTCCGATTTTCACCAAAATCGAATCGTATCATCTCCAGACTGTGCCGACAAAAAGTTATGGATTTCGTGTCGATTGATGAAACCGTTTTCGTATAGCACAGCAGCAAAGTTGAGGCATGATGCCAAAATGACTATTCAGGCTTTATATCTGCAATGCCTCGACATATTGACACAAAACTTTGTATGTGTCACTGTCTCCTTACTCTGACCACACCACATCAATTTCGTAACAGCGCCACCTTTTGGTCAAAAGTGACAATCCATTAAATCATATTTTGAATCACTTTTTACATGATTTTTCAGCCATTTCGCCTAAAATCCTCTTTAAATGTCTTTAATTGCTCATTGTTGCAGTTGGTCTGACACTTTCAGACATGTTGGCATGTCTTGTCGTCTTATTCTGCTTGGCCCCGGTAATTGCTGCTTGCAGCTATATTTATTATTATTATTATTATTATTATTCTTCCGCCATGGGAGTCTATGGCAGCCCATAGAACCGATTGCGGGAAAGTTGTTTTGGTTTGACATTCTGATAGAGGACCGTCTCAACATTAAATACACCAATTTTGGTGTTTCTAAGTCATTCCCTCTAGCGCCACCACCTGTCCAAAGTTTCACTTTTATTTTGCTAATAACTTTTGAACCGTAAGGCCAATTAGCGAAATTCTTTTTTCCTCTGATTCCTGAGCTCATGGCGATTCGATTGCACCCTATGACGTCATTTGCCGTCATAAAAATATGGCCGCCATCTTGAATTTTCAAAAAAAGCTACTTTTTCGAACTCGTCCTAGACGGTTTGTCCGATTTGCACGAAAATTGAACCAGATCATCTTCAGGTAGTGCTGACCAAAAGTTATGGAATTCAAATGGATTCGTCAAACCGTTTTCAATAAACGCACAAATACATTTTACGTAGCGCTAGCAAAAACAGTCGTAAGGCCGTATCTCCGCAACGGTTTATCGTATTCAGACCAAACTTGGTACTTGTACTCACAAGCATGACCTGAGGCTACATGCTGCGTTTCGGCGCAGCGCCACCTACTGGTCCGGAGATATGAAAAATGGCTATTTTTGCTTATAACTTCTGAACAGTTTGTCCAAAAATCATACAATTGGTCTCGTTAGATTCAGGGCAACATGCCGAGTCGACTGATATCCAATTTGACCATATCGGTCATTTTGGCTGTCGGCCATTTTGAATTTTGTGCTAAAATTCTGTATTTTATGAACGCATGAACGGATTGTTACGAAATGTGGTATGGGTCATCAGCACGATGCCCTGAATGAGCCTGAGAAGTTTCGAAACAGCGCCACCTAGTGGTGAATTTTTTTTTTCAAATGCTTATAACTTTGGGTGTGGTCGACTTATTTTCACGAAACTCATCTTTTTAGACTCCTGAATCGTTGCCGAGTCCTACGATACCAAACATGCTAGGTTTCGCCTTACGGTTTGTGTAGCGTTGTGATTTAGCGCTTAAAAAACATTTGGCTATATCTTTGAAACCGCTAGTCCGATCGAGACGAAACCACCGTCAGAAGTTTGCAAACATAGGTCGATAGCTATACGCCAATGCCCAAATGCGAAAATATTGATGTTTAGGGGTAGTAATATTCAATCAAAGTCATGTGTCAGTCATTTTTTTCGTGTTTTTTCATATAAATGTCTATAACTCCGAAGCAAATTGAGATTTTTGCACCAAAATCGACACATATATGTATGGGCTCACTCTGAGGACACATTAAAAAAATGGTGGGACTGAGCCTCTTGGTGGCGCTATAATAGAACAAAACATGAAATTCCCATTGACTTCAATGCAGTTTTGTGAAATAAAATGCTATACTAAACAAATGCATTGGTGTAATATTACGAAACTCAGAATGTGCCATCAGCACCATCCCCTGAAGGTACCCAAAATATTTAGAGACAGCGCCACCTAGTGGTCAAAAGTTATAACAACATTTCCAAAACTGCTAATAACTTTTGAATACATCGGCCTATGTAAATGTCACTGGTCTTAATAGATTCCTTGGGTCAAGCCGAGAACATAGATACCAAATTTTCCTTATTTGGTCAAACTTCTTGTCCGCCATCTTGATTTTCATTCAAAACCTACTTTTTCGAACTCCTCCTAGACCGTTTGTCCGATTTTCACCAAAATCGAATCGTATCATCTCCAGACCGTGCCGACTAAAAGTTATGGATTTCGTGTCGATAGACGAAACCGTTTTCGTATAGCGCAGCAGCAAAGTTGAGGCATGATGCTAATAGCATTAATTAAGGCTTTATCTCTGCAATGCCTTGACATATTGACACCAAACTTTGTATGTGTCATTGTAACTTCACTCTGACCACATCACATCAGTTTTGTAACTGCGCCACCTATTGGTCGAAAGTGATAATCCATCAAATCATATTTTTAATTATTGTTTCTATGATTTTTCAGGCATTTTGCCTAAAATCCTCTTTAAATGTCTTTAATTGCTCATTGTTGCAGTTGGTCTGACACTTTCAGACATGTCGGCATGTCTTGTCGTCTTATTCTGCTTGGCCCCGGTAATGGCTGCTTGCAGCTATATTTATTATTATTATTCTTCCTTCTTCCGACTGGGAGTCTATGGCAGCCCATAGAACCGATTGCGGGAAAGTTGTTTTGGTTTGACATTCTGATAGAGGACCGTCTCAACATTAAATACACCAATTTTGGTGTTTCTAAGTCATTCCCTCTAGCGCCACCACCTGTCCAAAATTTCACTTTTATTTTGCTAATAACTTTTGAACCGTAAGGCCAATCAGCGAAATTCTTTTTTCCACTGATTCCTGAGCTCATGGCAATTCGATTGCACCCTATGACGTCATTTGCCGTCATAAAAATATGGCCGCCATCTTGAATTTTCAAAAAAAGCTACTTTTTCGAACTCGTCCTAGACGGTTTGTCCGATTTGCACGAAAATTGAACCAGATCATCTTCAGGTAGTGCTGACAAAAAGTTATGGAATTCAAATGGATTCGTCAAACCGTTTTCGATAAACGCACGAATACATTTTACGTAGCGCTAGCAAAAACAGTCGTAAGGCCGTATCTCCGCAACGGTTTATCGTATTCAGACCAAACTTGGTACTTGTACTCACAAGCATGACCTGAGGCTACATGCTGTGTTTCGGCGCAGCGCCACCTACTGGTCCGGAGATATGAAAAATGGCTATTTTTGCTTATAACTTCTGAACAGTTTGTCCAAAAATCATACAATTGGTCTCGTTAGATTCAGGGCAACATGCCGAGTCGACTGATATCCAATTTGACCATATCGGTCATTTTGGCTGTCGGCCATTTTGAATTTTGTGCTAAAATTCTGTATTTTATGAACGCATGAACGGATTGTTACAAAACGTGGTATGGGTCATCAGCACAATGCCCTGAATGAGCCTGAGAAGTTTCGAAACAGCGCCACCTAGTGGTGAATTTTTTTTTTCAAATGCTTATAACTTTGGGTGTGGTCGACTTATTTTCACGAAACTCATCTTTTTAGACTCCTGAATCATTGCCGAGTCCTACGATACCAAACATGCTAGGTTTTGCCTTACAATTTGTGTAGCGTTGTGATTTAGCGCTTAAAAAACATTTGGCTATATCTTTGAAACCGCTAGTCCGATCGAGACGAAACCACCGTCAGAAGTTTGGAAACATAGGTCGATAGCTATACGCCAATGCCCAAATGCGAAAATATTGATGTTTAGGGGTACTAATTTCCAATCAAAGTCATGTGTCAGTCATTTTTTTCGTGTTTTTTCATATAAATGTCTATAACTCCGAAGCAAATTGAGATTTTTGCACCAAAATCGACACATATATGTATGGGCTCACTCTGAGGACACGTAAAAAAAATGGTGGGACTGAGCCTCTTGGTGGCGCTATAATAGAACAAAACATGAAATTCCCATTGACTTCAATGCAGTTTTGTGAAATAAAATGCTATACTAAACAAATGCATTGGTGTAATATTACGAAACTCAGAATGTGCCATCAGCACCATCCCCTGAAGGTACCCAAAATATTTAGAGACAGCGCCACCTAGTGGTCAAAAGTTATAACAACATTTCCAAAACTGCTAATAACTTTTGAATACATCGGCCTATGTAAATGCCACTGGTCTTAATAGATTCCTTGGGTCAAGCCGAGAACATAGATACCAAATTTTCCTTATTTGGTCAAACTTCTTGTCCGCCATCTTGATTTTCATTCAAAACCTACTTTTTCGAACTCCTCCTAGACCGTTTGTCCGATTTTCACCAAAATCGAATCGTATCATCTCCAGACCGTGCCGACTAAAAGTTATGGATTTCGTGTCGATAGACGAAACCGTTTTCGTATAGCGCAGCAGCAAAGTTGAGGCATGATGCTAATAGCATTAATTAAGGCTTTATCTCTGCAATGCCTTGACATATTGACACCAAACTTTGTATGTGTCATTGTAACTTCACTCTGACCACATCACATCAGTTTTGTAACTGCGCCACCTATTGGTCGAAAGTGATAATCCATCAAATCATATTTTTATTTATTGTTTCTATGATTTTTCAGGCATTTTGCCTAAAATCCTCTTTAAATGTCTTTAATTGCTCATTGTTGCAGTTGGTCTGACACTTTCAGACATGTCGGCATGTCTTGTCGTCTTATTCAGCTTGGCCCCGGTAATGGCTGCTTGCAGCTATATTTATTATTATTATTATTCCGCCCTAAAACGCATCGTGCAGCCCAAACCGTAAGAGCTGGAACCTTGAAACTTGGCCAAATGGTAGTCCTCAATTTGGGGAGAACCTATCAAAATATGACCCCGATTGGCCCATAGGTGGCGCTATAATGACCAAATTTACTACATTGCTCATAACTCCTAGACAGTTTGTCCTAGAGTCTCAATTTTAGCATCACTGTGATCCCTGGATCCAGACGGACAAAATGGCTATCTCCAAATTGCTCTACGAGCAAAAAAAAAATTCTATGGGCAATTTAGTGAAAAACCTACTTTTGCGAACTAGTCCTAGGTTTTTGGCCCAATCGGAACCAGACCAGTCTAGCACAGTTCTCTGGAGTCTCTAGATCAATAATTATCGGAAAAAAGTTGAACTTTTGCATTGGCCTGGCTGTAACAGGGTCATTTAGGAAAGGGGTGGGACAAAAAAACACTCAAAAGCCTATACAACCTAAGGGAAAACCCCAAACTTCACAAAAATCGATGAGCAGATGTGTCAGAACATGGTGAAGAAGCATGCCAAGTTTCGTGAAGATCGGACAATAGGTGGCGCTATAACTGTCCAAAACGTCTCTTCTTATTAGGGGTTCAAGCATGAAATGCTGAAACCCTATTGTAATTGTGCTGATTTTTATTATTATTATTATTATTATTCCGCCCTAAAACGCATCGTGCAGCCCAAACCGTAAGAGCTGGAACCTTGAAACTTGGCCAAATGGTAGTCCTCAATTTGGGGAGAACCTATCAAAATATGACCCCGATTGGCCCATAGGTGGCGCTATAATGACCAAATTTACTACATTGCTCATAACTCCTAGACAGTTTGTCCTAGAGTCTCAATTTTAGCATCACTGTGATCCCTGGATCCAGACGGACAAAATGGCTATCTCCAAATTGCTCTACGAGCAAAAAAAAAATTCTATGGGCAATTTAGTGAAAAACCTACTTTTGCGAACTAGTCCTAGGTTTTTGGCCCAATCGGAACCAGACCAGTCTAGCACAGTTCTCTGGAGTCTCTAGATCAATAATTATCGGAAAAAAGTTGAACTTTTGCATTGGCCTGGCTGTAACAGGGTCATTTAGGAAAGGGGTGGGACAAAAAAACACTCAAAAGCCTATACAACCTAAGGGAAAACCCCAAACTTCACAAAAATCGATGAGCAGATGTGTCAGAACATGGTGAAGAAGCATGCCAAGTTTCGTGAAGATCGGACAATAGGTGGCGCTATAACTGTCCAAAACGTCTCTTCTTATTAGGGGTTCAAGCATGAAATGCTGAAACCCTATTGTAATTGTGCTGATTTTTAGGGGTTCAAGCACGAAGTGCTGAAACCCTATTGTAATTGTGCTGATTTTTATTATTATTAGGGGTTCAAGCACGAAGTGCTGAAACCCTATTGTAATTGTGCTGATTTTTATTATTAGGGGTTCAAGCACGAAGTGCTGAAACCCTATTGTAATTGTACTGATTTTTATTATTATTATTATTATTATTATTCTGCCGTAAAACGCATCGTGCAGCCCAAACCGTAAGGGCTAGAGCTTTGAAACTTTGCCAGATGGTAGTACAAAAATCGAGGAGAGGTTATCAAATTATGACCTCGATTGGCCCATAGGTGGCGCTATAACAACCAAAAGCGCGAAAGTGGTCATAACTCCTGGACCGTATGTCGTAGACACAAGTGTCTTATATCATTGGAAAGCTGGTCGTCTGACGAACAAAACGTATATCTCCGATTTCATTTCCGTCATGATAGATTTTCCGCCATTTTGAATTTTGTCGAAAACCTACTTTTGCGAACTAGTCCCTGGTTTTTTGCTCGATCGGAACCAAACCAGTGCAGAATTGTTCTCTGGAGACTGAAGATCAATAATTATCAAAAAAAAGTTGAAATTTCGATTCAGGGTCGCTAGGGGGCGCAAAATTAACGTTGTGGGCGGAGCCTATTTTACTAAAATGGCTATAACTCCAGAAGTAAATGAGGTATTTTCAACAAACTTGGTACACATATGTAAGAGGTCAATCTGAGGACACGGTAAAAAAATCGCGGCGATTGGCCACATGGTGGCGCTATAACATGAAAAAAACATAAAACAGGCTATAACCACCTGACCGTTAGTCCGATTGACTTGAAAATTGGTATGCAGTGTCTTGGTCCAAGGTGCCATGTATGTCTATGAGGACATTGGTGTATCTCAAAAAACATGGCCGCCATTGGCCAATGAAGTTGAGCACCTATTAGACAAGGTTAACGGAGGCCGATCGGAACGAAACTCGGTGGGCATGTTCGACTCATGGCCCTAGAGGTCTGTAAGAATTTTGAAAGAAATCGGCCACTAGTTGGCGCTAACGAGTTTTATGGCTCTGTAATCACGTGGTGTTAGATATATTGTCACAAAATGCATATCATTTGATAGATCTGCTCATGCTGAACAACTTTGCCTCTAGAACCATTGCTGTCAATCAAACCGTTCATTAAATATTCATGAATATGTTAAAAACCTACTTTTGCGAACTAGTCCCTGGTTTTTTGCCCGATCGGAACCAGACCAGTCTAGGACAATTCTATGGACTCTCTAGATCAATAATTATCAAAAAAAAGTTGAACTTTTGTATTTGTATGGCTGTAATAGGGTCATTTATAAAATGGGTGTGGCAAAATACACTCAAAAGCCTATAAATCCTAAATGAAAACTCAGAACTTCACAAAAATTGGTGAGCATATGTGTCATAACATCACAAACAAGCTTGCAAAATTTTATGGAGATTGGACAATAGTTGGCGCTATAACTGTTAAAAAGCTTTAAAACCATATATTTCCTATGGTAAACTGCCTGTATTGGCTGTAAATGGTCTTTTCCATGTCTGATCATATAATTTTCATATCATAATGTTCAAAACTAGTGCAATACAATTCTCTGGACTCACTAGATCAATAATTGTCAGAAAAAGTTGAACTACTTCATTTGGATAGCTATAATAGGTTCACTTCAAAATCTGGCCTTTACCAAGTGTCCCCGAAAGCCTATATCTCTTTAATCAATGCTCAGACCTTCTTAAAAACAAGTCAGAACGTGTGAAATATCACCCTGAACAAGCATGAAAATTTTCAGACAGATCGGACAAAATTTGCCTCTATAACAGTTAAAAAGGTGAAAATGATATGATTTAATGGCATGTTAAGCCAATAAGTGGTATTTTACTGCCCCCTGCTGTTTAAAATAGTCATTTTCTCATATTGGTATTGGTATCAGCCATGGTAAATCATGATAAATGATGGTGTGTGTGTGTGTGTGTGTGTGTGTGTGTGTGTGTGTGTGTGTGTGTGTGTGTGTGTGTGTGTGTGTGTGTGTGTGTGTGTGGTACAAATATAACAAAGGTTTTATTTTCCAACATGAAAACAAACATAACAGAGTGCTAGTGCACAAACAATAACCGACAATGATAATGGATGAGAGGGGAACTTAAATACACAGATCAAGACAAGGACAACAGGTGACGGTTATGATGATGAGGAGCAGGTGATGATGAGGAGGGTGATGAGGAGCAGGTGCAGGTGATGACGACAGATGGTGAATGTGATGAAGACAGAAGGTGAATGTGATGAAGGTGAATGTGACACCAATATCACTGAAACATTTGTGTGTGTGTGTGTGTGTGTGTGTGTGTGTGTGTGTGTGTAGCATTATTGTGTGTAGCATATGTAGCAATTATGCATTATTGAGTTAACATGGAAACACTGGTTTGCTTTAGTGCAGAAAACTGGTCAAAATCATGAGGTTTAAAGTGAAAGTGAGCCAATAAGTGGTCTTCTACTGCCCTCTGCTGGCCATTCTACTTATTAATTAAATTTTTCCACATGTGCTTGCATTTATACTTGAATACACACTAAAAATCACTTATATAGCAATAACTATTATAACACAATCATATTTTGTCAGTGTTAATCACTTTATTTGCACTGACACTTCAAATAATTGCTAGTAATGTGGTAAATCATGGTAAATCATGGTTAACTATGCTCTGTGTGTGTGTGTGTGTGTGTGTGTGTGTGTGTGTGTGTGTGTGTGTGTGTGTGTGTGTGTGTGTGTGTGTGTAAGCATGCATTGAGTTAACATAGATAAACTGGTTTGCTTTAGTGCAGAAAACTGGTTTAAAGTGAAAGTGAGCCAATAAGTGGTCTTCTACTGCCCTCTGCTGGCCATTCTACTTATTAATGAAATATTTCAACATGTGCTTGCATTCATACTTGAATACACACAAAAAAAATCACTTATATAGCAATAACTATTATAACACAATCATATTTTGTCAGTGTTAATCACTTTATTTGCACTGACACTTCAAATAATTGCTAGTAATGTGATAAATCAGGCTAGAAACATGGTAAATCAAAGTAAATAATACTAGATTGTCGTTTATCTCCTGGTAAATAATACTAGAACGTGGTATATCATGGTAAATCACGGTTAACTATGCTGTGTGTGTATGTGTGTGTGTGTGTGTGTGTGTTTGTGTGTGTGTGTGTGTGTGTGTGTGTGTGTGTGTGTGTGTTTGTGTGTGTGTGTGTGTGTGTGTGTGTGTGTGTGTGTGTGTGTGTGTGTGTGTGTGTGTGTGTGTGTGTGTGTGTGTGTGTGTAAGCATGCATTGAGTTAACATGGAAAAACTGGTTTGCTTTAGTGCAGAAAACTGGTTTAAAGTGAAAGTGAGCCAATAAGTGGTCTTCTACTGCCCTCTGCTGGCCATTCTACTTAATAATGAAATATTTTACATGTGCTTTTGCATTCATACTTGGACACACACTAAAAATCACGTATATAACTAACTATTATAACACAATAATATTTTGTCAGTGTTCATCACCTCATTTGCACTGACACTTCACATATTTGCTAGTAATGTGGTTAATCATGCTAGAAACATTGTAAATCATAGTAAATAATACTGAAATGAGGTGTATCAAGGTAAATCATGCTAGAATCCTAATAAATCATTCTGGAACATGGTATATGATAGTAAATCATGCTAGAATCATATTAAATAATTCTAGAATGTGGCAAATCGTTGTGGGAGGAGCCTATTTTACTCAAATGGCTATAACTCAAGAAGTAAATGAGATATCTTCACCAAACTCAGTACACATGTGTATGGGTTCAATTTGAGGTCACAGTAAACAATTCTATGGAGATCGGAGCATAGGTGGCGCTATAACTGTTAAAAAGCTTTAAAACCATATATATCCCATGGCAAATTGCCTGTATTGGCTGTAAATGGTCTTTTCCATCTATTATGTCAGTGGTTACATGCTTGCTAAATAAATCTTAATAACTTTTGATGCTTTTGTGCTTAAATGCCTTAAAGGCCTTAACTGCTTGAACCCCGATAAATGCTGCTTGCAGCTTTAATTATTATTATTATTATTATTCTGCCGTAAAACGCATCGTGCAGCCCAAACCGTAAGGGCTAGAGCTTTGAAACTTTGCCATATGGTAGTACAAAAATCGAGGAGAGGTTATCAAATTATGACCCCGATTGGCCCATAGGTGGCGCTATAGCAACCAAAAGCGCGAAACTGCTCATAACTCCTAGACCGTAAGTCATAGACTCAAGTGTCTTATATCATTGGAAAGCTGGACGCCTGACGAACAAAACGTATATCTCCGATTTTATTTCCGCCATGATAGATTTTCCGCCATTTTGAATTTTGTCGAAAATCTACTTTTGCGAACTAGTCCCTGGTTTTTTGCCCGATCGGAACCAAACCAGTGCAGAATTGTTCTCTGGAGTCTGAATATCAATAATTATCAAAAAAAAGTTGAAATTTCGATTCACGGTCGCTAGGGGGTGCAAAATTAACGTTGTGGGAGGAGCCTATTTTACTAAAATGGCTATAACTCCAGAAGTAAAAGAGGTATTTTAACCAAACCTGGTACACATGTGTAAGACGTCAATATGAGGTCACGGTAAAAAAATCGCGGCGATTGGTCACATGGTGGCGCTATAACATGAAAAAAACATAAAACAGGCTATAACCACCTGACCGTTAGTCCGATTGACTTGAAAATTGGTATGCAGTGTCTTGGTCCAAGGTGCCATGTATGTCTATGAGGACATTGGTGTATCTCAAAAAACATGGCCGCCATCGGCCAATGAAGTTTGAGCACCTATTAGACAAGGTTAACGGAGGCCTATCGGAACGAAACTCGGTGGGCATGTTCGACTCATGGCCCTAGAGGTCTGTAAGAATTTTAAAAGAAATCGGCCACTAGTTGGCGCTAACGAGTTTTATGGCTCTGTAATCACGTGGTGTTACACTTATTGTCACAAAATGCATACCATTTGATAGATCTCCTCTTGTTGAACAACTTTGCCTCAAGAACCATTGCTGTCAATCAAACCGTTCATTAAATATTCGTAATTATGTTAAAAACCTACTTTTGCGAACTAGTCCTAGGTTTTTCGCCCGATCAGAACCAAACGAGTCTAGGACAATTCTATGGACTCTCAAGATCAATAATTATCAAAAAAAAGTTGAACTTTTGCATTTTTCGCATGGGTATATTGGGTCATAAAGAAAATGGGCGTGGCAAAATGCACTCAAAAGCCTATAAATCCTAAACAAAAACTCAGAACTTCACGAAAATTGGTGAGCTTATGTGCCATAACATCATTAACAAGCATGCAAAATTTCATGGAGATCGGACTATAGATGGTGCTATAACTGTTAAAAAGCTTTAAAAAACACATATTTCCTATGGTAAATTGCCTGTATTGGCTGTAAATGGACTTTTCCATCTATTATTTCAGTGGTTAAAAGCTTTCTAAATAAATCTTAATGTCTTAAATGCTTATGTGCCTAAAGGCCTTAAATGCTTGAACCCCGATAAATGCTGCTTGCAGCTTTAATTATTATTATTATTATTCTGCCGTAAAACGCATCGTGCAGCCCAAACCGTAAGGGCTAGAGCTTTGAAACTTTGCCATATGGTAGTACAAAAATCGAGGAGAGGTTATCAAATTATGACCCCGATTGGCCCATAGGTGGCGCTATAGCAACCAAAAGCGCGAAACTGCTCATAACTCCTAGACCGTAAGTCATAGACTCAAGTGTCTTATATCATTGGAAAGCTGGACGCCTGACGAACAAAACGTATATCTCCGATTTTATTTCCGCCATGATAGATTTTCCGCCATTTTGAATTTTGTCGAAAATCTACTTTTGCGAACTAGTCCCTGGTTTTTTGCCCGATCGGAACCAAACCAGTGCAGAATTGTTCTCTGGAGTCTGAATATCAATAATTATCAAAAAAAAGTTGAAATTTCGATTCACGGTCGCTAGGGGGTGCAAAATTAACGTTGTGGGAGGAGCCTATTTTACTAAAATGGCTATAACTCCAGAAGTAAAAGAGGTATTTTAACCAAACCTGGTACACATGTGTAAGACGTCAATATGAGGTCACGGTAAAAAAATCGCGGCGATTGGCCACATGGTGGCGCTATAACATGAAAAAACATAAAACAGGCTATAACCACCTGACCGTTAGTCCGATTGACTTGAAAATTGGTATGCAGTGTCTTGGTCCAAGGTGCCATGTATGTCTATGAGGACATTGGTGTATCTCAAAAAACATGGCCGCCATCGGCCAATGAAGTTTGAGCACCTATTAGACAAGGTTAACGGAGGCCTATCGGAACGAAACTCGGTGGGCATGTTCGACTCATGGCCCTAGAGGTCTGTAAGAATTTTAAAAGAAATCGGCCACTAGTTGGCGCTAACGAGTTTTATGGCTCTGTAATCACGTGGTGTTACACTTATTGTCACAAAATGCATACCATTTGATAGATCTCCTCTTGTTGAACAACTTTGCCTCAAGAACCATTGCTGTCAATCAAACCGTTCATTAAATATTCGTAATTATGTTAAAAACCTACTTTTGCGAACTAGTCCTAGGTTTTTCGCCCGATCAGAACCAAACGAGTCTAGGACAATTCTATGGACTCTCAAGATCAATAATTATCAAAAAAAAGTTGAACTTTTGCATTTTTCGCATGGGTATATTGGGTCATAAAGAAAATGGGCGTGGCAAAATGCACTCAAAAGCCTATAAATCCTAAACGAAAACTCAGAACTTCACGAAAATTGGTGAGCTTATGTGCCATAACATCATTAACAAGCATGCAAAATTTCATGGAGATCGGACTATAGATGGTGCTATAACTGTTAAAAAGCTTTAAAAAACACATATTTCCTATGATAAATTGCCTGTATTGGCTGTAAATGGACTTTTCCATCTATTATTTCAGTGGTTAAAAGCTTTCTAAATAAATCTTAATGTCTTAAATGCTTATGTGCTTAAAGGCCTTAAATGCTTGAACCCCGATAAATGCTGCTTGCAGCTTTAATTATTATTATTAGGGGTTCAAGCACGAAGTGCTGAAACCCTATTGTAATTGTACTGATTTTTATTATTATTATTATTATTCTTCTGCCGTAAAACGCATCGTGCAGCCCAAACCGTAAGGGCTAGAGCATTGAAACTTTGCCAGATGGTAGTACAAAAATCGAGGAGAGGTTCAGAGATTATGACCCCGATTGGCCCATAGGTGGCGCTATAGCAACCAAAAGCGCGAAACTGCTCATAACTCCTAGACCGTATGTCGCAGACTCAAGTGTCTTATATCATTGGAAAGCTGGACGCCTGACGAACAAAACGTATATCTCCGATTTCATTTCCGTCATGATAGATTTTCCGCCATTTTGAATTTTGTCGAAAATCTACTTTTGCGAACTAGTCCCTGGTTTTTTGCCCGATCGGAGCCAAACCAGTGCAGAAATGTTCTCTGGAGTCTGAAGATCAATAATTATCGAAAAAATGTTGAAATTTCGATTCATGGACGCTAGGGGGCGCAAAATAATCGTTGTGGGAGGAGCCTATTTTACTAAAATGGTTATAACTTAAAAAGTAAATAAGATAGCTTCACCAAACTCGGTACACATGTGTATGGGTTCATTCTGGGGTCACAGTAAAAAAATCGCGACGATTGAACACTAGGTGGCGCTATAACATGAAAAAAACATGAAAAGGGCTATAACCACCTGACCGTTAGTCCGATTGACTTGAAAATTGGTATGCAGTGTCTTGGTCCAAGGTGCCATGTATGTCTATGAGGACATTGGCGTATCTCAAAAAACATGGCCGCCATTGGCCAATGAAGTTGAGCACCTATTAGACAAGGTTAACGGAGGCCGATCGGAACGAAACTCGATGGGCATGTTCGACTCATGGCCCTAGAGGTCTGTAAGAATTTTGAAAGAAATCGGCCACTAGTTGGCGCTAACGAGTTTTTTGGCTCTGTAATCACGTGGTGTTACACTTATCGTCACAAAAAGCATATCATTTGATATATCTGCTCATGCTGAACAACTTTGCCTCAAGAACCATTTCTGTCAATCAAACCGTTCATTAAATATTCATGAATATGTCTAAAACCTACTTTTGCGAACTAGTCCTAGGTTTTTTGCCCGATCGGAACCAGACCAGTCTAGGACAATTCTCTGGACTCTCTAGATCAATAATTATCAAAAAAAAGTTGAACTTTTGCATTTGGATGGCTGTAATAGGATCATTTATAAAATGGGCATGGAAAAATACATTAAAAAGCCTATAAATCCTAAATAAAAACCCAGAACTTCACAAAAATTGGTGAACTTATGTGACATAACATCATTAACAAGCATGCAAAATTTCATGGAGATCGGACGATAGGTGGCGCTATAACTGTTAAAAATCTTTAAAACCATATATTTCCTATGGTAAACTGCCTGTATTGACTGTAAATGGTCTTTTCCATCTCTGAATATATAATTTTCATATCATAATGTTAAAAACTAGTGCAATACAATTCTCTGGACTCACTAGAACAATAATTGTCAGAAAAAGTTGAACTACTTCATTTGGATAGCTATAATAGGTTCACTTCAAAATGTGGCCTTTACCAAGTGTCCCCGAAAGCCTATATCTCTTTAATGAATGTTCAAACCTTCTTAAAAACAAGTCAGAACATGTGAAATATCACTCTGAACATGCATGAAAATTTTCAGACAGATCTGACAAAATTTGCCTCTATAACAGTTAAAAAGGTGAAAATGATATGAATATAATGACATATTAAGCCAAGAAGTGGTATTTTACTGCCCCCTGCTGTTTAAAATAGTCATGTTGTCATATTGTTCTATAATTTATATTTAGACTTTATAAAATCACTATTTTAACATTTACAATTACATTTAGTCAAAAATCCATCTGTTAAATTATTAGTATTGACAGTTTGATCACATCATATATTTCAAATGTCTGTATCTACAATATAATGTGTGTGTGTAGTCTTAGGTTTCTGAATAAATTCTGAATGATCTGATTAATAGCTTACAAAGACTTTGTGAAATGTTTATAGACCATTCAAATATATTTTCATAATGACATATCCCAATAGCATTGAAAAAACAACATTTGTCTTGTGTGTGTGTGTGTGTGTGTGTGTGTGTGTGTGTGTTAACATGCATTATGGATTTAAAATGGAAAAACTGGTTTGCTTTAGTGCAGAAAAATGGTGAAAATCAAGAAGTTTAAAGTGAAAGTGAGCCAATATGTGGTCTTCTACTGCCCTCTGCTGGCCATTCTACTTATTAATGTCTACCCACATATGCTTTTGCATTCATTAGACACTAAAAATCACTTATATAACAATAAAACACTAAAAAATCACTTATATAACAATTACTATTGTAGCACAATCATATTTTGTCAGAGTTTATCACTTCATTTTTACTGATACTTCACATAATTGCTAGCAATGTGGTAAATCATGGTTAAATCACACTAAAAACATGGTAAATCAATAAATGATACTAGAATGTGGTGTATCAAGGTAAATCATACTACAATCCTGGTACATCATTCTAGAACATAGTATATCATGGTACATCATGCTAGAACATGGTAAATCATGGTAAACTATGCTAGAACAGGGTAAATCACGGTAAGCCATGATAAATCATAATAAACTATGGTAAATCATGTTAGAATGTGGTATATCATGGTAAATCATGCTAGAACATGGTAAATCATGGTAAACTATGCTAGAACAGGGTAAATCATGGTAAACTATGATAAATCATGATAAACTATGGTAATCCATGCTAGAATCACAGTAAACAATGGTAAATCATACTAGAATGTAGTATATCATGGTAAATTATGCTAGAATATGGCAAATCATGCTAGAATCATAGTAAATAATACTAGAATGTGCTAAATTGTTGTGGGAGGAGCCTATTTTACTAAAATGGCTATAACTCAAGAAGTAAATGAGATATCTTCACCAAACTCAGTACACATGTGTATGGGTTCAATTTGAGGTCACAGTAAACAATTCTATGGAGATCGGACCATAGGTGGCGCTATAACTGTTAAAAAGCTTTAAAACCATATATATCCCATGGTAAACTGCCTGTATTGGCTGTAAATGGTCTTTTCCATCTATTATGTCCGTGGTTACATGCTTGCTAAATAAATCTTAACTTTTGATGCTTTTGTGCTTAAATGCTTAAAAGGCTTTAACTGCTTGAACCCCGATAAATGCTGCTTGCAGCTTTAATTATTATTATTATTCTGCCGTAAAACGCATCGTGCAGCCCAAACCGTAAGAGCTGGAACTTTGAAACTTTGACAGATGGTAGTACAAAAATCGAGGAAAGGTTCAGAGATTATGACCCCGATTGGCCCATAGGTGGCGCTATAACAACCAAAAGCGCGAAACTGCTCATAACTCCTAGACCGTATGGCGTAGACTCAAGTGTCTTATATCATTGGAAAGCTGGATGCCTGACGAACAAAACGTATATCTCCGATTTTATTTCCGCCATGATAGATTTTCCGCCATTTTGAATTTTGTCAAAAATCTACTTTTGCGAACTAGTCCCTGGTTTTTTGCCCGATTGGAACCAAACTAGTGCAGAAATGTTCTCTGGAGACTGAATATCAATAATTATCGAAAAAAAGTGGAAATTTCGATTCACGGTCGCTAAGGGGCGCCAAAACGTACGTTGTGGGAGGGGCCTATTTTACTAAAATGGCTATAACTCCCGATGTAAATGAGGTATCTTCACCAAACTTGGTACACATGTGTATGAGCTTACTCTGGGGTCACAGTAAAAAAATCGCGACGATTGGCCTCATGGTGGCGCTATAAAATGAAAAAAACATAAAACAGGCTATAACCACCTGACCGTTAGTCCGATTGACTTGAAAATTGGTATGCAGTGTCTTGGTCCAAGGTGCCATGTATGTGTATGAGGACATTGGCGTATCTCAAAAAACATGGCCGCCATCGGCCAACGAAGTTTGAGCACCTATTAGACAAGGTTAACGGAGGCCGATCGGAACGAAACTCAATGGGCATGTTCGGCTCATGGCCCTAAAGGTCTGTAAGAATTTTGAAAGAAATCGGCCACTAGTTGGCGCTAACGAGTTTTACGGCTCTGTAATCACGTGGTGTTACAAATATCCACACAATATGCATATCATTTGATAGATCTCCTCATCCTGAACAACTTTGCCTCAAGAACCATTGCTGTCAATCAAACTGTTCATTAATTATTCATTAATATGTTAAAAACCTACTTTTGCGAACTAGTCCTAGGTTTTTTGCCCGATCGGAACCAGACCAGTGTAGGACAATTCTCTGGACTCTCTAGATCAATAATTATCAAAAAAAAGTTGAACTTTTGCATTTGGATGGCTGTAATAGGGTCATTTATAAAACGGGCGTGTCAAAATACATTAAAAAGCCTATAAATCCTAAATAAAAACTCAGAACTTCACAAAAATTGGTCAGCATATGTGACATAACATCATTAACAAGCATGAAAAATTCTATGGAGATCGGACGATAGTTGGCGCTATAACTGTTAAAACGCTTTAAAACCATATATTTCCTATGGTAAATTGCCTGTATTTGCTGTAAATGATGTCTTCTATCTTTTATCATATAATGTTCATATCATAATGTTCAAAACCAGTGCAGCACAATTCTCTGAACTCTCTAGATCAATAATTATCAGAAAAAAAGTTTAACTTCTTCAAAAGGTGATTTTATATGAATATAATGACATATTAAGCCAATAAGTGGTATTTTACTGCCCCCTGCTGTCATTTCATCATACTACTCCCTAATATTGTTATAAAATTCATATTTAGACTTTTTAAAATCATTATTTTAACATTTACAATCACATTTTGTCAAAACTCATCTATTGAGTATTACTATTGACAATTGTGTTACACTGAGATATGGAAATGGACGAAAGTAAATGAATGAAATGAAACGAAAGTATAACGGCATTTAAGCCACGCCCCCGAATACAAATCCATTCATAACTCGAAAACGGAAAGTCGTTGCGCGCTCAAATTTTGATGGTGAGGACCTCTCCGGGCTCTTGATCGAAACGTGTCGTCGCGGGCCTCGGGAGCGCGCCCCCCGCGCATCGCGAATCCGCGGGACCCCCGATTTTGAACGGCCATTACTCCCGACCCAGACCACCCCGAACATTGTGTGAGAGCTCGTTGGAAAGGGCGCGTCCTTGGCTAGCTTCGATTCAAATGTGGTGTTATTTGCCCTGGGCATTCCAGAGATAATAGCCCGAACAGATATGCCTTATAACAGTCATAACTCCCAGCCCCAATCGCCCAAAAACACATTGATGGTCTCATTCAACAGGGCTCCTCAAGCACTATCTATGCTCTGAGTTTCAGAATTTTTCGCCTTTTGGTTCCTGAGATATAAGTAAAAAAACAAATTCCCATTCATTCAAACACTTCAACTGTAAAATGTAAGCTATAATACCACTGTTGTCCACTAGAGGGAGCAGCAGGATTACGCATGATCTTTTAATTCGCTTCAGTATTGGAAATAAACAAATGCTTTAAGAAGCAATCTTTTTTATTATGATGGTTTTTTTATTATTATGATATTTGTATATATTTTTTTTTTTTTTATTATGATTATGAACGGTTTGATTGACATTAGTGATTCTTGAGGCAAAGTTGTTCAAGATGAGGAGATGAAGATATTTTCACAATATCACATCCTAAAAACATTGAAAACATATTTGTCTTTGTGTGTGTGTGTGTGTGTGTGTGTGTGTGTGTGTGTGTGTGTGTGTGTGTGTGTGTGTGTGTGTGTGTGTGGGTTTGTGTGTGTGTCTGTGTGTGTGTAAGCATGCTTAATGGAAAGAACATGAAGAAACTGCTTTGTTTTACTGGTGGATAAAAAAGTATTTCAAATGAAAGTGAGTCAATTAGTGGTCTTCTACTGCCCTCTGCAGGACATTCTACTTAATAAAATATTTTCATCTGTGCTTTTGCATTAGTTTTTGGACTATATCAAATTACTTGCATGAAAATCACCTATTATAACACAGTCATGTTTTGTCAAAGTTTATCACTTCATTTTTACTGAGCTCTCAGTTTGAACAATTCTGCCTCTCAGTGATTAATTTGAAATCTGAAAATGGTGTTATACAGAGGAGATTTGCAATTATCATTTTGTTACCTATCTTTTATTTTAAATATCTCCATCTACAACAAAATGTGTGTGCATGTGTGTGTTCAAGCATGGTTAGTGTATTAAGTATTATTGTTTAAGTATTATTGTTTTCATTTACATTTTAACCACCAGAAGAAGAACACTCATTGGTTCATTCTGCTCACTAAAATATTATTTTTAATTTTTTTTTCCATTTGAAATATTGTTTAAACTTAATAAAATCATTAAAATAACATTTCAAATCATATTTTGTCTGTTTATAAATCCCACAGACTCACATTGGCTGCAATACTAATGTTTTTGTAAAACACAGACCTGATAGTCTAATCTGTGTGTATTGTGCATATATTATTGATATTATTACTATTGCAAATCATGTTATTGTAACTCATATCTTAATAGAATATTATTTGTAATTTTAATTCTTTATTTCTTAAGTGTTTTTTTTATGATTACTACAGATATTATCACCAAAGATATCAACTACACCTTCACTTTTAGTATTGACACGCTGCACACACAGCACAATCACACACTCACTAATGCATTCAAATAAATGTAATCTTACTGTGCTACTTTATTTGTACATGATTAGAATGAACAGAAATCTAAGACTATTTTTCTTCTTTTGTTAAAGCCATTTCAGACTCCAAGTAAGCATTATATTACTAATCATCTATTTTACAGGTGCCATACAATTGAAAACTGTATTTATCTTGGCATAGTTGAATGATAAGAGTTCTGGACATGGAACTGACATACCGTGAGCCTCAAACACCATTGTTTCCTCCTTCTTGTGTAAATCTCCTGTTTGCAAAAGACCGCTGAAAAATGAGTGAATCCCACCATAACACCGACTGTGACGTTGGAGTCAGGATCATTAATATTTATACCCCCCAAATTTGCATTTTCCAGTCCATGTTCTAGGCCAGGCAGTGTTAATGTGGACCTGCACAGCCGAATCATCAGAAGATCTGCAGGTATTGTGAAGAAGCAAGCAAGGACAATAGTGAAAATGGCAGATCATGGATATAAATGTTATGTCTGAGGCTGTGCTGTGGATTTGAGAACTTTTCATTCCCTTCCCACAAAACTGTCAACAGGCATGGTTGATGTTTACAACAGGATACCTCACCATTTTAATTCAAAGCTGTTAGTTTGCTCTTAACGGAGGCCGATCAGAACGAAACTCGATGGGCATGTTCGACTCGTGGCCCTAGAGGTCTGTAAGAATTTTGAAAAATCAGCCACTAGTTGACGCTAACAGGTTTTACGGCTATGTAATCACGTGATGCATATCATTTGATAGATCTCCTCATACTGAACAACTTTGCCTCAAGAACTACTGCTGTCAATCAATTTGTTCATTAAATACTTGCTATTATGTTAAAAACCTACTTTTGCGAACTAGTCCTAGGTTTTTCGCCCGATCGGAAATATACCAGTGCAGTACAATTCTCTGGAAGCTCTAGATTATTAATTATATAAAAAACTTTAACTTTACCCATTGGGTAGCCATAACAGGATCATTTAGAAAATGGGTATGGCAAAAAACACTCAAAAGCCTGTAAATCCTAAACAAAAACTCAGACAACTCACTAGACTGCCTTATGTGCTTAAAGACCCTAAATGCTTGAACCCCGCTAAATGCTGCTTGCAGCTTTAATTATTAGGGGTTCAAGCACGAAGTGCTGAAACCCTATTGTAATTGTGCTGATTTTTATTATTAGGGGTTCAAGCACGAAGTGCTGAAACCCTATTGTAATTGTGCTGATTTTTATTATTATTATTATTATTATTATTCTGCCGTAAAACGCATCGTGCAGCCCAAACCGTAAGGGCTAGAGCTTTGAAACTTTGCCATATGGTAGTACAAAAATCGAGGAGAGGTTATCAAATTATGACCCCGATTGGCCCATAGGTGGCGCTATAGCAACCAAAAGCGCGAAACTGCTCATAACTCCTAGACCGTAAGTCATAGACTCAAGTGTCTTATATCATTGGAAAGCTGGACGCCTGACGAACAAAACGTATATCTCCGATTTTATTTCCGCCATGATAGATTTTCCGCCATTTTGAATTTTGTCGAAAATCTACTTTTGCGAACTAGTCCCTGGTTTTTTGCCCGATCGGAACCAAACCAGTGCAGAATTGTTCTCTGGAGTCTGAATATCAATAATTATCAAAAAAAAGTTGAAATTTCGATTCACGGTCGCTAGGGGGTGCAAAATTAACGTTGTGGGAGGAGCCTATTTTACTAAAATGGCTATAACTCCAGAAGTAAAAGAGGTATTTTAACCAAACCTGGTACACATGTGTAAGACGTCAATATGAGGTCACGGTAAAAAAATCGCGGCGATTGGTCACATGGTGGCGCTATAACATGAAAAAAACATAAAACAGGCTATAACCACCTGACCGTTAGTCCGATTGACTTGAAAATTGGTATGCAGTGTCTTGGTCCAAGGTGCCATGTATGTCTATGAGGACATTGGTGTATCTCAAAAAACATGGCCGCCATCGGCCAATGAAGTTTGAGCACCTATTAGACAAGGTTAACGGAGGCCTATCGGAACGAAACTCGGTGGGCATGTTCGACTCATGGCCCTAGAGGTCTGTAAGAATTTTAAAAGAAATCGGCCACTAGTTGGCGCTAACGAGTTTTATGGCTCTGTAATCACGTGGTGTTACACTTATTGTCACAAAATGCATACCATTTGATAGATCTCCTCTTGTTGAACAACTTTGCCTCAAGAACCATTGCTGTCAATCAAACCGTTCATTAAATATTCGTAATTATGTTAAAAACCTACTTTTGCGAACTAGTCCTAGGTTTTTCGCCCGATCAGAACCAAACGAGTCTAGGACAATTCTATGGACTCTCAAGATCAATAATTATCAAAAAAAAGTTGAACTTTTGCATTTTTCGCATGGGTATATTGGGTCATAAAGAAAATGGGCGTGGCAAAATGCACTCAAAAGCCTATAAATCCTAAACGAAAACTCAGAACTTCACGAAAATTGGTGAGCTTATGTGCCATAACATCATTAACAAGCATGCAAAATTTCATGGAGATCGGACTATAGATGGTGCTATAACTGTTAAAAAGCTTTAAAAAACACATATTTCCTATGGTAAATTGCCTGTATTGGCTGTAAATGGACTTTTCCATCTATTATTTCAGTGGTTAAAAGCTTTCTAAATAAATCTTAATGTCTTAAATGCTTTTGTGCCTAAAGGCCTTAAATGCTTGAACCCCGATAAATGCTGCTTGCAGCTTTAATTATTATTATTATTATTATTCTGCCGTAAAACGCATCGTGCAGCCCAAACCGTAAGGGCTAGAGCTTTGAAACTTTGCCATATGGTAGTACAAAAATCGAGGAGAGGTTATCAAATTATGACCCCGATTGGCCCATAGGTGGCGCTATAGCAACCAAAAGCGCGAAACTGCTCATAACTCCTAGACCGTAAGTCATAGACTCAAGTGTCTTATATCATTGGAAAGCTGGACGCCTGACGAACAAAACGTATATCTCCGATTTTATTTCCGCCATGATAGATTTTCCGCCATTTTGAATTTTGTCGAAAATCTACTTTTGCGAACTAGTCCCTGGTTTTTTGCCCGATCGGAACCAAACCAGTGCAGAATTGTTCTCTGGAGTCTGAATATCAATAATTATCAAAAAAAAGTTGAAATTTCGATTCACGGTCGCTAGGGGGTGCAAAATTAACGTTGTGGGAGGAGCCTATTTTACTAAAATGGCTATAACTCCAGAAGTAAAAGAGGTATTTTAACCAAACCTGGTACACATGTGTAAGACGTCAATATGAGGTCACGGTAAAAAAATCGCGGCGATTTGTCACATGGTGGCGCTATAACATGAAAAAAACATAAAACAGGCTATAACCACCTGACCGTTAGTCCGATTGACTTGAAAATTGGTATGCAGTGTCTTGGTCCAAGGTGCCATGTATGTCTATGAGGACATTGGTGTATCTCAAAAAACATGGCCGCCATCGGCCAATGAAGTTTGAGCACCTATTAGACAAGGTTAACGGAGGCCTATCGGAACGAAACTCGGTGGGCATGTTCGACTCATGGCCCTAGAGGTCTGTAAGAATTTTAAAAGAAATCGGCCACTAGTTGGCGCTAACGAGTTTTATGGCTCTGTAATCACGTGGTGTTACACTTATTGTCACAAAATGCATACCATTTGATAGATCTCCTCTTGTTGAACAACTTTGCCTCAAGAACCATTGCTGTCAATCAAACCGTTCATTAAATATTCGTAATTATGTTAAAAACCTACTTTTGCGAACTAGTCCTAGGTTTTTCGCCCGATCAGAACCAAACGAGTCTAGGACAATTCTATGGACTCTCAAGATCAATAATTATCAAAAAAAAGTTGAACTTTTGCATTTTTCGCATGGGTATATTGGGTCATAAAGAAAATGGGCGTGGCAAAATGCACTCAAAAGCCTATAAATCCTAAACAAAAACTCAGAACTTCACGAAAATTGGTGAGCTTATGTGCCATAACATCATTAACAAGCATGCAAAATTTCATGGAGATCGGACTATAGATGGTGCTATAACTGTTAAAAAGCTTTAAAAAACACATATTTCCTATGGTAAATTGCCTGTATTGGCTGTAAATGGACTTTTCCATCTATTATTTCAGTGGTTAAAAGCTTTCTAAATAAATCTTAATGTCTTAAATGCTTATGTGCCTAAAGGCCTTAAATGCTTGAACCCCGATAAATGCTGCTTGCAGCTTTAATTATTATTATTCTTCCCTAAAACGCATCGTGCAGCCAAAACCGTAAGGCCTAGAGACGTGATACTTGGTCAAATGGTAGTAATATTGCTCGCTACTCAGATACACGGACTTAAGCAAATCGGCCCATAGGTGGCGCTACAGCGACCA
The DNA here is from genome assembly GCF_964197995.2 of Scardinius erythrophthalmus. NCBI lineage: Eukaryota > Metazoa > Chordata > Actinopteri > Cypriniformes > Leuciscidae > Scardinius > Scardinius erythrophthalmus. The sequence goes on from NW_028296539.1 coordinate 108,608, forward strand.
AAAGCGCGAAACTGATCAGAACTCCTAGACCGTATGTCGTAGACTCAAGTGTCTTATATCATTGGAAAGCTGGATGCCTGACGAACAAAACGTATATCTCCGATTTCATTTCCGCCATGATAGATTTTCCGCCATTTTGAATTTTGCCAAAAACCTTCTTTTGCGAACTAGTCCTAGGTTTTTCGCCCGATCGGAACCAAACCAGTACAGAAATGTTCTCTGGAGTCTGAATATCAATAATTATCGAAAAAAAGTTGAAATTTCGATTCACGGACGCTAAGGGGCGCCAAAACGTACGTTGTGGGAGGGGCCTATTTTACTAAAATGGCTATAACTCCGGAAGTAAATGAGGTATCTTCACCAAACTCGGTACACATGTGTAAGAGGTCAATCTGAGGTCACAGTAAAAAAATAGCGGCGATTGGCCACATGATGGCGCTATAACATGAACAAAACATAAAACAGGCTATGACCACGTGACTGTTAGTCCGATTGACTTGAAAATTGGTATGCAGTGTCTTGGTCCAAGGTGCCATGTATGTCTATGAGGACATTGGCGTATCTCAAAAAACATGGCCGCCATCAGCCAATGAAGTTTGAGCACCTATTAGACAAGGTTAACGGAGGCCGATCGGAACGAAACTCGATGGGCATGTTTGACTCATGGCCCTAGAGGTCTGTAAGAATTTTGAAAGAAATCGGCCACTAGTTGGCGCTAACGAGTTTTACGGCTCTATAATCACGTGGTGTTACACTTATCGTCACAAAATGTATATCATTTGATAGATCTGCTCATGCTGAACAACTTTGCCTCAAGAACCAATGCTGTCAATCAAACCGTTCATTAAATATTCGCGAATATGTTAAAAACCTACTTTTGCGAACTAGTCCCTGGTTTTTTGCCCAATCGGAACCAGACCAATCTAGGACAATTCTCTGGACTCTCTAGATAAATAATTATCGAAAAAAAGTAGAACTTTTGCATTTTTCGCATGGGTATATTGGGTCATAAAGAAAATGGGCATGGCAAAATGCACTCAAAAGCCTATAAATCCTAAACGAAAACTCAGAACTTCACGAAAATTGGTCAGCATATGTGCCACAACATCATTAACAAGCATGCAAAATATCATGGAGATCGGACTATAGGTGGCGCTATAACTGTTAAAAAGCTTGGCTGTATTGGCTGTAAATGGACTTTTCCATCTATTATTTCAGTGGTTAAAAGCTTTCTAAATAAATCTTAATGTCTTAAATGCTTATGTGCTTAAAGGCCTTAAATGCTTGAACCCCGATAAATGCTGCTTGCAGCTTTAATTATTATTATTATTATTATTCTTCTGCCGTAAAACGCATCGTGCAGCCCAAACCGTAAGGGCTAGAGCATTGAAACTTTGCCAGATGGTAGTACAAAAATCGAGGAGAGGTTCAGAGATTATGACCCCGATTGGCCCATAGGTGGCGCTATAGCAACCAAAAGCGCGAAACTGCTCATAACTCCTAGACCGTATGTCGCAGACTCAAGTGTCTTATATCATTGGAAAGCTGGACGCCTGACGAACAAAACGTATATCTCCGATTTCATTTCCGTCATGATAGATTTTCCGCCATTTTGAATTTTGTCGAAAATCTACTTTTGCGAACTAGTCCCTGGTTTTTTGCCCGATCGGAGCCAAACCAGTGCAGAAATGTTCTCTGGAGTCTGAAGATCAATAATTATCGAAAAAATGTTGAAATTTCGATTCATGGACGCTAGGGGGCGCAAAATAATCGTTGTGGGAGGAGCCTATTTTACTAAAATGGCTATAACTTAAAAAGTAAATAAGATAGCTTCACCAAACTCGGTACACATGTGTATGGGTTCATTCTGGGGTCACAGTAAAAAAATCGCGACGATTGAACACTAGGTGGCGCTATAACATGAAAAAAACATGAAAAGGGCTATAACCACCTGACCGTTAGTCCGATTGACTTGAAAATTGGTATGCAGTGTCTTGGTCCAAGGTGCCATGTATGTCTATGAGGACATTGGCGTATCTCAAAAAACATGGCCGCCATTGGCCAATGAAGTTGAGCACCTATTAGACAAGGTTAACGGAGGCCGATCGGAACGAAACTCGATGGGCATGTTCGACTCATGGCCCTAGAGGTCTGTAAGAATTTTGAAAGAAATCGGCCACTAGTTGGCGCTAACGAGTTTTTTGGCTCTGTAATCACGTGGTGTTACACTTATCGTCACAAAAAGCATATCATTTGATATATCTGCTCATGCTGAACAACTTTGCCTCAAGAACCATTTCTGTCAATCAAACCGTTCATTAAATATTCATGAATATGTCTAAAACCTACTTTTGCGAACTAGTCCTAGGTTTTTTGCCCGATCGGAACCAGACCAGTCTAGGACAATTCTCTGGACTCTCTAGATCAATAATTATCAAAAAAAAGTTGAACTTTTGCATTTGGATGGCTGTAATAGGATCATTTATAAAATGGGCATGGAAAAATACATTTAAAAGCCTATAAATCCTAAATAAAAACCCAGAACTTCACAAAAATTGGTGAACTTATGTGACATAACATCATTAACAAGCATGCAAAATTTCATGGAGATCGGACGATAGGTGGCGCTATAACTGTTAAAAATCTTTAAAACCATATATTTCCTATGGTAAACTGCCTGTATTGACTGTAAATGGTCTTTTCCATCTCTGAATATATAATTTTCATATCATAATGTTAAAAACTAGTGCAATACAATTCTCTGGACTCACTAGAACAATAATTGTCAGAAAAAGTTGAACTACTTCATTTGGATAGCTATAATAGGTTCACTTCAAAATGTGGCCTTTACCAAGTGTCCCCGAAAGCCTATATCTCTTTAATGAATGTTCAAACCTTCTTAAAAACAAGTCAGAACATGTGAAATATCACTCTGAACATGCATGAAAATTTTCAGACAGATCTGACAAAATTTGCCTCTATAACAGTTAAAAAGGTGAAAATGATATGAATATAATGACATATTAAGCCAAGAAGTGGTATTTTACTGCCCCCTGCTGTTTAAAATAGTCATGTTGTCATATTGTTCTATAATTTATATTTAGACTTTATAAAATCACTATTTTAACATTTACAATTACATTTAGTCAAAAATCCATCTGTTAAATTATTAGTATTGACAGTTTGATCACATCATATATTTCAAATGTCTGTATCTACAATATAATGTGTGTGTGTAGTCTTAGGTTTCTGAATAAATTCTGAATGATCTGATTAATAGCTTACAAAGACTTTGTGAAATGTTTATAGACCATTCAAATATATTTTCATAATGACATATCCCAATAGCATTGAAAAAACAACATTTGTCTTGTGTGTGTGTGTGTGTGTGTGTGTGTGTGTGTGTGTTAACATGCATTATGGATTTAAAATGGAAAAACTGGTTTGCTTTAGTGCAGAAAAATGGTGAAAATCAAGAAGTTTAAAGTGAAAGTGAGCCAATATGTGGTCTTCTACTGCCCTCTGCTGGCCATTCTACTTATTAATGTCTACCCACATATGCTTTTGCATTCATTAGACACTAAAAATCACTTATATAACAATAAAACACTAAAAAATCACTTATATAACAATTACTATTGTAGCACAATCATATTTTGTCAGAGTTTATCACTTCATTTTTACTGATACTTCACATAATTGCTAGCAATGTGGTAAATCATGGTTAAATCACACTAAAAACATGGTAAATCAATAAATGATACTAGAATGTGGTGTATCAAGGTAAATCATACTACAATCCTGGTACATCATTCTAGAACATAGTATATCATGGTACATCATGCTAGAACATGGTAAATCATGGTAAACTATGCTAGAACAGGGTAAATCACGGTAAGCCATGATAAATCATAATAAACTATGGTAAATCATGTTAGAATGTGGTATATCATGGTAAATCATGCTAGAACATGGTAAATCATGGTAAACTATGCTAGAACAGGGTAAATCATGGTAAACTATGATAAATCATGATAAACTATGGTAATCCATGCTAGAATCACAGTAAACAATGGTAAATCATACTAGAATGTAGTATATCATGGTAAATTATGCTAGAATATGGCAAATCATGCTAGAATCATAGTAAATAATACTAGAATGTGCTAAATTGTTGTGGGAGGAGCCTATTTTACTAAAATGGCTATAACTCAAGAAGTAAATGAGATATCTTCACCAAACTCAGTACACATGTGTATGGGTTCAATTTGAGGTCACAGTAAACAATTCTATGGAGATCGGACCATAGGTGGCGCTATAACTGTTAAAAAGCTTTAAAACCATATATATCCCATGGTAAACTGCCTGTATTGGCTGTAAATGGTCTTTTCCATCTATTATGTCCGTGGTTACATGCTTGCTAAATAAATCTTAACTTTTGATGCTTTTGTGCTTAAATGCTTAAAAGGCTTTAACTGCTTGAACCCCGATAAATGCTGCTTGCAGCTTTAATTATTATTATTATTCTGCCGTAAAACGCATCGTGCAGCCCAAACCGTAAGTGCTGGAGACTTGAAACTTTGCTAGATGGTAGTACAAAAATCGAGGAAAGGTTGACAAAGTATGACCCCGATTGGCCAATAGGTGGCGCTATAGCAAGCAAAAGTATGAAATCGCTAATAACTCCTAGACGGTTTGTCATAGAATCAAGTGTCTTATATCACTGTAATCCCTGGCTCAAGACGGTCAAAACGTATATCTCCGATTTCATTTCCGCCTAAAAAAATTTCCGCCATTTTGAATTTTGTCAAAAACCTACTTTTGCGAACTAGTCCTAGGTTTTTCGTCCGATCGGAACCAAACCAGTGCAGAAATGTTCTCTGGAGTCTGAAGATCAATAATTATCGAAAAAAAGTTTAAATTTCGATTCACGGTCGCTAAGGGGCGCCAAAATGTAAGTTGTGGGAGGAGCCTATTTGACTAAAACGGCTATAACTCGAGAAGTAAACTAGGTATCTTCACCAAACTCGGTACACATATGTATTAGTTCAATTTGAGGTCACAGTAAAAAAATCGCGACGATTGAACACTAGGTGGCGCTATAACTTGAAAAAAACATGAAAAGGGCTATAACCACCTGACCATTTGTCCGATTGACTTGAATATTGGTATGCTGTGTTTTGGTCCAAGGTGCCATGTATGCCTATGAGGACATGGACGTATCTCAAAAAACATGGCCGCCATCGGCCAATGAAGTTTGAGCACCTATTAGACAAGGTTAACGGAGGCTGATCGGAACGAAACTCGATGGGCATGTTCGACTCATGGCCCAAGAGGTCTGTAAGAATTTTGAAAGAAATCGGCCACTAGTTGGCGCTAACGAGTTTTTTCGTCTCTGTGATCACGTGGTGTTGCATACATCCACAAAATATGCATATCAATTGATAGATCTCCTCATACTGAACAACTTTGCCTCAAGAACCATTGCTGTCAATCAAACCGTTCATTTAATATTCGCAAACATGTTAAAAACCTACTTTTGCGAACTAGTCCTAGGATTTTTGCACGATCGGAACCAAACCAGTCTAGGACAATTCTCTGGACTCTCTAGATCAATAATTATCAAAAAAAAAGTTGAACTTTTGCATTTGGATGGCTATAATAGGGTCATTTATAAAATGGGCGTGGCAAAATACACTAAAAAGCCTATAAATCCTAAATGAAAACTCAAAACTTCACAAAAATTGGTGAGCATATGTAACATAACATCATTAACAAGCATGCCAGATTTTATGGACATCGGTCCAAAGATGGCGCTATAACTGTTAAAAAGCTTTAAAACCATATATTTCCTATGGTAAATTGCCTGTATTGACTGTAAATGGTGTTTTCCATCTATTATGTCAGTGGTTAGATGCTTGCTAAATAAAACTTGATAACTTTTATGCTTAAAAACCCTTAAAGGCCTTAATAGCTTGAACCCAGATAAATGCTGCTTGCAGCTTTAATTAGGGGTTCAAGCACGAAGTGCTGAAACCCTATTGTAATTGTGCTGATTTTTATTATTATTATTAGGGGTTCAAGCACGAAGTGCTGAAACCCTATTGTAATTGTGCTGATTTTTATTATTATTATTATTATTATTATTATTATTATTCCGCCGTAAAACGCATCGTGCAGCCCAAACCGTAAGAGCTGGAACTTTGAAACTTTGACAGATGGTAGTACAAAAATCGAGGAAAGGTTCAGAGATTATGAGCCCGATTGGCCCATAGGTGGCGCTATAACAACCAAAAGCGCGAAACTGCTCATAACTCCTAGACCGTATGTCGTAGACTCAAGTGTCTTATATCATTGGAAAGCTGGACGCCTGACGAACAAAACGTATATCTCCGATTTCATTTCCGCCATGATAGATTTTCCGCCATTTTGAATTTTGTCAAAAATCTACTTTTGCGAACTAGTCCCTGGTTTTTTGCCCGATTGGAACCAAACTAGTGCAGAAATGTTCTCTGGAGACTGAATATCAATAATTATCGAAAAAAAGTGGAAATTTCGATTCACGGTCGCTAAGGGGCGCCAAAACGTACGTTGTGGGAGGGGCCTATTTTACTAAAATGGCTATAACTCCCGATGTAAATGAGGTATCTTCACCAAACTTGGTACACATGTGTATGAGCTTACTCTGGGGTCACAGTAAAAAAATCGCGACGATTGGCCTCATGGTGGCGCTATAAAATGAAAAAAACATAAAACAGGCTATAACCACCTGACCGTTAGTCCGATTGACTTGAAAATTGGTATGCAGTGTCTTGGTCCAAGGTGCCATGTATGTCTATGAGGACATTGGCGTATCTCAAAAAACATGGCCGCCATTGGCCAACGAAGTTTGAGCACCTATTAGACAAGGTTAACGGAGGCCGATCGGAACGAAACTCAATGGGCATGTTCGGCTCATGGCCCTAAAGGTCTGTAAGAATTTTGAAAGAAATCGGCCACTAGTTGGCGCTAACGAGTTTTACGGCTCTGTAATCACGTGGTGTTACAAATATCCACACAATATGCATATCATTTGATAGATCTCCTCATCCTGAACAACTTTGCCTCAAGAACCATTGCTGTCAATCAAACTGTTCATTAATTATTCATTAATATGTTAAAAACCTACTTTTGCGAACTAGTCCTAGGTTTTTTGCCCGATCGGAACCAGACCAGTCTAGGACAATTCTCTGGACTCTCTAGATCAATAATTATCAAAAAAAGTTGAACTTTTGCATTTGGATGGCTGTAATAGGGTAATTTATAAAATGGGCGTGTCAAAATACATTAAAAAGCCTATAAATCCTAAATAAAAACTCAGAACTTCACAAAAATTGGTCAGCATATGTGACATAACATCATTAACAAGCATGAAAAATTCTATGGAGATCGGACGATAGGTGGCGCTATAACTGTTAAAAAGCTTTAAAATCATATATTTCCTATGGTAAACTGCCTGTATTGGCTGTAAATGGTCTTTTCCATCTCTGATCATATAATTTTCATATCATAATGTTCAAAACTAGTGCAATACAATTCTCTGGACTCACTAGATCAATAATTGTCAGAAAAAGTTGAACTACTTCATTTGGATAGCTATAATAGGTTCACTTCAAAATCTGGCCTTTACCAAGTGTCCCCGAAAGCCTATATCTCTTTAATCAATGCTCAGACCTTCTTAAAAACAAGTCAGAACGTGTGAAATATCACCCTGAACAAGCATGAAAATTTTCAGACAGATTGGACAAAATTTGCCTCTATAACAGTTAAAAAGGTGAAAATGATATGAATTAATGGCATGTTAAGCCAATAAGTGGTATTTTACTGCCCCCTGCTGTTTAAAATAGTCATTTTCTCATATTGGTATTGGTATCAGCCATGGTAAATCATGATAAATGATGGTGTGTGTGTGTGTGTGTGTGTGTGTGTGTGTGTGTGTGTGTGTGTGTGTGTGTGTGTGTGTGTGTGTGTGTGTGTGGTACAAATATAACAAAGGTTTTATTTTCCAACATGAAAACAAACATAACAGAGTGCTAGTGCACAAACAATAACCGACAATGATAATGGATGAGAGGGGAACTTAAATACACAGATCAAGACAAGGACAACAGGTGACGGTTATGATGATGAGGAGCAGGTGATGATGAGGAGGGTGATGAGGAGCAGGTGATGATGAGGAGGGTGATGAGGAGCAGGTGCAGGTGATGACGACAGATGGTGAATGTGATGAAGACAGAAGGTGAATGTGATGAAGGTGAATGTGACACCAATATCACTGAAACATTTGTGTGTGTGTGTGTGTGTGTGTGTGTGTGTGTGTGTGTGTGTGTGTGTGTGTGTGTGTGTGTGTGTGTGTAGCATTATTGTGTGTAGCATATGTAGCAAGTATGCATTATTGAGTTAACATGGAAACACTGGTTTGCTTTAGTGCAGAAAACTGGTTTAAAGTGAAAGTGAGCCAATAAGTGGTCTTCTACTGCCCTCTGCTGGCCATTCTACTTATTAATGAAATATTTCAACATGTGCTTGCATTCATACTTGAATACACACTAAAAAAATCACTTATATAGCAATAACTATTATAACACAATCATATTTTGTCAGTGTTAACCACTTTATTTGCACTGACACTTCAAATAATTGCTAGTAATGTGATAAATCAGGCTAGAAACATGGTAAATCAAAGTAAATAATCATAGATTGTCGTTTATCTCCTGGTAAATAATACTAGAACGTGGTATATCATGGTAAATCATGGTTAACTATGCTGTGTGTGTATGTGTGTGTGTGTGTGTGTGTGTGTGTGTGTGTGTGTGTGTGTGTGTGTGTGTGTGTGTAAGCATGCATTGAGTTAACATGGAAAAACTGGTTTGCTTTAGTGCAGAAAACTGGTTTAAAGTGAAAGTGAGCCAATAAGTGGTCTTCTACTGCCCTCTGCTGGCCATTCTACTTAATAATGAAATATTTTACATGTGCTTTTGCATTCATACTTGGACACACACTAAAAATCACGTATATAACTAACTATTATAACACAATAATATTTTGTCAGTGTTCATCACCTCATTTGCACTGACACTTCACATATTTGCTAGTAATGTGGTTAATCATGCTAGAAACATTGTAAATCATAGTAAATAATACTGAAATGAGGTGTATCAAGGTAAATCATGCTAGAATCCTAATAAATCATTCTGGAACATGGTATATGATAGTAAATCATGCTAGAATCATATTAAATAATTCTAGAATGTGGCAAATCGTTGTGGGAGGAGCCTATTTTACTCAAATGGCTATAACTCAAGAAGTAAATGAGATATCTTCACCAAACTCAGTACACATGTGTATGGGTTCAATTTGAGGTCACAGTAAACAATTCTATGGAGATCGGAGCATAGGTGGCGCTATAACTGTTAAAAAGCTTTAAAACCATATATATCCCATGGCAAATTGCCTGTATTGGCTGTAAATGGTCTTTTCCATCTATTATGTCAGTGGTTACATGCTTGCTAAATAAATCTTAATAACTTTTGATGCTTTTGTGCTTAAATGCCTTAAAGGCCTTAACTGCTTGAACCCCGATAAATGCTGCTTGCAGCTTTAATTATTATTATTTTTCTTCTGCCGTAAAACGCATCGTGCAGCCCAAACCGTAAGGGCTAGAGCTTTGAAACTTTGCCATATGGTAGTACAAAAATCGAGGAGAGGTTATCAAATTATGACCTCGATTGGCCCATAGGTGGCGCTATAGCAACCAAAAGCGCAAAACTGGTCATAACTCCTAGACCGTAAGTCGTAGACTCTAGAGTCTTATATCATTGGAAAGCTGGACACCTGCAGAATAAAATGTATATCTCCGATTTCATTTAGAGTATGCAATTTTTTCCGCCATTTTGAATTTTGTCAAAAACCTACTTTTGCGAACTAGTCTGTGGTTTTTTGCCCGATCGGAACCAAACCAGTGCAGAAATGTTCATAGGAGTCTGAAAATCAATAATTATCAAAAAAAAGTAGAAATTTCGATTCATGGTTTCTAGGGGGCGCTAATTGATTGTTGTGGAAAGAGCCTATTTTACTAAAATGACTCGAGAAGTAAATTAGATATCTTCACCAAACTTGGTACATATGCGTATGAGTTCATTTTGGGGTCACGGTAACAAAGGCGCGACGATTGAAGACTAGGTGGCGCTATAACATGAATTAAACATGAAAAAGGCTATAACCACCTGACCGTTAGTCCGATTGACTTGAAAATTGGTATGCAGTGTCTTGGTCCAAGCTGTCATGTATGTCTATGAGGACATTGGTGTATCTCAAAAAACATGGCCGCCATCGGCCAATGAAGTTTGAGCACCTATTAGACAAGGTTAACAGGCCGATCGGAACTAAACTTGGTGGGCATGTTCGACTCATGGCCCTAGAGGTCTGTAAGAATTTTGAAAGAAATCGGCCACTAGTTGGCGCTAACGAGTTTTATGGCTCTGTAATCACGTGGTGTTACACTTATCATCACAAAATGCATATCATTTGATAGATTTGCTCATGTTGAACAACTTTGCCTCTAGAACTATTGCTGTCAATCAAACAGTTTATTAATTATTCACGAATATGTTAAAAACCTACTTTTGCGAACTAGTCCCTGGTTTTTCGCCCGATCGGAACCAAACGAGTCTAGGACAATTCTCTGGACTCTCTAGATCAATAATTATCAAAAAAGTTGCACTTTTGCATTTTTCTCATGGGTATAATTGGGTCATAAAGAAAATAGGTGTGGCAAAATGCAATCAAAAGCCTATAAATCCTAAACAAAAACTCAGAACATCACGAAAATTGGTGAGCATATGTGCCATAACATTCTAAACAAGCATGCAAAATTTTATGTAGATCGGATGATAGGTGGCGCTATAACTGTTAAAAAGCAATGGTAAATTGCCTGTATTGGCTGTAAATGGACTTTTCAATTTATTATTTCAGTGGTTAAAAGCTTTCTAAATAAATCTTAATGTCTTAAATGCTTAAATGCTTGAACCCCGATAAATGCTGCTTGCAGCTTTAATTGTTATTATTATTATTATTATTATTATTCCCTAAAACGCATCGTGCAGCCCAAACCGTAAGGCCTAGAGACCTGAAACTCGGTCAGATGGTAGTAGTCTTGCTCGCTACTCAGATACCCAGACTCGTCCCAATCGGCCAGATGGTGGCGCTACAGCGCAAAAAAGTAAAAAAAAATGCAATTTTTTGCTTAAATCTCATCAACCCTTTGTCACAGACTCAAGTGTCTTATATCATTGGAATCCTTGGGTGAAGCCGAACAAAATTGGCCTGAAGGATTTCATTTCCAGTATGCAAATTTTTCCGCCATTTTGGATTTTGTCCAAAACCTACTGTTGCGAACTAGTCCTAGGTTTTTTGACCAATCAGAACCAAACCAGTGCAGAAATGTTCACAGGCGTCTGATTATCAATAATTACCGGAAAAAAGTTGAAATTTCGATTCACGGTCGCTAGGGGGCGCCAAAACGTTCGAAGTAGGCGGAGCCTATTTTACTAAAATGGCTATAACTCCAGAAGTAAATGAGGTATCTTCACCAAACTCGGTACACATATGTAATAGGTCAATCTGAGGTCACAGTAAAAAAAGCGCGGCGATTGGCCACATGGTGGCGCTATAACATGAAATTAACATAAAACAGGCTATAACCACCTGATCGTTAGTCCGATTGACTTGAAAATTGGTATGCAGTGTCTTGGTCCAAGGTACCATGTATGTCTATGAGGACTTTGGTGTATCTCAAAAAACACGGCCGCCATCAGCCAATGAATTTTGAGCACCTATTTGACAAGGTTAACGGAGGCCGATCGGAACGAAACTTGATAGGGAATGTTTCACTCATGGCCCTAGAGGTCTGTAAGAATTTTGAAAGAAATTGGCCACTAGTTGGCGCTAACGAGTTTTATGGCTCTGTAATCACGTGGTGTTACACATATCGTCACAAAATGCATATCATTGATAGATCTGCTCATGCTCAACAACTTTGCCTCTAGAACCACTAATGTCAATCAAACCGTTCATTAAATATTTATGAATATGTTAAAAACCTACTTTTGCGAACTAGTCCTAGGTTTTTCGCCCGATCGGAACCAGACCAGTCTAGAACAATTCTCTGGACACTCTAGATCAATAATTATCAAAAAAAAGTTGAACTTTTGCATTTGGATGGCTGTAATAGGGTCATTTATAAAATGGGCGTGGCAAAATACACTAAAAAGCCTATAAACCCTAAATGAAAACTCAGAACTTCACGAAAATTGGTGAGCATATGTGACATAACATCATTAACAAGCATGCAAAATTTTATGGAGATCGGACCAAAGGTGGCGCTATAACTGTTAAAAAACTTTAAAACCATATATTTCCTATGGTACATTGCCTGTATTGGCTGTAAATTGTGTTTTCCATCTATTATGTCAGTGGTTACATACTTGCTAAATAAAACTTAATAACTTTTGATGCTTTTGTGCTTAAAAACCTTAAAGGCCTTAATAGCTTGAACCCCGATAAATGCTGCTTGCAGCTTTAATTATAATTATTATTATTATTATTTGGGTTTAAAATAAAACACCAGCCTTTGATAGTCCTAAAAATGCTTTCTGTTTTGAGGTTAACAGGTCATACTGTTTCTGTAATTTTATTGACCAGTTATTGGTGCAAGAGTTACAAAGTAACTCAGAAACATTGTTTTTGAGGCAGTCAAATGCCTTTGAAGTGGTATTCTTTCATAGCCCTTTCAGATAGCAGATAGAAAGGAAAACACTGCTGTGACTCACGGGAGAAACTTGGCTATGTGTGCTCAATGTTCCCATCATATGGAATAAACAGCCAATAACAATTATTTTTCTGTCTTGTGTGCCATCCAGTGAAGTTAAGCGTACACTATCAGCCAGTGTCCTAAAGGACCACCCACTGTGGCAGCAGTTGTGATAGGGGTAGGAGGTAGCAGGTAGAGTGGTGGCAGAGCAGGAGAAGACAGTGGAAAAGAAGAATTGATAAAACCAGTAAAAGAGCTTTGGGTCTCTCCATGATGCAGTATTGTCAGCAACATTCAATGAATCACTGAATTTATTGAATTTCCACAGGTCAGTGGTGGAAATACCTCCAGGTTCTGTGTATCAGTACATTTTAATTATACACACTGCTGATATCACTGCTGATATAGTTCATATTTTCATATCTGCTCTTTTTCTCAGAAAATAACAGCAAGGCTACTATCATCATAGCACATTAGGAGGGAGCAAATTCATCTAGTCTTTGTCCAACATTAATAACCTTTTGGACTGCATGGAATTCCAGTATTGTAAATTACATGTCATTCATTCATAATTATCTTTCATTTCATTTATTCCAATTGAAACCAACAGACATCAAAGGGCTAATTTGCATTCAATTAATTATTATAAACAAATACCTAGAAATAAATACTCATATCTACACAGCCTCTAACTGGTTCAAATTTAATAGTGCTTTCTTCTTTGTCTTGTTATTGTGTGGCCGATAGACAATGCATGCCATGAATAAGATTATGATAAAAAAAATTAAACAGTCAATGAATGTCTGGAAGTAATGCATTGGAGGAGATAACAAACTACTGTAACTTCTTCTCAATGGAATTTCTTTTCATTGGGTGTTGGGACGTTGTCTTTGATTTTGGTCACAGTTTAGAGCCTCTCTTTTGTGGCACACTGAAAAGTCAATGGCATTTCTATATGTTAAAATTGCTCAAATTTATAGAGACAAAATAAATTACAGGACACATACTAACACTTTAAAGTAATACTACATGCAGTAGAAAGATTATCTACCTAACCTCTGGGCTAGTTCAGCCTTTAACCATACACTTATACTCTTCAAATGTTTACTCGTCAAATGTTATGATCAGAGTCAGTAATACTTATTTACTGCATTCAAATGAATATACCTGAAACACTTATTAAATGGGATGAATATTGGGTTTAATCATGTCAAATGAGATTACTCTCATATAAAGATCTGGCACGTTTTTTATTAAAGGTACAGTACTTACCATTTGGCACTGTATCCTTAAAAATGTCCTTTCCATGTTGGACAACCATCATTGTAAAGTGTTATCCTTGTAATATTATTACAAGTCCTACTAGTATAGTTGCAAAGTGCATTTTTTTTCTTTTCTTTTTTTTATTTATTATTTTTTTTTTACTAAAGCTATAAACATGAGAAAATAAAAAAAGTACTTTGTTAGAGCTAAAGCATGCCAGCTCCATCTGTATATCTAACAGGTAGATAAAACAATTCACAAGTCACATATTTAACTTTTTTCTTTTCTAAAACTCTTTTTTTAAAGCCAATATAAATGAATCAAGCTAGGCAGATGCTACTTTGTCTTGATTACCTTACCTAATTAAAATGAAAGTATTTCAGTAAAAGAAAATGAAAAACAAATGAACAAAATATCAACCATCAATACAACTGTTTCACACCAAAGCCCCTCACAACACTATTTACATATTTAAGCCAGTCATGCACTTGTATGGGATTCTTTTAAAAGCTATTATTACACAAATGCAATTTTTTTTTTCATTTTTTTTTTTTTCATGATCATTTCTGCAGGCAAGAGTCACAAATAAGAGATTGAGAAGAAGTTTGTGTCAGGGACTGAGGGATCTATGGAGTCATATTGTATGTTTAGTCCATTGCTTCCAAAAAAACGGAAATGTCAAAAGGGCAAAATTCTGCTCTAACTTTTCATACTTGAAAAGACGTTTAAGAGGAACAATGCTATTTTCGTAGCAATATGGGATTGTTGTGGGGGAATGAAGAGGGGGTTGTTGTGTGGATGTTGTGTGGACTGATCTAATCAACCATTGTGGTATAAGGGGCATTTTTGTGTAGGTTGGGGTTCTGGCTATGCCTGTTTCTGCTTCTCACAGAAGAAAACATCATGTTACAGCCAGGTATTTTGCATTTGTGCATTTCACGCAGATGGACAGTCTTGTAGTGCACCCGAAGGGTCCCTTTGTTACTGTACAGTTTGTTGCAGATGGTGCAAAGGATGCCTCCTGTACCATTACCTCCACTGGAAGCCAAGATGGATGGCGAGAAGGAAGGGTCACAGCGCAGAATCCCCTCCTCTGTGCCTCCTTCTCTTCCTTCCTTCCTGGCCTCTTCCCC
Source organism: Scardinius erythrophthalmus (assembly GCF_964197995.2). Classification (NCBI taxonomy): domain Eukaryota; kingdom Metazoa; phylum Chordata; class Actinopteri; order Cypriniformes; family Leuciscidae; genus Scardinius; species Scardinius erythrophthalmus. The sequence goes on from NW_028296539.1 coordinate 123,854, forward strand.
ATTCTTTCCCTCCATTGCCAGTCTCTGAGCCCCAGAACTAGGGTTGCAGTCCTCAGTTTCACTAGCACCCTCCAGGTCATCCAGCAGGATGCCGTCATCGCTGCCCTCATCAGACTCCTGTGAGGATTGCACACTGCCACTTGACTGTGCGCTAGAGGCAGTGCTCAGGTCCAGCACCATGTAGTCATCATTGGGGCTATGGCAATAGCCATTGCTATGTGCATATACTCTAGTGACTGGGGATCTCATTACCTCGTGTCTTCTGCCTCGTGGTGGTCCACTGGCAGCAATTCCCATCCCCTCTAGTCCCAGGTGGTGGTCAGCATAGATCTTTGATAAGAACTCAGCACGCAGATCTTTAGGCAAGGTTGTAAGCTGGGGGTCCAGGACAATGTCATCCAGCTCTTTGGTCAGTAGTTTGCGGTGCAGGTTGATGTTGGAGCTATGTCTGCAGGGAAGAGAGAACAGGGATCCTGTAGCAATTTATTTGAACTGAAAACATATATATATATATATATATATATATATATATATATATATATATATATATATATATATATATATATATATATATATATATATATATATAATCTATCTAAAAAAACAAACAAACATTAATGTTGACAGACTCTCTGTTTGTTTGTTTTCTTTTCAGTAAATTTATACTAAATATACTTCTGAATATTCTGTACAACACTGATTGTGCTAATATCTTGCAGTAAAATTCTGTTGCTGCAAGATCTCCTATTACTATAGTTCGAATGGCATATCAAAGTAATCAAACCGTTTATCTTCATCCCTAATCTCTTGTCATGTTTCATACAAAACAAAATTTTAGAGCAGATGCTAATGCTAGTATGGCAGCACCGCTAAATACGAGCCTGCGCATTATTAGGACTCACGACCACATTCAGTGACAGTATCAAAAATGGTAATGTCCTGGGCTGCGTTCTCCGAAACTACCTTAACGCTACGTCGTTCTTAAGTTGTACCTTAAGAAGTACCTTTTCGTTAATACGTGGTTTCCGAAACCTTCTTAGTTAAGTATAACTTCTGTAAGTCATACGTTCGTAAGGTTGGTCTGGATCACTCTTAGCTTTACTTTATCACTGTTGCAGGTCTATATGAATATAATTCAGAAGTTTTAATAAACCCAGACAGTGTTCAGTTAGGCTAATTCAATTGTTTTCATGCAAAGAATAAAATTGTCATTACAATGATTGTTGTTAGAATTTTAATTATATTATTATATAATACAATTTTATACATTTATTTTAATTAAAGAGCGGTTTTAAAGGCCAGTGAAAGCATAGGCTACTGTTAAGTCCTATTCGGACGCTAATATTGTTTCTCATGGGCTTGTACGGTTTTTTAAACATTTACAGGGGTAAGTCGGTTATTTTAGTGCCGTCCGAATCCATAATATCAGTGTTTTTTCTCACCCAACCTGTGTAAAAATCCCTGTCCAAATTAGTACCTACTGTTTTTTGACAAACAGGTCGTGTGGTAATTTAATTTCCGTCTGAATCCACATCTCCGAGTTTACAAAAAGAGATTCAAAATCCACTGTTTAAATCCTTTTTGATCACTGCCGAGCACCGTACGTGACGTACACTTTTATTTACTGAAATGCTGGAAAGTATTTACAAGAACAATATTTCATCGCAGCTCCACCTCAGCGAACAAAAATGGGAAAGAGAAGAAAGCACATAAAAAATTTAAATGGTTATTATGGCAGCAATATATGATAGCCTATAATTTTAAAATATGTAGGCAAGTATAGGCTATAGTTTGGATTATTTTTTTTTATTAGGATCATGAGTCCTAATAAATGCAATTTAAACTATTTCTTAAGTGATTATTTTATAAAGAACACCACTTTCTAGCTTAACGCAGTGAAACAGCCCCTGCACGAGAGAATAATTGATTCTCGAGCCATCGATTTCAACCAATTCAGCACCATCGCCACGGACAGCGCCGGGTAACGTCGCACGTAAGAAGGTATATCTTAAGCAGCTTCCTAAGGTATGGTTCGGGGAACACACCTAGAAATGGTATACCTTCAGTTAAGTTATACCTTAAGAGTCTTCGTAGCGCGCTAAGAGACAACGTTATCGGAGAACGCACCCCATAACATTGGGAAGTTTTATCACAATTGAAATTGTTATTAAATTAATGAGTCCAATCAAGGTGTGAGTTCATCCATCAGATATTTTAAACAACCAACAAGGACATTAAATGCTTAGTAACCAAGTGCAGAGTTTGTTTGAGTCGCGTGCCTCACAGCTCGCACCAATTGCAGCTCAGTTGGATCTGCGGTTGAACGCAATTAATATTTATCCGTCTACGTGAGTAAAATAAACCTGTCAGGATTATACAGTTCACTGTGGCTCTCACACTATATGACATGGCAGACAACTAGTTGTCCAGTGCGGTTCAGTTCATTTGGTGGAGGTTTGTCGAGAATGTGGTTGTGAGTACTGAAAATGTGCAGGTGTCAGTTTGATTATAGAATGGGTTTGTCACGCTCGTAAAAAAACGAAACGCTGTATAATTGCAAACGCATTAAGCGGCGCTGCCATACTATCCATTAGCATATGCTCTAGAGTTGTGTTTTGTGTGAAACAGGACAGGGGATAAGGGATAAACATAAACAATGCGTAAGCAACTTAATCGATTATGTCGACACGTCGTTCCAGCCCTATGAAATACTTAATTATGTTAATTTTATAGCACCAATCTATCACATTTCCTGCATTGTCATGCTTTTATTTGAGTGACTGAATGAATGTGTGTTAAAGCACACTACTTTCTGACATAGCAGAGAGTTCAATAACTCTAACACCGCTTAGACAGTATTCTGCTAAAGTGTTTACTCCTGTCAGCATGTCTGCAGGCATGCACAAATGCAATTGACTCTGACTCAATTAAATACTCCACCTCATTGAATGGGAGTTTATCAATTGATTTGAGCTGTGGTAATGCAATAATAGAGGGAAACTTGATAACATATTAACTCAGACTTGGATAGCATTAGCACATTTACTCACTCCTGAAGGTAGTTTAATCGAGACCCATAAGGATATTGTTCATTCAGGCTTCACTTTAATAAAGATGGACTTTCTCTCACCCCAATCCAGGATCACATAACACATAACAAGAGAAAGTGACTTTGCAGCAATTAATCTAAAACTTGATTTATTTACAACTTGATCTGCCTCTAGACACTGTTCAAAGTCCCTCAAATATGAGACTATGTAATATGTCAATCCTCATTAAGTTTAACTAACAACTAAACAAATATTCTAGTGTCATGAAAAACACTGCAATATTGGCTAGTACATGTAGTAACCAAACAAATAAAACCACCAAGATTTGTGTGTGCACTGAGCCTCTGTGGGTGCTATACTACAATTGCTCACTACATTTTCTGTCTAAAATTAATAGTAATAGATACAAGAAATTAAAATAAAAAAAAGACCACAGGAATCCCAGATCATGCGAAAGGGTTAAAGGGGTCATATAATGCCATTTTTGTACAAGCTAATATGATTCTTTAGGGTCTAAATTAAAAGTTTGTAATATACTTTAATTAAAAATTCTCATTAGTATTGTAAGAAAACACTAATTTTACCTGGTCAAAAACAGCTCTGTTTTCAGCACGCCGTTTCAGTGCATGTGTCTTTAAATGATAATGAGCTTTGCTCACCCCGCCCCTCTGTTCTGTGGGTACACCGTATTAGACATTCTCTGACCGTATCTAACACAATAACCACGTGTTATTCGTTATAAACGTGGGATTATGAATTATATTGAGAACGTCGTACATAGAAAACATGCCGTAATACAATACTAACCCTGAGTGTAAACCTTAGACGCATTCATCGTGAAGCCTGCAGCAAGGTTTGCAAATTTCGCAAAGATTAATATAAATACTAATATAAAGGTTAATAAAACATTACACTCACATCTTCTGGAGGTTCAGCAGGAACACGTTGGTACCTATCCGTTTTTTCTCGTTTGTAAAGCTGTCTGGTGTGAAATGATTCGCGCAAACATGAAAGCACAGACGATCGTGGGGAATCCCCATGAGGGAATCCCCGCGTCAATCCTTTGGGCATATCGCTTCAAAAACAAAACTCAGCCACTGCATCTTCAACGGCTCGGATTTAGGAACATCCAAATGACTGCTGTGTTCCTTATTACATCTAAGAACAGAACACCACAATCGCTTAGACGCCATTCTACTCCAGCATATCAACAATGGCGGACTAGTATGACGACGGCTGTCACAGCTCGCTCAGGGCGGGTCTTGTGTTGAAACACGGCTGTCAATCACAATCGCGGGAGGGGCGTACGATCTTATGACGCCACAATATCGAACGGCTTGATTTCAGAGATGGTCAAACATATAAGGAGATTAAAACAAAACCACTGGATGGATTTTTATCATGATAGGATGGTTGTGTACAGGCACTGCCAACAGACATTTCAGTGCAATCAACTTGTAAAAGTGCATGCACCATTATATGACCCCTTTAAAAGCAATTTAAATTTAAAGTCACCTAAACCTGACTCTGACTGATAAATGGATTGTACAATGTGTTGTAGAGCTTACCAGCAGTGCCATGGTTGATGCAGTCAAAAAGGGTCCCTTTTCTTTAATTATTTAGTTCCCTATCCGACATTCTCCTGCAAGAAGTAAAAATAAATTCAATAGAGGGACCCTTTCTGTTGATATTAGGTATATAGGAGTGGACCACCAAAGCATCATCAGCATTAAAGAGAACAGCATACTGATTAACTGTGGTGGTCAACAGATAAGCATGTGATAAGATAAGCGTGTGTACACATGACCATTACGGTATTTTGTTTGTATTTATAAAATATCAGACCAGTTTAGTTCTAATAGGAAACAATTAACTATTTTAGATATCTTAAAATTAAGGGGACAACTACTTTTATTTTGAATAACACAGCAATCATGTAGAGCTTGTTCATTGTGACTGATTTTTTTTTATGCAGTTGATGATGCTTAAAGGGATAGTTCACCCAAAAATGAAAATTACCCCATGATTTACTCACCCTCAAGCCATCCTAGGTCTATATGGCATTCTTATTTTAGATGAATACAATAAGAGTTATATTAAAAAATGTCCTGGCTCTTACAAACTTTATAATGGCAGTGAATGGCCGTTTATGTTTTGAAGTCCATCAAAGTGCATCTATTCATGATAAAAGTGCTCCACGTGGCTCTGGGGGGTTAATAAATACCTTATTAACCCGAAGCGATGCATCCGTGTAAGAATAATATCCATATTTAAGACTTTATCGACTAAAATATCTAGCTTCCGGCAGATGGCCGTACGCATCGATTTACGGCAAAAGAGTAACACTTGACAATGTATGACGTAGGATGTAGGAGTAGCGTAAGCTTTGACGCCTCCTATGGATATGTTTCTTACACAAATGCATCGCTTCACTTCAGAAGGCCTTTATTAACGCCCCAGGGCCACGTGGAGCACTTTTATCATGAATGGATGCACTTTTATGGACTTCAAAACACTGCCATTATAAAGCTTGGAAGAGCCAGGACATTTTTTTATATAACTCCGATTGTATTCGTCTGAAGAATGTCATATACAATTAGGATGGCTTGAGGGTGAGTAAATCATGGGCTAATATTCATTTTTGGATGAACTATCCCTTTAAGTTGGCAGCTCCTTTTGCAGCATGTGACCATACCTCAAAATTGCACCCTCACACTGCTCATAAGCTCTAAGCTGCCATGCCTAATTGGTAACACTAACACACACACACACACACACACACACACACACACACGCGCGCACACAAACACACACACACACACACACACACACACACGTAGGGGATAGAATATATAGTTTATGCCATTTAAAAATCATTATGTCTATGGAATGTCCCCATAAAACATGGAAAGCTTTGATGGGGACATTCCATAGACAAAATTATTTTTAAATGGCATAAACTATATATTCTATCCCCTAACCCTTAATCTATCCCTAAACCTACCCATCACAGAAAACTCAGCATTTTTATGTTTTCAAAAAAATACATCACTTAGTATGACTTATAAGCTGTTTTCCGCATGGGGACCACAAAATATCCCTGCAAGAACAAGGATTTCTGATATTGCCATCTTTGTGGGGACACAAGTAGGGTTTACCAGGTTTTACCAGGACAACACGCAAGCACGCACGCACACACACACACACTTGCTGTATTCATGCTTCAACAATATGATATGATTATTGTCTTAATTATAAGTTACTGTTATATTTATAGGCAACCTTTTGATTGAGATGTTTAAAAACATTTAAATGTTTAGAAATACGTGACCATATGTTATTTCATAGCTAACAGACATTGGCAATAGGCTACACACACACAGCAGAATTTAACTTATTTCATAATGAATTACCTACACAGTTAACTGAATTGAATCAACACTGAACTGAATTAAGCTGAAAAATGACACTATTAACTTACTACAGCTGCGTTACAGCAGAATTTGAATCTGTCTCATATTGTCAGGTTCTTGTCTTGTTCTGTTCTATCTAGTCTTAGTTTTTATTGTCATTGGTTTAGTCCTCGTTACTCATCTGTTGTCATAGTTTCTTATTAGTCATGCACCTGTTTCTGTTCCATGTATTTTATGTATTTATTTAATTATTTATAAATAAATATGTAGTTGTAATTTAAAAAATATATTGTTGAAGTCTCTCTCGTTGTGTGATTATTACTGCCACAGCCAAAACGTTACACATATTTAATGAAGTTTGCATCATTAATTCTGTTACTTTACTGATTATTACTGTGAAGCTGCTTTTAAACAATTTATATTGTATAAAGCACTATAAGGTGACTTAACATTACATACACACATGTTGGTAGGATACACCTATTTAATTTTTCAGACATTCCATTTGAGTAATAGTTTTTTATACTGAGCTAATGATCCCCTAACCTAGCGTTTCTCAATGGGGGCGTTCAGAGGAACTTCAGAGGGTGCTGGATATCTTTGAAAGGGGAGTGTTGAGGTGTTCTTGGGGGGCGTTTAAGGTGAGTAAATGGCAAAGATTTAAGAGAAGAAACTTGTAACTACTTGCAAAAAAATAAAATAATAATAATAATAAAAAATAATGGTTTGCAACATTATAATACCGTCTTGTCCTTCGAGAAATCACAGTGAATGTTCCAAATGCGTTTTTTCATTTGTCAGTAGTGCAAGTGCGCAGAATGAGTACGTCAGAAATAGAACGGAGCATCCACTGTCGACTTCTTGGCGCACATCAACATAATCACTGATGGGGTTTTTATGTGAATTTAACGCGATGTGTCGCTCCATTCGCATCTGATATAGACATAGTGTAACCTAACCGTTTACATCAATGTGACTAGAATCAACGGTATTCTGACTCTTTCCATAGTAACGAATATTTACTTAAGTGTTTCTGTCAGCATTTTGTAGCACAGCTGCCGAACTTCCAGTGAAAACAACTTAGAGCTTCTAGCATTCAGCTTTTATCTTGTTCTTGTTTTCCGTTGGAAAAAATGTCTTGTTTGCTGGAAAGAATGCTGGTTGGCTGCATTTTGTGATAATCTACGTAACACTGAGTTTCAGTGCCAACTTTCTAAAGCAATTATTTAACACTCATTTAACACAAAAAAAAAAAAATGTTTAGTAGGTTTATTTAGCGATTTGAATTATGAGGACATTGACGTGTCCTCATAATGTAGGGGGTGTGGCCGAAAACCTGAATACATACCACAATGGGTGTAACTTTGGGTCCTCATAATGTAAGTCAGGGATAGGAAAGTTGTGTCCTAGAGAGCCACTGTCCTGTAGAGTTAGGCTCCAACCCTGAAACACCCCTCACCTGCCTGTAGCCTTAGTAATCCTAAAGACATCGATTAGCTTGTTCAGGCATGTTTGATTAGTTTTAGAGCTAAACTCTGCAGGACAGCGAACTTGTCTACCCCTGATATAGGTCAAACCACAACACACACACACACACACACACACACACACACACACACACACACACACAGAGAGAGAGAGAGAGAGAGAGAGAGAGAGAGAGAGAGAGAGAGAGAGAGAGAGAGAGAGAGAGAGAGAGAGAGAGAGAGAGAGAGAGAGATTTAATGGAACCCAGCAAGCAGTACATTTCACTTAGTTTATTTTGACTAAGAGCAGTTAAACACAAAGCCCAAGCCCTAACACTCCATGATTGAGTCTACGCTTTCATTTATCAGGTTAAGCCTTTCTGCCTCATTTCCTTCTCCCTTGCAACCTCATTTAAGGGCACAGCTAAGTTATGCCTCTCAGTCCCCTCCTCCATCCCCCAACAACCTCCTCAGCTCTCTATCCGACCTTTAATGTAGCAGCCAAACCAATTTGCCCAAAGCTTGAAGCAGCCTCTCCTGAGAATCCTTTTTTTTTTTTCTCTGCAGAGGAGGAGAGAGGTATGGCTCTTAATGTGTCTTTTCCTAAGAATGTTAATCATCTTTAGGATTTGATGGCCCTTTCAGTTCCTGCCAAGTGTGCACATTTGTGAAATGAGTTGTAATACTCAATTTCAAAGTGAAAGAGTCACATTAGATGATAAGGTGCTTTGTTTTTGTCTTTATATTTTCCTCTAATGTGCAGTGGGCAGCTAAAGATCAGATCACTTTCTCTATGTCAAGGCCATCATCACAGTAGCTAAGAATGTTTAAACACAAATGACAAAGTTCAGTCATAGTTTGGAGTGCTGAATTCTCTAAGCCTGACATCATTCTCAACGCCACAGGAAGAGCAGAGAGGAATGGGAAGACAGAATTAACCTTCACTCTCCCTAACCACAGTTGGCTTGTGTGAGACTGTTGACCGAATATTAGCACAGCATGGGACTCTGGAGCCAGGCAAACACTCAGGGTCATCACCAATCAGCAAGTGAGGAAAACATAAGAAAATGAATGAATGAATGAATGAATGAATGAATGAATGAATGAATGAATGAATGAATTAATTAATTAATTAATTAATTAATTAATACATATATACATACATACATACATACATACATTAAAACAGAAATAATTAATGATTGAGAGATGTGTGTGTGTGTTTCCAGCAATCAATCACACTGCTTCTCTCCACCTGCTCACCTCTTACAAAAAATATGCAATCTTTTACATCCATTAAAAAAAAAATATATATATATGTAACATGCAATGCTATTCAATTACAGACTTACTTTCTCACTCTTTGCTACAAACAACAACATCAAATGTAGTGTACCTGCGTAGTAATATTCGGCCACATCCCTGAGACACTCTTTTTTTTATCATAATTGAATCATCAAGCCAATGTTTATTCATTTTAAAGGGGAGATGGATACTTGTTTGAGATACCTGAACTGGGTGTAATTTATCAAACTGACGTCCTACTCAGGGATGTCAAGAGCTCATTTAAAAGTCAGTGTGGATAAGTCTTTTAACACTGAATTTAGATGCCACATTAGCATTTGTTATTTGAATTTTAAAGCCATCTATGTTCAGACTGATTAAATTCATTCAAGTTTGTGATATATATATTTTAAATAGAATGTTGATAGATAAGATGTTTAATGTGAGTTTATAAATTAGTATTCTAGTAAATTATTAAATGACTAAAACTATTATGTGTAAAGTATTGTAAAACATTAAAATATTTAATACATTTTTAATGACACAGATGGTATGGTATTATTAGAATGTCAGCTTATTTGCAGGACTGCTCTGCCTGGAGCACTCTGTTTCTCTAGCCTTCTAGGGCTCCCCATTCCCCCAATTTTCATTTTTAATTTCCAGTAAAGTGGAATGAACACACACACACACACACACACACACACACACACACACACACACACACACACACACACACACACACACACACACACACACACACACACACACACACACACAAATTAACATGCCTTCAATAATTTGTTATCTAAATAAAACTGTCACTTGTGACCAGAGAGGGTGAGAAGAGACAGGCTCTTATCTGTCCTTCCTCTGGAGTGAATGAGATGGATGAGGTCTATTTTTTTCTCTCTTTAGAGTGCTTGACTGTCTAGAGGGCTCTTTCTGACATGCACTACTCCTCTGGCAACAAAATAAGCTTTTTTCCCATATTTCTGTATTTTGATACAGATGTATATTCTTACTCTTTATGGACTTCCTTGAAGTGGAGCAGTTTTTAAAGACTGCATGCATTGACTTACGGTATGAGTATGTAAGTGGGCCACTAAATTACAGTTTTTTACAGTTTTTTTACAGTCGCTAGGACACATTTATCAATACTTAGGTCACTTTTTCAAAACTCTTCACACAGTGAGCACAACAGAAGTATATGTGGGCTAAACTGTGGATCATTTATCATTGCTTCGGCACAAAATGCATTCAATGACTACATTTTTCAAATTACATTAACTTTCTCACTTCAACACAACAACCACCAAAACTCTGTGTACCTACAGGCCAATTTGCACATGCTTACATACTGTTTTCAAAACTGTTAAACTTATGTTCAAAACAATAACATAATACAAAACTGAAGAAGACAGCAGTTTGCTCCATTTCTACAGTAATATGTTAATGAAATATATTTTAAATCTTAAAATTATATGAAATAAAAACAATTGGACAATTGGACCAACCACAGCTGATTCTCATTGTAGATAAACATCTACACAGGTGTTACTCTTTTAGTTTCATTACAAAAGGAGACAACTGCTGATTAGTTTTGTATTGTGATGTAAACATGTGATGTAAACAGGATGAGAACCTGTGGCCAAATGGAGAAGACCGAGTAGATTAGCATTACTATTGTATCTGTATCAGTGGATGGTGTGTGTACAACTTCTTGTATTTTGAAATTACTCACTGCAAAAAAATAAAAAAATAAATAAAAGACAAAAAATATATTGAAGCATTCTGCATCATGTCTGATTTATTCCAGTAACATATATTGCAGTGAATTATAAACAGAGATGTGTCCTTGTTTTACACAAGAAAACATTGTATAATGCTACATGTTATTAGTGTTTTTTAGGTCATTGTTTTGTGGGTGACAAAGTGTGTTTGTTGGCTGTCAACCTTTGCTAGTGTTGTGGAAGAATGTGTTGATTTGAGACATGTATGAAGTGATTTGGTAGTTTTAGTGCATTTTGAATGTGAAATGAACTGCTGTGTCGAGCTGAAAGTTGGTTAGGAGAACTGTGTGAAGAGTTTTGAAAAAGTGACCTAAGTATTGATAAATGTGTCCAAGCGACTGTAAAAAACTGTAAACCAATTTGTGTAACTTTCTGCTGAATGATATTAGTAGTGAGTTTTATGTCACTAATGATATGGCTGACTTTAATAGCATCACATAATGCACTTTACTTGTAGAGCCAAAAAATTAGCTTTGGAAAGTCTACATTTGACTGATGATCCAATTTTTTATTTTTTATTTATTTTTTTTTTTTTGCTCACCCTCTAGCATAAATGTATTCTGGGACTGTTTATGGTAAATGTGTTAACTAGCAGTCGGAGAAACCTGCACCTCCTGATGCGATAATGAATGCAGTGGTTTGACAATCTGCAGCCTCTGCTAATGTATGCATGTCTACCTGTGTGTGACAGGTGAGCAAGTACAGGTAAACAGCACATTAATGCATTAAATAAGTGTCTGCAGAAATGTACAATCAACACATTCTTCCTGTTAAAGCATAATTTGTTAACATCTTTTTTCAACTATTTGTCCCCCTCAAACTTGCAAGAATGAAGATTAAACAGGTTCCCCACATATAATAACTTTATGAAATGTAAAAATTCAAAACCACCTGTTTTAAGTTTACCAGTTATCATATTTATATCAGCATACATCAGTTTGATTTTAGTGGAAAATAAAAAGTGATTTGTCTCACCTATCTCTGCTCCGTCGGGAGGGGAAAGCAGCATTGCATCCAGCCACAGTACACACATGCATCTCTTTTAGGTGCACATTCTTGTAGTGCAATTTAACACTATATGAACTTTTAAAGCTCTTTTTGCAGACATAGCAGATCTTGGGATCAGGACTAGCACAGAGATCACCGTCAGGGGACTGGGAGGGGAACTTTGGTGGGCTGGTTCCATAGCTCATTGATGAGATGAAACTTTCATGTAAGGCAGCCATGCTGGCAGCAGCGGCAGCAGCAGCTGCCATACCCCCATTGTAAAGGCTATATTGACCCATGCAAAACATGTCATAAGTAGGATCATTGATCTCTTCTTTGATTTTGATAACAGGCTGGTGTTGTGAAGTCGGGGAATGCCTTTGTTCCTCCAAATCTTTCTGGAGGTGTCCCTCATCTTCTACCTCCTGGTATTCCTTATCGAGATTTCTCTCTTGGGCAGGCTGATGTTCGTCAGTGTCCATCAGATCATCCCGGTAGAACTTGGATTCAGATGTCTCTGACTCATTTTCAAAGTCACGCTCATGATCTTGGTCCTCAGAGGTAAAACTGTCAATACAGCGCAGGTCGCCATGGCTTCTACCACCATGACTCCCACCACACTCTTCTTGGTCAGGATGGAGCATGCCTCTAAGGGCTAGACTGGGACTCATTTCATTCTGTGATGGAGACTGATGTCTGCTACCCCCACAATGATGACTGCTGCTGCTGCTGCTGTTATTGTTGTTGTTGCAGTTGCCATTGACATTATTATGGATGTTGGATGGCTGATGGTGGTGATGGTGACAACTATCTTCATCATCATCATCTTTGTCATCATAATCATCTGCCACATCTATCACTTCTTTCTCTATCTTTACTGGCATACTGGATTTACGAGGCTTCTTTTTAGGCATTGGGTCAAGAGTCATGGAATCTTGGGTACTGGGAGTTGTGGGTAGGTGATGAGAGAATGTTGATGTTTCAGATACATCCATGTTGTGGGAGCTAGCAGCTAACACCTGTTGCTGGTCCGTCAAAGATGTGCTGTTGATTGTGGTAGGCAAAATTGGACTGGTAGGCAAAGAGACTGGGGGACTAACTAGGTCAGCAGGAGAGAGCAATGTGCGATAAAAGGGTGGCACAGGTTGCACTGGCTGCACAGACTTCAGGGAAGGGAAGACAAGAGGGCTCTGTAGAGGTGAATGTATCATGGGGTCAAGAGGAGGGGTGGCAAAGCTTAGTGGTGGCCGTCCTGGGCTAGTTATATTGAAGCCACTTTTGGCACTTGATATGACAGGTGTGGCAGTACCAGAACTGGAGCGAATGAGGTCCTTGTCCCGGTTGTTCCTCAGCATAGGCATATGTAGGCGAGGATTGGGATTAGCACTATGGCGGTTACGACTTCGCAAAGAGCTGAAGACCATATTGCAGCCTTCAATAGTACAACGGTGCTTAATCTTCAGATGCACAGCATTGTAATGGATCTTTAGAGTGCCCTTATCATAGAAAGTCTTGCCACAGGAATTGCAGCAAACACGACCCTTACGTGAGGTTGCACCCATTCGACGCATGCGATGCATTTTGGAAGAGAAAGAAGAATGTGTAATGGTTTTCGATTGTTCATTCTTTTCAAAATGGTGATGGATCTGGTGGTTGTTCAGAGTGCTTGCCTGCTGCTGTTGCTGCCCCTGTTGCTGTGTTGGTGTATGTGGTTGCTGGGACTGCTGTGTAGATGGTGTTGGAGAAATGGGTGAAGCTCTGTTGGGTTCTATTTTAGGTTCAATGGCGTTGGGGAAGGTCCCCATTGCTCCTCGACTTGGACTCTGACCACTACGAAATGGTGAGAGGGACACTTCAGATTCACTGGTCTCCACCTGCTCATTCTGATTGGGCAGATTAGGCTCTCGCATTCTGAGACCTGATTGCTCAATGTTCAGTCCATTTGGTGGCAGACCTAACATGGGGGCTGACACTGGGTTTATGTACTGGAAGGGCAGCAAGAAGGCCAGACTGTTTGGAATGTTCTCAAAATGGTGAATACTAGAGGGGCTGTTGTTCTCTAGGTGCGACAGAAGGCCAGGGCTACGTGTGCGATTGTTGCTTTCAATAAAAGTTCTGATGCCAGAGTCAGTCTTTGATGAGGGCACTGTAATTGCCTGACCCTCCTTTTCCTGGATGGCCATCAATTCCACAATAGACTTGGTTTCACCAAAGCGCAGAAACTGTTGTAGAGTGATGATCTCCTCTTCCCGGGACATTATTGTCCATCTGTCCAGAACCTTCCCTGCAGCATCCTAGAGGCCATATCAGAGAAAAGATTAAAAAACTAAACAAATACTTTTTTTTTTTCTGAATATTATCTGAGAAGATAGAGGTGATGGGGAGGGTAAGGATAAAGGAATGTCACCCAAAAGAGCACATAAAGCAATATATAAAGACTGATGATTTGTTTCTCAACTGACAATATCTTGGCCTCTCTACACTTTGTCTTTTCTTTCTTAAAGGGTAACTCTCGCCAAAATGCAACCTAGGGTCTTTATGTTAATCTACCCGAGGCGAACTTTCATTTAAAAGTATAATTAGAATGGAAACGCCACTTTTAAGTTTGTCCGTATTTTCGTTTTCGATCAAACTGCCTTTTGAATGGGAGTGCTTGGGGCACTTCTATGATAGCATCAAAAATCACTATTTTTAAAACACTAAGAAGGCTCGACACAACATGAAACTTTGCTCGAAGTATCACCTGGGGCTCTTCACATGAACTCGAGCATTGAGAATATTGTTTGTGTACACAGAGTTTACTAAAAAGAAAGATTTTGAACAACTCACTGTCGCTGTGTCCGCCGGCATTTTGACAGTCAAAAATAACCATGCAAATGGCAAATGTAGTCATTAGGTGCACACTAAAGGTAACCAATACAAAACTTAACAGCCATCAAATAAAATTTAGAAGCTACCAGTAGTCACTTATTAGGGAGTCCCTGTGAAACTGAAGAGAGGACATCAATATATTTGATATAAGACAATGAACAAAATTTATCAGAAAGACAAAACTCTTGCTGCATCTCCCACAATTACCCACTGATTATTGCTGTTGACAGACACTAAAGCAAATAAGAGATTAAATTTACGGAGTAATAATAAACGATTATTATTATTATTATTAGTAGTAGTAGTATTAGTATTAGAAGTAGTAGTAGTAGTAGTCGTTGTTGTTGTTGTTGTTGTATTTCAATTTATTTGGTATATCTCTGCTTTTAATATTGTGTCAAATATAGTTTTAAAATATGTTTCTCAAAAAGAAGGTTCATAACTTTACAAAAATAAATAAGTATTTTTAAAAAAATATATATATATTTTATTTATTTTTTTATAATAATTTCTGTGGCTGCAATGTTGGACAAAAAATAAATAAACAGCTCATGTTTATTTAACCATGTCTTTGAAGAAGCCTTGGAGGTGACAGCAAACTTGCATTAAATTTATTAAGCAGGATGCAGACTCAGTATTAACTGAGCTTTACAGTATGTTAACTGGAGTTTAGAGGATGCATGTCTCAAACTAGATTAAATATTAATGAAGTCATACTTTCTCAAGAAGATTTTGTCAACTAAAGAATATGTTTAACTTACATATGGTTTACCTTCAGGCACACAAGTATGAAATGATGAAATCTCAACATATCCTAAATTGGCCTTTATTTTATTTATCTATTTTATTTATTTGTAGAGCCGGACCATGGGATGTGGGAAGTTTCCTTATCTTGAGAGTGCAGTATTGCTCCAGGAGGAGAAATAAGCACCACTTCCAAGGAGCTTGTTCTTCGGCCAGCGTTCTAAGTAATGGTATTATTAACTGAAAAATAAAACAGTTTGAGCTTTGCATACTTGCCCACTGCCATGCGCTGATACATGGCAAGAGATTCTGGGAATGGGATCTTGGCAGGATCTTTTAGCGTTGTGGTCTTTGCTTGTAACTTTGATACATAAAATATGTGACTTTGTTTTCTGTTCCCTCTTTCTCATACCTGCATTATTTGACTCTGAAGTATGTTTCCTTACATTATATTACTGTGGTTCCTAAACCCCACTGAAGTTTGAAAACTGAACATCAACTGTTATATATTGCTTTATTACTGGTATAATCTTCATGTGAATAAGCAGGCTTTTTATGTCATGTAAATAAAAAGGCATAACCTTTCATGTTCTATCTATAAACTATACATGTTCATTGGCATTTGCCACAGAATGTGATGCCAAAAGTGTGTCACTCTGCCCTTGCTACCATGCAAGTTTATGAATGGCACTTCCAGTTTAAGGGGAGATAAAATTTGTTTGCTCTACTCATACATGATCCAGTTTACATTTGACACAGAATAAGGCAACATCAAGGGAGCAATGGCTGTTCTGATGACAATTAGAGATGACACAAGGCAAGGCTTTGTCTGGCCCAGCCTGCTAGGATCTATGAATGATAAATGGTTACTCTGGATTTTAAGAGCTGTAAAAATCAACAGCACAAAGCACAAAGGGCCTTTAAGGCACAGACAGAGAATTAATGTTTAAAGAGACTAAGAGTGTTAGAGAATGAGAGAAAGTGAGGAAAAAAAGAAGATAGTAAGAGAAAGTGAGAGGTGGGAATACAGAATGGTTTCACAACAGCATGGCCTCAGAAATTTAAGCGAGATAAATTCTTTAGAGACAGCACATCAATAGTCACTGGGGTATTTGTTGTTAAATATACATTAAAAACATTTTACTCTTTCATTCCATGTTTGAGTATGAGTTTAGCCTGGAGGTAAGACTTTAAATTTCAGCCTCAACAATATTATTTTATATGGCACAGTGGTTTGAACTCCTGTAGCCTATTTCAATTTGATGCAAGTAAAGGGAAAAAATTATATATAAGTTAACATCATACTTACAGTTTACTATTTCTGAATTATTTTTGCTCTTTAAGTATACTACTATGTTCTTATTTAGGTATTCATTTTTTATACTTGAAATATACCTTTAACTGTACTTTAACTCTTTCCAGTTTAAAAACATTTTATTCTAGCTTCATGTATCGTTTTTTATGAACACATAATTTTTTATCAACATTTTAAACAAAAAGCTGAGAAAGTCACATTTGTGTCAAAGACTACGTCCAGATGAGGTTCAGAACTATGATCAAAACACAGACGGAGTAGATCGAAGTTAGCCAAATCTATAGCCACACTCAAACACACAGAAAAAAACTCAAGATTGGGCAATAAGGGGGCTGTTGATTAGAGTTCTGCTTGAACAAAAAACATGTGCTTTTGGTTAGATTTACAGTATGAACCTTCCATTATTATGATAGCTTTTTCCCACCTGTATCCTTTTGAGTATTAAATTCTTGATTCATGAAATATTATCCTAGATTGAAACTAAAACTAAAGGCAGTGAAGAGGAGGCTACATTTAGATTGACTGGTACGATAAAATATTAGTATGTCTGCCCACAAATCAGCCTTAGGTCCTTAGCCAACTCCCCTGCATTAGTCAGGTAACAAACCTGCCATTAGAAGCACTTTTACACCAAGGCACTCATCTCCCAATTAGCTTAATGTGGCTTCTATCTATGCATTCTGCAGATTTGCCATACTCAAATGAAATCTCATTAGAAACGTCCCCCACGCCCCCCAACGCTGTGATGGATTACACTGTCATTACACATCCCTGAATCCTTTACATAATGTGGCTGAACACTGTTTGTGAGGTTAAAGACAATTAGTTAATAATTATAGTGTTAAGTCACCAGTCTCATCTATCCATGGTGCAGTCGGCAAATGCTGCAAATGTGTCAACTGTGACAGCTGTATTTATCTCACTGCTTCTGGTGTCACTTACTGCAACCCAATAATGATGCTGAAGGCTTGAGCTTTGTAAATGGTCTCTGAGGACAGGCAAAATATGGCCAAATATCCATGCCAATGTTATCAGCATAAAAAAAGTCAGTTATGCAGTTATCATATTAACATTCCCCAGTCTTGTGTTAAAGGCTGAAAATTAAGCCACTGAGTACAGTCCTTTTAGCAATCATCACTTATCATAGTCATGGGATCATTAAGCTCTAAGAAAATATATACAGTGGGCACAGAGTAAGAAAAGGTAGACTGGGTCAATTATTAAAATTAATAATTTAATTTATTAATATATATATATATATATATATATATATATATATATATATATATATATATATATATATATATATATATATATATATATATATATCAAAATATTCCAATATCACGTTTTAAACATTTGCTTCTTTCTACTTAATATAGAACTGACATTTCTAAAACGTCTAATTCACCATGGACAATTGGTCTGGGAACCACATTGATCCAGTGACTCCCAGTGGACACAACAAGAATTCACTATTGATCAAGAGGTAGCTATCATATCCCAGAAAAAAAAGAAAGAAAAAAAAAAAAACTTCCATCCCCTGTGTTCACTACTTCAAGGGAGGTTAAGCAGAGGTTTTCCTGTGATCTTAGAAGGTCTTGAACCCATGAATTGCTCAGTATTCTACTTTCTGACCTTTTTATTTTAAGCAATGAATAATTGAGTAGGGCAGTGGCAAAAAGGGGGGAAAGGCTCAGTCAAAGCCCAGTGCCTGGAGCCATGACATCAGAGGGAGAGCTCATAAGAGTCTTGTGTAACTCTCATTGGTCAAATAGTGCCTAATGATTATCATAGAGCTCTCTATTCTTAGATGGCCAAATGTGGATATGCAATGTTATGTTTTTATTTTTAATTTTTATATCAAACCACATTTTAATTGTGCTAATATGTCTAAAAATGCATGGTATTAGGGAGGTGTGTGGCTCAGCCATCCAATAATACATATAGTTTATCTGGCATTGTGCTGGATGACATATGAAATAAATGTAGAAGAAAAATACATCCAGATTTCCTGGCTAAACGATAATCCTAAATAACTGCTTGTGATCTCTGGGGAAAGCTGGTATACACTGACCAAGCTGGAGAAAACCAAATAAGTCCAAATAAGGTGTTGCCTGTTATACACGTACACACATGGCCCACTGTGAACCACTTTTTCTATAATTTGGAACAGAGCTACTCTAATTGCATTGCCTAGCATTTACTCAGTGCAGAACACAGACTAAAATACATCCAATGTAGACCAAAATCATGATGATTTTGCATGTCCAGACATTTGGATAAATGTTATTTAAACAGTCTACCTCATACAAGTGTGACCGAAACTGTTATTATTTTCTTTGGTACTACATTTCATGTGTAAAAAAAAAAAAAAAAAAAAAACTGTCTGTGGCATGTGAGCTTAAAATGGAGTATAAATTGGTAATTGTGATTGAATGAACCTGTTACAATTCAAGTGATCTGCATCATTGTCATTTTGACTGTAAAACATGTCTGTGATGTGGGGCAACACTCAAGTGTAGAGGGACTGAGGGAAAATAATAAAGGATTTATGTGATCTCCTTCTATCAGGGAATAGAATGGATTTTCTGATATGGGAAGCAGATGTTAGGTGGACATGGAGTTCTGTAAGGGGAACAGTGGGAGTGCGTGAGAAATGTCCCGTCTGTTGGTCTTTGATGCAACTGTGTCTTTTTTTGTTCTTTATGATATCACATCTTCTTTCTATCACCCCAGTGATTGCTTGCTAATGCTTGGAAAAGGTATGACATATGCTCACAATTTGCTTCTTGGCTGTCGTGTCTTGTATCAGTGTGATACTGGGAGGTGTTTTACATTACTGTTATCATTTAGAGTAATGCTTACACCTCTTTCTCAAAAGCTATTATATTGTTGTTATTAAATAGAAGTCAAAGAGTAACCTTCAAAAGATTAGCTCAGCTGGAAGGAGATCAGATGAAAACATGGAGAGAAGATATGTATGTGTTCACTTTACTTCTTGCTTTAAACAAAATCTATGCCTCTTTCGTTGCAAGTCAAACAAAACGTTTTTATATCTCCTCTCCTAATCCTAATTTGACTGTGAAGTAAGCAACATGTTTTACATTTGGTGGATTAATAATCTCTCTCTTTCTCTCTCTCTCTCTCTCTCTCTCTCTCTCTCTCTCTCTCTCTCTCTCTCTCTCTCTCTCTCTCTCTCTCTCTCTCTCTCTCTCTCTCTCTCTCACGCACACACACACACACACACACACACACACACACACACACACACACACACACACACACACACACACACATACAGACACACTGACTATTAGAGAGGTTATGTACAAACTGGCGCTGCCACAGCACATGCAGGCGAAGAGAATAAGCTAATGGACTCTTTGCCTAATGTGATAAGAGCCATTATTGACATACTGCCAGGAAGATGCAAGGCCATTAGCTTAGAGGTGGCTTTTTCCTTCTCTTGTCTGCTTCAGAAGCATCTCTTGAGCTATTCCTATCCTCAGGCCTCTGGAGATAGAGCTCACAGACCCAGCAAACATAGCTGTGACTGTCACCAACAGCATTATTTACTGCTGACACACATACAAACTTATTTATTTAATGAATTCTTTAATAATGAATGGAAGTAATGTGGATGGGCCAGTGGTTCAGCTAAACAGACTCATTAAACATCCCATCTAGGTATATGTCAGTAATTTACCTAAGTAGATCTCTGGAAGGATGGATATTACCACCATTGCTGTGTGGGTTGGCATCACAAGAATAACAATAAGTTGTATTATGGTTTTGGGAAGACATTGGTCTAGAATCAGGCCAATCTATTGTTGCTGACATTATTACGCTGTAATTACTTCCAGTGAAAATAAACATCATTAACATCATCAATTGCTTCATCTGCCTGTCTTCACTACATGCCAGGCAGCACGGAAACCCAGTTGTTCAAACCCTGTCCATCTCAACCACCAAACAATAGAGGCCCGTTCACACCAAGATTAACAACTATAGCTGTAATAAATACAGTAATATAGCTGCAAGCAGCAATTTGGGGCCAAGCAGTGAAGGCACAGCAAGCACAGCAAATACAGCAAGCATGTCATATATCACAGGGAACAATGAGAGGGACTGCAATGTGTATCTTTAAATCACAAAAATTAATAAGGTTTTGTATAGAAAACAAACACAGGATGCTGAGTACCCTGAACCTCTTGCGGTCTGAGGTTGTGATACATGGTATAATCGAACCTGCAACCTTCTGGTCAGGTGCTCACTGCTAATCACAGTGTGCAATGTAGAGGACACACATCTGCAGTGATTCTGAGGAGAATTTTCAGTGTGAGAATGAGCACACAATAATCTACTTTTGGGTATGCATTGTTAACTTCACATTATCATTACTTTTAAATAAAAAGGTCTATCAAAATTCTGTTCTGAATTAATCATTTCTGTGCAGCTCAGTCCAGTGATCATCTGAGCCAATTTTGGTAAGTGTAACGAGTTAGCTCAAAGGGGAAATATTAATAATAACTCGTAACTTTTTATGATTAATTATTAATATTTGGGTCAGTTAATTGGATTAACTTCATGTAGCTAAATTAATATTACAATCAATTAATCAGTTCGTCCAACAAACTCTTTTGATTATTCGTTTATTCTAAGAAAAGCATATCTTTCATGGCCACCGAAAAATAATTATTTCTTAGCATGTATGGCGCTTAGAGCCTGTAACAAGATCAAGATCGTAAAATAGACTTTGTTGCAAGCAGAGAATCAGAACCAAATACATATTGTGCACAAGTTTTATTAACTAAATCACAAGCATAACTAAACTAAACAAACTTACATACATACATACATACATACATTCATAGGTAAAATGGTGAGTGATATGAAACCGGAAGCAGGAAATGGAACTATGGAAAAGATCCATTTAACTATGAAAAGAACCACCAGCTTATCATTTTCAGAGCACCTCATTAAATTGATACTTGCATGGTCTGTGCAGTGGACACAATTCTTGAAGTTGTTGAAAAGGATGTTGATGGTTCGGTGAGTGTCAAATGTTAAAGTTGCATTTTCTTCTCCGCTGGATGAAGAAGATATGATGAACTTGCATGGCTAGTTCGACTTCGAGGTTGTCCTTGATTCTGTTGTGGTTGAGAGAGTCCTCTCTCTCCTGAATGAGCACATGGCTGGTTGTGAGTCGAGGCCTGCTGCCCTGGGGCCTGCTGAGGCCATACTGGACAGCACGGCACCCTGAACGTACCAAGAAGGCCTAGAGTTGATCGTTGCCCATTCAGTGATGGTAAGGTTGCAATTTTCTTCTGAGTTGGATTTAAGAAAATACAGTCTGACTCCTTTGGGAGAGTGAAAGCAAAGCAGGCGGTGGTCACAGCCTGCCGGGGCCTTTGGCAGACACAGACATCAACCCGAAGAAGCAGCAGTAGAGAGCCAGAAGAAGAGAGAGGAGGGTCACTGTGAACTTGTCTCTAATAAATCCTGATAAAGGCCCCACCTCTCCGGGTTTGCTTGACCAATGAGAAGGGTGGAATTTCCAAGCGGGAAAATTCCTCTGTGGTTGATTTATGAATCTTTGTTTTAAGCATGCTCATTTGCATGTGCAGCTGGATTGGTTTCTGATGAAGAAACTAAGAAAGATTCTTGTAATACTAATATGTTGCGCAACTATCAGCATATCATGTACACAATCATTTCGATCTTCAAAGTACCAATTTATAGAGACCAAACATGGTATAGGTGAGGTTACATCTCAGTCGTTACAAAGAATTGGGCAAAATCTGAAGGAGAAGTAGGAAAAAATAGAATATAGTACATTTCAAAATGGTAACTAACTAACTACTGTAATAGACAGATTATTTCACTGTGTCTACACGGACGCGAGAGGTGCAATGCGACAAAAGACAATAGAACCCATTATAATCAGTGATGTTGTCTTCACTGGATGCAGCGCGACAAATCCCCGACAGTAAACTGATGCCTTATTCTATTTATGATGTACTCCAAGCACCCACGATACTTCTCATAGGAAGGAACAGTTGTTTTGTCGTGTCCACTGTCCAGTGCAGACAGCTTCTAGCTGTTGTGGCACGGCGCGATGCGAGTAGATGCAAAGTGGTACTTACTAGCGCTTATCCTGGATTCCACAACCTATATAAAAAAATTAGATTACGTTTGCTTGCACAATCTCAATCGGGAAGATTGACTTTTCAAAGATTCCTAATGTTTGAGCTCCTGCACAAACATCATTATGCGACAGGAAGCTCGCGCTCCAGACTTCCATGATTATACTCAGGACCGTTTGCCCTGGCTGTGGATTACAGGTAATAATGCTGTAAATAATGTTCAGTTTCTTGCACAGAACAATCGTTTCGCTTCATAAGTACTCAAGGAATTGTCAGGTGCCACGGTTATTAATTTTGTTTTGCCTGTATATGTTTTTTCGACCCTCAAAGTGATGGTAGCGGTTGACTTGCATTATATGAATCCCCAAGGACTACGGTTTAACCTAAAAATCTTCTTTACTGTTCTACTGATGAAAAAGGACACCTACATCTTGGCCTCAGGGTGAGCAAATTAATAGCAAATTTTCAGTTTTGGTGAACTATCCTTTAAGTCTTATTTTTTGTGTTTTTGAGAAAGACTTCAGTTATGTTTGATATTTAAAAAAGTTTCTGTTATGTTGAAGTCTTTTGTGGTTAAAACAGTGGTGATGCTGCATGTATTAAGACTATGGGCCCTATCATACACCCGGCGCCAGGCGCAACGCAAGTGTTTTTTGCTAGTTTCAGCCCGACGCAATTATCATTTTCACATCCTGCGACATATTGTTTAAATAGCAAATGCCTTTGTGCCCTTTTGTGCGCCCATGGGCGTGCTGGTCTGAAAACGAGGTGTGTTCGGGCGCATTATTGGCGTGTTGCTATTTTGAGGCAACTGAAATAGACTGCACTATTGACCAACAAAAAAAGCAATGGTGCAGTATTTATTTATTTTTTGTTATTTAAAGGGCGCATTAGTAATATGCGCCTATAGGCGGGTGCATATAGACGCGCCGAACATTTTTTCCCGTTTTTATCAAAAGTGGATTCGGACTAAGTGCACTTGTGCGGTGTGCTTTATACCATTCGCTTAGATCGTTAAAATAGAGCCCATTATGTTGGTTTATATTATGCAATATCTGTAATAATGCCAGTGCAATAACAAGTAATTTCCGACTTGCGCTGTGCTACTTGCAGAAAGTCTTTTAGGTGTACATAAATAAATGTAAAACTTCTAAAAGGTCTTTTCCATTTACTCAAAATCCCAGATTTGAATATATTGAATTCTATTCTACATAATTGAGCTGATTTAACTAAAAAAACATTGACTGAGTTCAACTAAAACATTTTAAAATGATAAATTAATTTTGTGAAACCACTTGCCTTATACCAATAAGTAAAATCAAAAAAGCCATTTTTTTTTCAGTGTACTCTGGTTAACTCATATAACTCCTGTTATGTGTATTTCTGTGATCACAAATAAATTAAAGCTTAAGTATGCTGTTTAAAAAAAAAAAAAAAAGTGAAATAATGATAAACACAGTTGGCAGTATGACTGATGTGGACTCTGACATAACTACTGACATAAATTAATAAATTCCTGTCACTGAAACATTTTTAATTGTAAATCATTGGTCGAATATCGATGCTGGAGTTTTAAGTCTTTATGTGAAGACCAAACGACTGCTTCTGTCATTTTCTGTTTGCAATCTAGCTACTTTTCATTCAGCTAGCTCCGTGCTGGTGAAATAGTGGAGTTTTGTGAAAGAATGTAATGTTACACTTTGCAACAGACACTCTGGATAATGCAGTGTAGGTTATTATTTCTTTCAAAAGATTTTTTTTTTTTTTTTTGTTGCAATAAATATAATAAGTGAATGGTCTTTTTTGCAATAAATATCTTAAGGCGTGTGATGGCCAAACTGCATTTTATTAAAGTAATTAAAACTCAAGATTTGTCTTTATTAAATTATGTTTTACAATCAAAATATGTTTCCTTAGAAGAAATGCAAGTAAAAAAGTAACTAAAAGCTAGGCCAATTTTTGTTTTGAAAATACAGCATGTGACCAATTTTACCATTACAAAATAATATGTGGATTTTTTGTGCAGTACAAAGTGTCAAGCAGTGCTAATATTGTATATCTAAAAGGTATAAATGCAAATTAGCATGCAACAGTACAAAGTTACTGCACCCTAAAGGAATTTGCATATATATACAGTATGTATATTGGGTATTTGAGATGAAAATGTAATACCATGCAAATATAAATACACAGTTTTATGTATTGGCCTAAGCTACTGAGGCACCCTCTATAATCATGCATAGCACTCAGCTACCACATATTCAGTTTCTGTTGTCCCAGGGGTTTCTGGGATATGGAGTCACTGAAGCACACAGTCTTGCCTGACAATCAAAGTGAAAAGTCATGCCAAGGTGCGTAAAGGGGAGTGCCCATATCCGGAGGGAGTTGACACACTACATCACTGAGCTGCAGCCACTGTACTCAAGAGCTATTAAGCACGAGTCATTCTCTCTACACCCCTCCCTTGTTTCCCTTTCAAGAGTCCCTCTGGTCAAAGGCAGATACAAATGGCTGTTTGCTGTACAACTCCCATAACATGTTTGTATCAGCTCCTGCCTTCGCTAACAGCATGTAAAACAAAAAGAGACAGGCCACTCTTATTCACAAATGGTTTCAACTGAGATGGAAGGTTGCAAAGTAAAGGAGTGCCATTAGAACATCCTCCTCTCTATATGTGCCCCTTTCTTCCCCTCCATATGTGTCCCTTTCTTGACACTTTTCACAACTGTTTATGTGGGGTTTTTTTTCAATACCTAGAAGGACTATACATTTTCAAAACTCTTCAGATATAACAGCAGAGTCTGTGGACTAAACTGTGTATTATTCTCATTACTTTTCGATTGCATAATGCATTCAATACTTTTATTAATTCAATAATTACATTTATGTCCAAAACACAACAGTAAAAAAATAATTAGAAACATGTGATTTGTTTGTATAGTTATTCCTCTATTCCATCATGAAGGTGCAAAGTGAATGGCCACAGTACAAATAATGATGCATCCCTCCTCAATGCAATGGATGCTGAATGTCTGCACATATCTGCT
The DNA here is from genome assembly GCF_964197995.2 of Scardinius erythrophthalmus. NCBI lineage: Eukaryota > Metazoa > Chordata > Actinopteri > Cypriniformes > Leuciscidae > Scardinius > Scardinius erythrophthalmus. The sequence continues at coordinate 149,970 of NW_028296539.1, forward strand.
AAAGATTGTAAGAGATGGACAAATGGTGTGATATATTTAAATTCACTATAATATCAAAATTGTCTATTTTTTTATTTTTTTTTTTATGGAATATTGTTGTGTTTACTTTTTAATGATTAATCAGTGTATCTCTTTTTTATTATTCATATGCCCTCATAATCTTTAATCAAAATAACTTCCCCTCACTCTCACTGCGACATCTCTTATCTTCTCTGATGATGTGTTTATCAGTGCGAGGACAGGACAACCTGTCACTAACATGAGATCAACGCAATAGCAAACCACAGTGATCCAATGATCCAATCAATTCACAATGGACAAAATCAAATCCGGCTCTATATTTTTTCTTGTTCAAGAAGCCGTTTCACACATATACATCACAATAGGGATGAAAAGACTATCACAATTTCTGTTTCATGCCGACTTTAAGGACGTGGCCAAATAAAGAAGGCCTTGCTTGACTAGCATTGCTGTTTCCATATATATATATATATATATGTATATATATATAAATGTAAATGTATATTTTAGTGCATTTTGGTGTCAAGCTGCATGTTGAAAAATACTGTGTGAGGAATTTTAAAAACTCCTTGTTGACAAAAGTATGTAACTAACTGTATAACTGTGATACCTTAATGCAAGAAAACAGTATTTTGTTCTGATTGTACACTCTCTGAAACCACAGAAACACACTTTCTTTCTCCATGTCTTCCTCTCTCACAGGCTCATCATTTTTTAAATAATAAATTCAAAGGGAATAGACAATCAGCAAGGGTAGAATAGGCATGCTTGAAGTCTTTTTTAAAACATATGACATTTCAGAGAGAAATACAAGGAAAACAGGAAAAAAGCAAACTTGCAGCATCTTGGAACTTTGATTTATTCTGGCTGTGACAAAATTATTAGAGTCAAAATGAATGGCTATCAGGGGTTTTACTGTAAAGAACTGTTACCCATGCACTCATCTGATAAGGATGTCAACCATATGGCTGGAAGAGAGAAAGACAGTGTGATCATCAGGATGTCAGAGCTGCTAACTGTCACCAGCTGGGTTGAAGACCGAATGCTCCCAGTCACAATAGAGGAGGTCTCTCTCACACCTTGGCTTGTCTGTTAGGATAACAGTGCCTGTATGTCTCTATGGCATTTTGAATCAGAGACATATTTCTCACCTCTAATTAGTGTGCAAAGCTCCTTGGGGCAATCAGCGCAAGGTTAATTGGAGCCAGCCGGAAACACCCTGGCGAGAAGCAGTGAAGTGCTGTCTCTCATCATAGACTGTCACCCAAAGGGAGCTCCCCTGAGCACTGCACATGCACCAAATCCCTTCCTTTATCTCTCATAATAAAAGATCAGAGAGAAACAGTCACTGCAATGTACAACAGCACATCTCTCTCTCTCTCTCTCTCTCTCTCTCTCTCTCTCTCTCTCTCTCTCTCTCTCTCTCTCTCTCTCTCTCTCTCTCTCTCTCTCTCTCTCTCTCTCTCTCTTTATCTCCCTCATCGTCTCTCCGTCTCTCATTTCCAGCTTCTCATCCTGTCATATGTGCAATTTATGAATGTGATAGCATGTTCTCCCCGCTGTAGAAATGCTGCCCAAGTCTGACATGCTTAAAACAGCTCTTTTTTTCTGGGCTTAGATATTCTGTCATTTACCCTCTTTCACTAAGAAATAATTGCCACATCGACAAACTTATGTATATTTTGGGAGAGAAAGAAAAGTGTATCCACCTGGCAGCGCAGTACATGTGTCTTCCTGCCATCATATGAGGGACAAAGGCTGAACACTCTTTTCCCTTTATTCATTTACTTTGTCTTTTTGTTGTTGTTGTTGTTGTTGTTAAATGTGAAAACATATATGTATATCTATAATATGAAGAAAGAAAGAAAGAAAGAAAGAAAGAAAGAAAGAAAGAAAGAAAGAAAGAAAGAAAGAAAGAAAGAAAGAAAGAAAGAAAGAAAGAAAGAAAGAAAGAAAGTGTTGCATTAGTAAATTCATAATTGATTGTCTGTTAATACACTATTAATAATTATATGCAAACAGTATATGATCACGGTTACGCAATATTTTATAGAAGTTTGTACTCTCTAAAACTTGGTCATGGCAAAATGTATATTCTTATACATTTATTAATAATGTAAAAGAACAGTACTTATATATGTTAACTCTCACACTCCTTTGTGTTTCTCTGACCTAAGAGATGCATCTAGAGAGGTAGCTAATTTTACTGTCACATGCTGCTGGAGTTTGCAGTAGTTGATATATATGTATATTTTTACAGCCCCAATCAGTTGGCTTGTTAACCCTTTCACATGTAGGTTAAAAATATTATAGCTGACCCCTCTAGAGTGAATTTTATTACGGCAACCTTTATTTTAGAATGTATTACCTTATTACTGTTATTACTGTATAAACCATTATAATGATCATGACAGATCTATAACACGCGATGGGCGCAGTGTTAGCTTGCACCGCAATTCAGAGAATCATATCTGTCGGATTTACAACATGTAAATTCATCCACTTCTCCCGAAATACATGTGGCTGGAGAAGTGAGAGAAGAATGCAGTAAATTTTACTCTATTATAATGCTCTATTAGAACAGAGTAAATTTACCTAATAACACGATGTGTATCTAAAATGAATAAAACACGGTGTCAATTTATTTAGTCTGTATGATATGTATTGTGCTAACTATAAGTAACTTTAGTAACCAAGTATGTCAACTTATTCTACTAACTCTAACCCTAATCTTAACCTAACACTCTACTAATACTCTAATGAGAGTCAGTTGACATATAGTTGCAAATTAATGAGAGCTAGCTGCCATGTAGTTGCAAAGTTACTTATTGTTAGTAGAATGTCTAAAGTGGACTATCGAAATGAAGTAACCATTTGAGGGTTTGTTTGTTTGTTTGTTTGTTTAACCAATTAGTAATAAGCTATAAAGGCAAAACTACATGACCCTCCTAAACTGACAATTGAAGTCCAAAGTCTCTGTGCAAAAAATACTAGGGCTTTACATGGCGATAAAACACTTTGTGTATCATCTGAATCAGCTGATTATCTTGTTTAATTGTATAAAAAATATCTTCTCAAAACTTCATGGTTGACCAGGACTGCTTTCCAATTTAATTCTACTGGTTTCACAAGATTGCACAAAATGGCACAGTGTATAGACCTTGTGAGAATTACACTCTTATAAACACTAAGTCTGCTATGATATTTCACCTTCTTTTATTTGTTACCTTACAAACATTAAAGCAAAAGATGAGCAAACTAGTGAGGTCATGTACTTTGATTTATCCTTCATTAGATATCTGTAGGATGAGCTTTCTGTGTGCACTGGGCCTAGATGAGGCATTGAGCACTTATTTCAGACCAGACTTGTGTATTTATTTAGTCTCTGTCTATTTACACCAAGTCTAGGTCAATGGAGATGAGATAAACATATCTCTATATCTCATATATTTTCAAAGAGTAAATGGTATCCTGGTGATAGAAGGTTTCTATGGTTTCATAATGTAGGTATACGTATGAGTTCAAATGACTGCATCACGGGTCTTGGCTTAAAGAGAAGTGCTTCTGGAGAGGAGAAAAAACTGTGTGATTAAACAAGATTTAGTAAAAGAGAGACTGCAACATCTCAGCCACTGCTTTAATCTCCAGGTTGTCGGATATGGAAACAGCGAGCTGGGCAGGACAGTAAATCCCTCCTTATATCACTATTACAGCTGTGCAGAATGTTCTCACACACAATCTCAGAAACTTACTTCCAAAAATCAAGCTTAGTCACACGCACACAGACACAAGAGGCCCTCTACAGGCTGAACACAGCATCCACACAATTTCTTTCACTGTAAATCCACCCTCTTCTGCACGTTTTTGCATTGTTACTCAAGCTGAGTAAACTTAAGATAAAAGTTGTTTACGCTGTCTGCTCTTGACTGTAACAGTCCTGACATGCAGCACTGCTGACAAGACAGATGGAAAACAATGATACAACACCTGCTTAGAGAAAAGCAGTAATATTAACACTATTAGCTAAATGTAAAAGAAAAACTTGTGGAATCCTAGTTTAGCCACTTGCATCCGATAATATATCAGTAGTTCGTTCTTATTTAAATTCATATGCCTGTTTCATGATTTAAATTGCATGTTTTTCTTGGAATGTTGGCAGTAAGTTAAAATCCTTAATACTGCTTTGACATCTCAAGTCCTCTTGTTGACGCTCTGTTAACAGAAAACATTAGGATTTTCACACATTAACACTTTGTTAAGGCACACGTCATGTTCTCACGGCTCAGTCCCTACATGTGCAGCCTGACCCATGGCCCTGTCCTGACACGCGACTATGGTTTACCACTAATGAGCAAAGTGCCACTAGGGGCCAGGCAGTGGACATTTTTGCTTTAATCTCTAAATCATGTGAGGGGAAGTGCGTTCCTCAGAGGAGATGGAGCGCAGCCTGGCATAATGTCTCGAAGATCTTCTTGATTTGAGCAGCACATGCAGTTTCTAAAAGAAACAATCAAATGTGCAAATATTTTCAAAAAAAAAAACTTTTTCTTTTCATTCTGCTCACACTGCACTCTTGCAATTTGCACATTCAATTCAGTCAACAATATCCGAATATTTAGCTAATTATTTTACTGGATGACACTTGCAATCTTGTTTATTTCACCCTAGAGAGTGCTTTAGAGCTGTTGGTTCCCTTTTCACTTCTAAGCCTATTTAACATCATTTACTGAGGACTTTGTAAAGAAAGCATGATGGAAAGTAATTTGAATAGTCAATCGATTTTCTGAGAAAAATCTAAGCAGCAGAGCAGAAAGGCATCAGAATTTTTTTTTTCTTTTTTGCTTTGCTCTCAATTTTATGTGTTTTGTGTCCTTCATGAAATACATTTCCTGACTGTCACATCATTCATTCAGTTATATTAAGTAAATTGGCTTGCTTTTAATTGCAGTGTCCCCCCTTTATTTTCCAATTTACAATATAGCACAACAATCAAAACAATGGAAATATTCTACATTAAGCAGCATCAGAGTATACATACAGTATATGAAAACATATACATCAACAAATCCAGTTAGCAAATTAAAACTGAGATAAAATAACAGGACATAAATGTTCAGTATGAATACAGTGGAAAGTAAATTACAAAGACATGGGTCAAAGGGTTTATATTAGGTCCGTAAAAATATTCCAGGTCTCTAAGAAGATGTGGGTTTTGTTTTTTAAACTGTATGTTAAATATTCCATGTAGCGTGTCGTTTGTGATATGCTTAAATAATTCAAATGTTGGAGGGTATTCTTTTTTCCAGTTTAGTAGAATACATATCTTAGATGCATAAGAATCAGACCTACTCTTTTGATAAATACAGGTTCTGATATCTCATTTAAGTCCACACCAAAAAGATACATTAAAGGGATACTTCACCGATTAGCATTAAGCTTTGTATCAGTAGAAACCCAGTAGTATTTTCGAATGACCGTGCTTCCCTCCCTTATGTCCCCCTGAGACGAGAGATTTCTGCATTGTGTGTCTGGAAAAAAAACTCAGATGACGCAAAATCGTCATTTAGTGTCATCGGAGGCTTTTTTGGCCAGAGGCTAGAGACTACCAGCCAGTAGTAGGAGCTAGTTCCGCATGTTTTCAATCCGCCCATAGGGGGTGGGATCTCACGATAAAACGGCGTCTTTTCAGTTTTGAGTCAACTAGTAGCCTAGTTGTATCATTTCTTCCGATACTGCCCTCTGTAACTGGTAGGCGTGGCTTTGGAGTGGCCTCGTAGTGCAGCGAAGCAAGTGCATTCTGGGAGTTGTTGTCTTTCATCCACATGAGCCAAAAATACATTTTCTGGCTTTTATTATTTATTATAACAACACCTTTCTGGCAGTCTAGAATGCACCAACTTCTAAAATAATTTCACATTTCTACTACATAAATGACCCAATTTAAATACACATTCATCTTTCCAGTGGTGAAATATCCCTTTAAAGGAGTCTTGTAATATTTTTTTCCTCAGTGCCATCACAGAGAACTCATGTACAGAATCCCAAAACTTATTTAATTTTTTGCAGTTATATAATATCCCACTGAACATCATCAAAATTACAATCAAGATCTTTTTGCCGTATGCTTTTTAATGAAGTTAAAGTTGAGTCAGCTTGATTTCTTAAATTTGTATATATCTCATACATTTTCCCCTTCAATACTGACGTGGTCTCTAGAATGTTTTCTAGAGATATTTCCGATGAGATATGACCCTTTGCTAGGAGATCGTTTATCAAATGTCTAGATTGTAAGTATTTGTAGAAATCTTTATTATCAATGTCAAATTCATTTCTTAATTCAGAAAAAGATTTAAGGGTACCCTCTTTAAGAACTTGCTTAAAAGAAACAATGCCCTGATCTTTCCACTTTGTGAATGATGTCCTTCCCATAAAAGGTGGTACATCTGGGTTAAAAGACAAAGGTGACAAGATATACATTTTTGAGTGCAAACTGCAAACTGCAAAAAAAAAAAAAAAAAAAATCACATTTCATTATATTATAAATCACATCTTTACACAGCCATTTACCTGTTTTATGTTCTTAATATAGGGTAGTGATGTTAATGATACTGGGTAAAAGGCCTGTTTCTCAATATCAGTCCACTGTGCATTCTCTCGAAAGTGTACCCAACTTATAATACTTTTTGTTTGTGCAGCCCAATAGTATAATTGAAAATCTGGAAACCCAAGTCCCCCATTTTCTTTTGATTTGCATAAGGTTTTGAGAGCGATCCTTGGTGGATGGTTATTCAAGATAAAGGCGCTAATTTGCTTATTTAAAGTTTTGAAAAATTATTTATTTAAATAGCATGGTAGAGATTGAAAAAGATAGTTATAGTGGGGCAGTCCATTCATTTTAACCACATTATTTGAAGCCATTTTTTACATGTACTGTATTTCTACGGAACTGAGAAAATGACTGCCTAAATGAGTTATGAAAGTCTTTTGTCAGAAGATCAAGAAACTGTTATAGTATTGTATACTGAAATTAAATTTCGTAACAAAGTTACGATTTTATTTATTCATTAAAAAATAATTCATTTCTATTTTTACTGTAATAGACAGTATACTGTATTGTGTTCATATTAAGTTCTTTGGTATTTGAACTTTTTTTTCTATTGTTTTTCATCTACTGTAACATCACTTTACAGTAGTTTAATGAATATTAAATTTTCCTAAACCTCATAGTTGTATTTTACGATATCTGCACTCGTTCATTTATGTTGAACACGTTTCTCCTGCCTGTTTCCTTAGAGTTTGTCATTAAAGATTGTTCCCTTGAATGATTCTTCGTTGTGCGATTACTTTTAGCATCCGTTCGTGACAAAGACATTTTTGTTACAGTGTTATGAATTGATATCATTGATGTTCTCTAGGCAGTAATGTAGTCTATTGTGTATTTGTTAGGTTTTGTGTGTCATCTGAGGCCAAAGTTTGATTCTGACAAATAAGAATGCTTTTGACTAAAATATTTGGAAATACTTTATTTTAATGTATCCTTGTTATACGTAACGTATTTACTATAGTAATAACTATAAATTATGCATAATTACATGCACCTAAACCCGAATCTAAACCCTAATTCTACCCTAACCCTATAGTAAGTACATGTAGTTAATTAATATTACTCACTACATAAATGTATAATTAGTGTAACAAGAACACAATAAAGTGTAACCAAATAAAGTGAAACCAAATATTTGATTTTGATTTGATTTTGACTGTTGTTGTTTACATTCACTTCATACTGTTTTACCATGACATTGTTATTTAATCTTGACAAACAGTGTATCATTAAAAAAGATTTAGGACTCTATTTTTGATACTTGACCACTATATATTTATATATTATTTATGATAAAAAAAAAACAGTTAAAGTGACAGTGTCATGATTCCTGTCTTGTGTTCCTCTTGTCTTGTGTGGACTTTTATGTCATTTCCTGTCTTGTGCCATGTTTTGTAGTTCTATGTAGTTTTTCATGTAGTTTTTCATGTTGATTAGTCTCCCCAGGTGTATCTTGTCATTACCTAGTTAAAGGGTTAGTTCACCCAAAAAGTTTTTTTCACGTAGTGTAACTGCGTAGCGCTTCTGTGTTATACGTCACACGCATCACGCACATGACCAGCGTCGGCCAATAGTGAGCCTACGTGTGACGTACAACACAGACGCGCTACGCAGTTACACTACATGAAAAAACTCGAGGCCCAGAGAGAAGGAAATGAATAGTGAAATAAAGTCATTATTTTTGTTTGTTTTTGCGCACAAAAAGTATTCTCGTCGCTTTATAAACTTAAGATTGAGCCACTGTAGTCACTTGGACTATATTAACGATGTCTTTAATGCATTTTCTGGGCCAGCAAGTTATAATGTCTTAGAAGCCTATGGAGGAGTGAGCCAGCTCTCAGATTTAATCAAAAATATCTTAATTTGTGTTCCGAAGATGAACGAAGGTCTTACGGTGTTGGAACAACATGAGGGTGAGTAATTACTGACAGAATTTTCATTCTTAAAGGGTGAACTAACCCTTTAAGCTTGTTTGTCCCTGTGTATTTATTGCCCTTGTGTTTCACTTGTTACTTTGTCAGTTGTTTTATATGTAATTGTAGCTTCTCTGATCCTCGTAGTTTTGTTCCTTTGTTTCCTTGAGTTTTGTGTTATCTGTTTTACTTTATTTGCCTATTGTTACTCTGCATTTCTGAGCATTTTCCCTGGTTTCATGTCTCTTGGTTCTTGGAGTTTTGCCTGTTTCTTGGAGTCCACGTTTGTTTGTTTGTTTGTTTGTTTGTTTGTTTGTTTGGACTGCCTTCCTGTGCTTGACCCTTTGCATGTATTTGGTTTACAATTCTGGATTACTCAATAAAAGCTGCGTTTGGATCTCAACCTTTGTGTGTCTCAGAGCAGTTCGCAACAGACAGAAATTAATTCATTTCAGTCAGGAGTGCAAAATCAACATGCAAAATCAATTTGGTAGTTGATACAATGACAAGGAACATTCACGTGTGTTCCGGTTTCTTTGAGATAACAGGGGTTCGCTTCACAACCATTCATTAGGGTTTTAAGCTTGGCAACTAGCAGATATGTTACACTGATGAATTATGTGAACTCTTATGTAACTAAACCAGTTATTTGCCTGGATTTTAGCAGTGGAGTGAGAAGGCTGGATACCAACTAGTAACTCTAGGATGTGCAGCACACATTTTGATTCTGGTAAGTGAATAACATTTATAACAGCACCGTTGTTCTGTGGCTGCCGTCACATCATCCAAGTGGATGCAGCACACTGCTGGTTGTTGAGGGGAGACCCCCTGATATGACTGTAAAGTGATTTGGGTGTACAGTAATACACAGTATAGCTCTATATAAATGCTTAATTCATTAATTTCTTCAACTTAATTGTCTAGCTATCTATTCAGCTGACAAATGTCATGCGTAACACGTTACAATAATGCTGCATTGTGGAACATTAGCTAACTTTATTAGTTTACAAAAGATAACTGTAAACAATATTTTTTCTTCACTTATTTAGCTTGGCTAATGTTAATTCCAACATGTTCTGATGCATTAAACAATAACAGTGGTATTTTTAAAGATTGTCCACCAACCAGATTAAGTTAAATAATAATTGTTCTAATTGTGTCTTTAGGGTAGCCATCAGATGACCCTGCAAGTACAGGTAGGTTTTAATGAAAATTCTACAACAAGGTTTTGTTGTAATTGTAGATCCTGTTTCCTTTGTTCTGATTTTCCCACCACTAGTTTGTTACTATGGTTATTGATTTTAATTAAACACCTGTTTTAGTTTCTGTTGATTAGCTGCCTATGTGTAATTTAGCCCTCAGTTCATTCAGTTTTTCGTTTGGTATTGTTTAATGTAAGTTCTCCTGTGATCTCCTGGGTGTTCCTTTCTTTTTTGATGAAGTACTGTTTTGTTAAATTGTCCATCGTTGTGCACTTTAATACAGCCACAGTCTGAAACATGTATCTTCTGTCACATGTAGGGCTCAAATGTCACAGATGGAGCATTTAAACCCTCTTATACACTGTTCCACAGCAGCAAGGATTGGAGCAACATGGCTAAAAAATGTCACCTAAGCTAAGCACACATTTTGAAATGTATGAAATAAGTAATAAAAGGAACCTATCAATTAGTTTACTAGCATATAGTTAGCAAGGAGTGTCTTTAAAACCCCCATTTTGCGCGGAACTACCACTAAAATTATTACTCAATGAGTGTATTAAGTGATCAAATAGCCGCGGTGCCATAGCCGTCTTTGTGTGTCTCTAGGAAATCAGAGCTTGGCGAGAGTAATATCAACTATACTACATCATCCATGTTCTACTATTTGATATGTAGGCCTATATTTACATGATTTAAACCTTGTACGATATGATTGTATGTGTGTGTATATATATATATATATATATATATATATATATATATATATGTGTGTATACAATATGCCTTATTATATAAATAAGGCGCTCTGAGGTGTTAGAGGGATATTCTGAAAAAGATATAAAAATGTAAGCAATATATTAATGTTTTATATATTTATCCTCCCTATTACAAAGATGGGTAATGAGGTCCATCGTTCAACTGACTTTGCTGCATTATCAAAAACAGAATCATAATTTATTATAACAACACCTTACACCTTTGGGGGTATTTTAGTACCCAGATATGTGAAGACTGCTAGGATTTTCCCCTTCTTCCTCATTCAGCATCAAAAGGGTTGACTTTGAATTATTAATCCGATACCCTGATATTTGAATATCTTAATCCAAATATCTTAATAAAGTGAAGCAGAGCAGATATATATATATATATATATATATATATATATATATATATATATATATATATATATATATATATATATATATATATATATATATGAAGAGTTCAGATGCAAAAGCCTCTAAGTGCCATCTGAAATTTTTTTCTAGAATGATCATTTTTATCAAGCTTGTATATTTAACTTCAGTAATTTCACTTAAATGGCAATGAAAAATACCTATTAATTGTCATTTAAGTGAAATTATTGAACTTAAATATACAAGCTTTATAAAAATTATCATTCTAGAAGAATATTTCAGACGGCACTTGGAGGCTTTTGCATCTGAACTCTTCATATATATATATATATATATATATATATATATATATATATATATATATATATAACATCAATATATAACATCGTCAGCAAAAAGAGGTATTTTATGTTCAAAACCGGAAATTGTTATACCTTCAATATCTCTATTTCTTCTAACTGCGATTGCAAATGGTTCCACGGCTAAAAGAAAAAGCAGAGGGGAAAGAGGAGAGCCCTGTCTACATCCTCTAGAAATATTAAATGGCTTTGATACCATATTATTAGTCAGGACCTCAGCTATGGGATTCAAATATGTGACCCTGGATCACAAAACCAGTCACATGTCGCACAGGTATATTTGTGGCAATAGCCAACAATACATTGTATGGGTCAAAATTATCGATTTTTTTCTTTTATGCCAAAAATCATTAGGATATTAAGTTAAGATCATGATCCATGAAGATATTTTGTAAATTTCCAACCATAAATATATAAAATATTTATTTTTGTGAGTGGATGCAGCAAAATCGCGAATATAAATGAACAACTTTTTGCACCCTCAGATTCCAGATATTGTCATATCATAACAAACCATACATCAATGGGAAGCTTATTTATTCAGCTTGTATAAATGTATAAATGTATGATGTATAAATCTCAATTAAAAAAAAAATAAATAAATACCCATGTAACTGGTTTTGTGGTCCAGGGTCACATATAACAGTCTGACCCATTAACAATTACCAAGTCCATAATGTTTCAACACGTCCAATAGAAAATCCCATTCGACCCTGTCAAATGCTTTCTCTGCATCTAATGAAAGCAAAACAGTGTATATTCTTCCCCTCTGGTCATGCAAAATATTCAGTGCCCTTCTAGCGTTATGGCATCTTTGTCCATTTTGGCCATTCCCTACTAAGTATGGTAATACATTTTCTTAATCTTCTTGCCAAAATTTTACACAGGATTTTCGTATCCGACCTTAAGAATATTATTGAACTCATAGGGCGCATAATATTTTCCATTTATTATTAGGCTTCCCTGGTTTAGTCAACAAAGTAATTAAAGCCTCGCTCACAGAGACAGGCAGCACATTCTTTTCAAAGGCCTGACACTTTCAGCAATGTTGGCATGTCTTGTCATCTGATTGTGCTTGGCCCCGGTAATTGCTGCTTGCAGCTATATTTAGGGGCCAAGCACCGAAGGTGCGGAGGCACCTATCTGTTCCCGTTCTTATTAGGGGCCAAGCACCGAAGGTGCAGGCACCTATTGTATTTGTTCCCGTTCTTATTATTAGGGGCCAAGCACCGAAGGTGCGGAGGCACCTATTGTATCTGTTCGTGTTCTTATTATTAGGGGCCAAGCACCGAAGGTGCGTAGGCACCTATTGTATCTGTTCCCGTTCTTATTAGGGGCCAAGCACCGAAGGTGCGTAGACACCTATTGTATCTGTTCCCGTTCCTATTATTAGGGGCCAAGCACCGAAGGTGCGTAGGCACCTATTGTTTTCGTTCCCGTTCTTATTATTATTATTAGGGGCCAAGCACCGAAGGTGCGGAGGCACCTATTGTTTCTGTTCCGTTTCTTATTATTATTAGGGGCCAAGCACCGAAGGTGCGGAGGCACCTATTGTATCTGTTCCGTTTCTTATTATTATTAGGGGCCAAGCACCGAAGGTGCGGAGGCACCTATTGTATCTGTTCCGTTTCTTATTATTATTAGGGGCCAAGCACCGAAGGTGCGTAGGCACCTATTGTTTTCGTTCCCGTTCTTATTATTATTATTCTTCCTTCTTCCGACTGGGAGTCTATGGCAGCCCATAGAACCGATTGCGGGAAAGTTGTTTTGGTTTGACATTCTGATAGAGGACAGTCCCAACATTAAATACACCAATTTTTGTGTTTCTAAGTCATTCCCTCTAGCGCCACCACCTGTCCAAAGTTTCACTTTTATTTTGCTAATAACTTTTGAACCGTAAGGCCAATCAACAAAATTCTTTTTTCCTCTTATTTCTGAGCTCATGCTGATTCGATTGCACCATATGACGTCATTTTCCGTCATATAAATAGGGCCGCCATCTTGAATTTTCAAAAAAGCTACTTTTACGAACTCGTCCTAGACGGTTTGTCCGATTTGCATGAAAATTGAACCAGATCATCTTCAGGTAGTGCTGACAAAAAGTTATGGAATTCAAATTGATTTGTCAAACCGTTTTCGATAAACGCTCGAACAAATTTTACGTAGCGCCTGCAAAAACAGTCGTAGGGCTGTATCTCCGCAACGGTTTATCGTATTCAGACCAAATTTGGTACATGTCATCACAAGCATGACCTGAGGCTACATGCTGCGTTTCGGCGCAGCGCCACCTACTGGTCCGGAGATATGAAAAATGGCTATTTTTGCTTATTACTTCTGAACAGTTTGTCCAAAAATCATAAAATTGGTCTCGTTAGATTCAGGGCGACATGCCGAGTCGACTGATATCCAATTTTACCATATCGGCCATTTTGACTGTCGGCCATTTTGAATTATGTGCTAAAATGCTGTATTTTATGAACGCATGAACGGATTGTTACGAAACTTGGTGTGGGTCATCAGCACGATACCCTGAAGGAGTCTGAGAAGTTTCGAAACAGCGCCACCTAGTGGTGATTTTTTTTTTCAAATGCTTATAACTTTGGGTGTGGTTGACTTATTTTCAGGAGACTCATCTCTTTAGACTCCTGAAACCTTGTTGAGTCCTACGATACCAAACATGCTAGGTTTCGCCTTACGGTTTGCGTAGCGTTGTGATTTAGCGCTTAAAAAACAATTGGCTATATCTTCAAAACCGCTTGTCCGATCGAGACGAAACCACCGTCAGAAGTTTGGAAACATAGGTCGATAGCTAAACACCAATGCCCAAATTTGAAAATATTGATAGTAAGGGGTAGGAAAATTCAATCAAAGTCATGTGTCAGTCATTTTTTACTTGTTTTTTCATATAAATGTCTATAACTCAGAAGCGAATTGAGACATCTTCACTAAAATTGACACACATATGTGTGGGCTCACTCTGAGGACACATAAAAAAAATTGTGGGACTGAGCCTCTTGGTGGCGCTATAATAGAACAAAACATGAAATTCCCATTGACTTCAATACACTTTTGTGAAATAAAATGCTATATTAAACAAATGCATTGGTGTAATTTAATGAAACTCACAATGTGCTATCAACAGCATCCCCTGAAAGTACCCAACATATTTCGAAACAGCGCCACCTTCTGGTCAAAAGTTATAACAAAATGTCTAAAAATGCTAATAACTTTCGAATAAATCTGCCTATTGAAATGCCACTGGAAATGCTAATAGGTTCCTTGGGTCAAGCCGAGAACATAGATACCAAGTTTTCCTTATTTGGCCGAACTTCCTGTCCACCATCTTGATTTTCATTCAAAACTTACTTTTTCGAACTCCTCCTACACCGTTTGTCCGATTTTCACCAAAATCGAATCGTATCATCTTCCGACCGTGCCGACTAAAAGTTATGGATTTCGTGTCGATTGACAAAACCGTTTTCGTATAGCGCAGCAGCAAAGTTGAGGCATGATGCTAAAAGCACTATTCAGGCTTTATCTTTGCAATGCCTTGACATATTGACACCAAACTTTGTATGTGTCATTGTCACTTCACTCTGACCACATCACATCAGTTTTGTAACTGCGCCACCTATTGTTCGAAAGTGATAGTCCATTAAATCATATTTTTATTCACTGTTTCTATGATTTTTCAGGCATTTTGCCTAAAATCCTCTTTAATGTCTTTAATTGCTCATTGTCGCAGTTGGTCTGACACTTTCAGCAATGTTGGCATGTCTTGTCATCTGATTGTGCTTGGCCCCGGTAATGGCTGCTTGCAGCTACATTTAGGGGCCAAGCACAGAATGTGCGTAGGCACCTATTGTATCTGTTGGCGTATCAAAAATTCTTCTTCTTCTTCTTCCGCTCTGGGAGTCTATGGCAGCCCATAGAACCGCTTGCGGGAAAGTTATGAAATTTGGCACACTGATAGAGGACAGTCCAAAAAGTCATCATACCAAATTTGGTGTCTTAAAACCAATCCCTCTAGCGCCACCACCTGTCCAAAATTTCACTTTATTTTGCTAATAACTTTTGAACCGCAAGGCCAATCAACAAAATTATTTTTTCCTCTGATTCTTGAGCTCATGCCGATTCAATTACACCATATTACTTCATTTTCTGTCATAAAAATATGGCCGCCATTTTGAATTTTTCAATAAACCTACTTTTTCGAACTCGTCCTAGACGGTTTGTACGATTTGCACGAAAATTGAACCAGATCATCTTCAGGCAGTGTTGACCAAAAGTTATGGAATTCAAATCGATTCGTCAAACGTTTTCGATAAACTCTCGAACAAATTTTACGTAGCGCTTGTGAAAACAGTCTTAGGGCTGTATCTCCGCAACGCTTTATCGGATTCAGACCAAACTTGGTACATGTACTCACAAGCATGACCTGAGGCTACATGCTGCGTTTCGGCGCAGCGCCACCTACTGGTCCGGGGATATGAAAAATGGTAATTTTTGCTTATAACTTCTGAACACTTTGTCCAAAAATCATAAAATTGGTCTCGTTAGATTCAGGGCACCATGCCGAGTCGACTGATATCCAATTTTACCATATCGGCCACCGCTTGGTAACTAAAGGCACCGGGGTTGCGGTGCCACCGGCTTGGGCCCGTAATCGCTGCTCGCAGCTATATTTAGGGCCCAAGCCCTGAAAGGGCGAAGGGCCTATTGTTTTCGGTAGGATTATTGTTTATTAGGGCCCAAGCCCTGAAAGGGCGAAGGCCCTATTGTTTTCGGTAGGATTATTTATTAGGGCCCAAGCCCTGAAAGGGCGAAGGCCCTATTGTTTTCGGTAGGATTATTATTATTATTATTATTATTATTATTATTTTGTCAACCTTTCGGCCACTTTTGGGGCCCTTAACATGCTCGAAAACTCTTGAAATTTTGCACCCAGGTCAGAACCCGCGGCCATCAGGGCCGGACTGAAGTTGGTACCCGGGCGTGGCAGGGGGGCTCGACAGCGCCCCCTGGAACGGGATCCGAACACTTGTCCATAAATCAGACACGCTTGCATGTAATAATATGAAACTCGGTACACATATAGAACTCATCGGGCCGAACAACTTTCGTGCTCTAAGTTTTACGCCAGCCCAACAGGAAGTCGGCTATTTAGGGTTGTTTGGAAACGCATGCTGTGGAATTTAATGTACTCCTCCTAGGGAATTCATCGATTCGCCTCCAAACTCGGTGTGCATGAAGTCAAGACATTGAGGATGCTAAATTGCGGACGGATTTTTGATATCTCGAACGGTTTGGCCGTGGCGAGGAAACGAATTTATGGCGAAAAAATGAAACAGGAAGTGTGTTATAACTTCTGCATACATTAACTGATCTTGATGAAACTTCAGCAGTGTGTTCGTTGTAAGAGGCCGATCGCACAGATGTGACTATTGTGAGTCAAAGTTATGGCGCCACCAACAGGCAGCAGGAAGTACATCACTATTAAAATGCTTTGAAATCACTGTCTTATTTTTACCAGATTTGCTTCAAACTTTATGTGTACAATGTAGACACACGGCAGATGTAAACCTGTGAAAGGATTATTGATATCTTAGATACTGTTGCCGTGGCAACGCATCAAACTTTAATATTATTTTTTTATGCTTATGAGACTCTTAACATACTTGAAATTGCATGAAACTCGACAGACACATCACATTTATTATCCAGTAGACATGTGCAAAGTTTCAGAAACGGGCGTGGTGAGGGGCTCAGTAGCGCCACCTTTAGTCATAAGTGGGGGGGTTAGTTTTATCAACAGCAACAAAACTTGGTATGTGTATTGTTCTCATCAAGACGGACAACTTTCTAATTTACATGAACCATCTCTGACCAACAGGAAGAGAGATATTTTGGTTTGAATGTGGATTTTCTGAAGAATTTTCTCTCCCTCTCTCTGTGTCTGTGTGTGTGTGAGGGGAGGGGGGGATTTGACTATTGCTTTTATATTGTTAATCAAGGTTTCAGGGGCTTTTGGGGTCCTTAACATGCTCAAAAACTCTTGAAACTTTGCACACAGGTCAGAACCCACGGCCATCAGGGCCGGGCTGAAGCTGGTACCCGGGCGTGGCTGGGGGGCTCAACAGCGCCCCCTTGAACGGGGTTCTAAAACTTGATCCATATATCAAACACGCTCGCATGAATTAATATGAAACTCGGTACACATATAGATCTCATCGGGCCGAACAACTTTACCCCCGTCAAGTTTTACGCCAGCCCAACAGGAAGTCGGCTATTATGGGTTGTTTGGAAAACGCTTGCTGTGGAATGTGAAATACTCCTCCTAGAAAATTCACCGTGTCCCCTTCAAACTCGGTGTGCATGTAGTCAAGACATTGAGGATGCTAAATTGCGGACGGATTTTTGATATCTCGAACGGTTTGGCTGTGGCGAGGAATCGAATTTATGGCGAGAAAAGAGAAACACGGAAGTGGAATAACTTCTGCATACATTAACTGATCTTGATGAAACTTCAGCAGTGTGTTCGTGGTAAGAGGCCGATCAGATGGATGTAGCTATTGTGAGTCAAAGTTATAGCGCCACCAACTGGCAGCAGGAAGTGTGTC
This sequence comes from Scardinius erythrophthalmus, assembly GCF_964197995.2. Lineage (NCBI taxonomy): Eukaryota > Metazoa > Chordata > Actinopteri > Cypriniformes > Leuciscidae > Scardinius > Scardinius erythrophthalmus. The sequence continues at coordinate 167,825 of NW_028296539.1, forward strand.
ACTTTCAACATGCTTTTGACAAAAGTGGGGGGGTTAGTTTTAACTACAGTAAAGAAAAAATAGTTTGTATATTGTTCTCATCAAGCCGGACAACTTTCTAATTTACATTCAATAGCTCTGGCCATCAGGAAGTCAGATATTTTGGTCTGAATGTGGATTTTTTTGCAAAATCAGCCTCTGAATTTTTAGCCACTCCTCTTAAACTATTTATTTTATTCGTACCAAACTTTTTCAACATGATGAAACTACATTAAATATGCTAAATTGTGAATGGATAATAAATATCTCAAACGGTTTTGCTATGGCGAGGGATTAAATAATGTCCAAAAAGGAAACACTAAAAATCTTCTAAAAATGTAATTATATACCATTTATTTCTATATAAAAGTATACAAATATCACAACTAAACCCATTTTATTCTGTTTTTGCAATTCAAGAAGAATGAAAAAGTTAAAACAGGCTATTTAGTGCTATTTGGTTCAACAAAAAAGCAAACATAGGGCTATACTGCCCTCTTGTGTCCAAAAGGACATCAAAATAGTATATAAAACTTTTTACCAGGTAGGCCAATATTGTATTTAAATATACATGTATTAGGTATGTGTCTGAGGATATTTTCCCACCGGTTAATCGACGTGTGACACGAGTGGGTGCTTTTAAATCGCTAATATAATAGTGTAAGAAAAATAATGATAATGTTGCACACACAAATCACACACATGTGGGAAAGAATGATGCTTTTAAACAACACTAAACCGCCATTAGGTGTCGCCAGGCATCCATCTTAATAAGCGAGTCATTGATTCATTCGTTCAAACGATTTGTTCGAATGAGTCGATCATGATTAAGACAGATGTTTATGGATTGATCATTCAATCTTTGAGTCAACCGATTCGTTAAAAATGCTGAATCGTTCAGTTATGAGAAAACACGTGATGCGTGATGGTTCTGCCGTGATTTTTGTTTAACTATTTTTGCTGCTGAAACAGAACAAAAACAGTCAACATTGCATCTAAAATGTAAGTGACTTAATTGTAACTGTTTATAAACCTGTTGTATGAAATCTAGGGGTGGGAGAAAAAAATTATTCTTAGATGCATCGCGATGCGGACGTGGACGATTCTGAATCGATTCACAAATGTCAAAAAATCAATTCTCTAAAAAAATATTTTTCTAATAACGTAATATTGACGGAAGGCAAAAGGCGGAACTCTAAGCGGACGTGCGTGCAGTCTGTGGCGCGCACATAACAGAGAAGTTTCTTCTGCTCACCAAGGCTGCATTTATTTGATTAAAAATACAAACAAAAACAGTAATATTGTAAAATATTATTCCAATTTAAAACAGCTGCTTTCTATTTTAATATATTTTAAACTGTTATTTATTCCTGTGATCAAAGCTGAGTTTTCAGCATCATTACTCCAGTCGTCACTGTCACATGATCCTTCAGAAATTATTCTAATATGATGATTGATACTCAAGAAACATTCATTATTATTTTAAATGTCGAAAACAGTTGTGTACAGTCTTTGATGAATAGAAAGTTCAAAAGAACAGCATTTATCTGAAATCTAAAGCTTTTGTAACGTTAAACACTACCGCTCAAAAGTTTTGGGTTAGTAATAATTAAAATTTTATTTTTGGGGTAAATAAATACAATAAATCAGTACTTTTATTTATGAAGGATGAGTTAAACTGATCAACAGTTACAGTAAAGACATTTATAATGTTAAAAATATATATATTTGAAATATATGCTGTTCTTTTGAACTTTACATTCATCAAAGCATTTTGAAAAAAAAAAATCTGTACACAACTGTTTTCAACATTGAAAATAATAATGAATATTTATTGAGCATCAATCATCATATTAGTATGATTTCTGAAGGATCATGTGACACTGAAGACTGGAGTAATGATGCTGAAAACTCAACTTTGATCACAGAAATGAATTACTATGTAAAATATTTAAAAATTGAAAACAGCTGTTTTAAATTGGAATAATATTTCACAATATTACTGTTTTTGTTTGTATTTTTAATCAATAAATGCAGCCTTGGTGAGCAGAAGAGCCTTCTCCTAAAAACATTAAAAATCTTACTGACCCCAAACTTTTGAACAATAATATATATATATATATATATATATATATATATATATATATATATATATATATATATATATATATATATATATATACATATATATGTATGTGTGTGTATGTATGTATGTATATATATATATATATATATATATATATATATATATATATATATATATATATATATATATATATATATATATATATATATATATATATATATATATATATATAAATATAGCTGCGAGCAGCGATGGAGGGCCAAAGCCGGCGGTACCGCCACCCCGGTGCCTTTAGGTAACTAAAGGCACCGGGGTTGCGGTGCCACTGGCTTGGGCCCGTAATCGCTGCTCGCAGCTATATTTATTATTATTATTATTAGGGCCCAAGCCCTGAAAGGGCGAAGGCCCTATTGTTTCCGGTAGGATTATTTATTAGGGCCCAAGCCCTGAAAGGGCGAAGGCCCTATTGTTTCCGGTAGGATTATTATTATTATTATTATTATTATTATTATTATTATTTTGTCAACCTTTCAGGCACTTTTGGGGCCCTTAACATGCTCGAAAACTCTTGAAATTTTGCACACACGTCAGAACCCGCGGCCATCAGGGCCGGACTGAAGCTGGTACCCGGGCGTGGCAGGGGGGCTCGACAGCGCCCCCTGGAACGGGATCCAAACACGTGTCCATAAATCAAACACGCTTGCATGTAATAATATGAAACTCGGTACACATATAGATCTCATCGGGCCAAACAACTTTCGTGCTCTAAGTTTTACGCCAGCCAAACAGGAAGTTGGCTATTTAGCGTTGTTTGGAAACGCATGCTGTGGAATTTAATGTACTCCTCCTAGGGAATTCATCCATTCGCCTCCAAACTCGGTGTGCATGAAGTCAAGACATTGAGGATGCTAAATTGCGGACGGATTTTTGATATCTCGAACGGTTTGGCCGTGGCGAGGAAACAAATTTATGGCGAGAAAAAATTAAACAGGAAGTGTGTTATAACTTCTGCATACATTAACTGATCTTGATGAAACTTCAGCAGTGTGTTCGTTGTAAGAGGCCGATCACATGGATGTGACTATTGTGAGTCAAAGTTATAGCGCCACCAACAGGCAGCAGGAAGTGTGTCCCTTTCAAAATGCTTTGAAATCACCCTCTTATTTTTACCCGATTTGCTTCAAACTTTATTTGTATAATGTAAACACACGGCAGATGTAGACCTGTGAAAGGATTTTTGATATCTTTAATACTGTTGCCATGGCAACGCTTCAAACTTTAATATTCTTTTTTGATGCTTTTGAGACTCTTAACATACTTGAAATTGGATGAAACTCGATAGACACATCACATTTATTAGCCCGTAGACTTGTGCAAAGTTTCAGAAACGGGCGTGGTGAAATGGCTCAGTAGCGCCACCTTTAGTCATAAGTGGGGGGGTTAGTTTTATCAACAGCAACAAAACTTGGTATGTGTATTGTTCTCATCAAGACGGACAACTTTCTAATTTACATTAACGATCTCTGACCAACAGGAAGAGAGATATTTTGGTTTGAATGTGGATTTTCTGAAGAATTTTCTCTCCCTCTCTCTGTGTCTCTGTGTGTGTGAGGGGAGGGGGGGATTTGACTATTGCTTTTATATTGTTAATCAAGGTTTCAGGGGCTTTTGGGGTCCTTAACGTGCTCAAAAACTCTTGAAACTTTGCACACAAGTCAGAACCCCCTGCCATCAGGGACGGGCTGAAGCTGGTACCCGGGCGTGGCAGGGGGGCTCAACAGCGCCCCCTTGAACGGTGTCCCAAAACTTGGTCCATAGATCAAACACGCTTGCATGAATTAATATGAAACTCGGTACACATATAGATCTCATCGGGCCGAACAACTTTCCCCCGGTCAAGTTTTACGCCAGCCCAACAGGAAGTCGGCTATTATGGGTTGTTTGGAAAACGCTTGCTGTGGAATGCGAAGTACTCCTCCTAGAGAATTCATCCAATCCCCACCAAACTCGGTCAGCATGAAGTCAAGACATTGAGGATTCTAAATTGCGGACGGATTTTTGATATCTCGAACGGTTTGGCCGTGGCGAGGAAACGAATTTATGGCGAGAAAAGAGAAACACGAAGTGGAATAACTTATGCATACATTAACTGATCTTGATGAAACTTCAGCAGTGTGTTCGTGGTAAGAGGCCGATCAGATGGATGTAACTATTGTGAGTCAAAGTTATAGCGCCACCAACTGGCAGCAGGAAGTGTGTCACTTTCAACATGCTTTTGACAAAAGTGGGCGGGTTAGTTTTAACTACAGTAAAAAAAAAAAAAGTTTTATATTGTACTCATCAAGCCGGACAACTTTCTAATTAACATTCATTAGCTCCGGCCATCTGGAAGTCAGATATTTTGGTCTGAATGTGGATTTTTTGGATATTTCAGACTCTGAGTTTTTAGTTACTCCTGCTTATACATAGGGCTATACTGCCCTCTTGTGTTCAAAATCAGGTAGGCCTATTGTATCTATATAAAAATATACTAGTTAATATGTGACTTTGAGAATATTTTACCACCGGTTAATCGACGTGTGACAACACTGGGGGCTTTTGAATCGCCAACTTAAAAATGAAAGTAAAATATGTTCGTCCGCACTGACATTGATAGTGGTTGAGCAAGCATTTCAAAAGAATTCCTATGGAAGTAGGAATTAACTGAAAAACATTCCTCGCTCATTCCTCGCCGTGGACGTGCACCGTTATGAATGCCCGTGCAGCCGTGAGCATTTTAGTTTAATTTTAAAATTAGCGCCTTTCGGGGGGTGGATTGCTTGAAATTATTTTACAAAAGCACAATGTTGTGTTTTATTGCGACTGTACACAAATATAAGTTAACACTTTGCAGTTTGAATGTCGTCCTGTATAATGACGGAGTATGTTTTTATGTGTCCACTGTTCAAACGCGCCCACGCCACACACGCACACACACACACACACACACACACACACACACACACACACACACACACACACACACACACACACACACACACACACACACACACACACACACACACACACGGTTTACTATCTTTGTGGGGACTCTCCATAGCCTTAATTTTTTTTATACTGCATAAACTGTATATGCTATCTCCTCACACTTACCCAAGCCCTAAACCTACCTATCACAGAAAACTTTCTGCATTTTTACATTTCCAAAAAAAGTCATTCTGTATGATTTATAAGCTTGTTTACCCATGGGGACCTCTATTTAGGTCCCCACTGTGACACGAGTCCCCATGAGTCTGTATGCATTCAGGTTGAAGTCCCCACCGGGATAGAAAAACATGAACACACACACACACACACATTCCAGCATTGTAATCTTGACATCGCAGCCTGTTCATTATGGCCTTCATAAAATAGTCAACCTAACATATAACAATGTTGACAAAAGGCACCGGGGTTGCGGTGCCACCGGCTTGGGCCCGTAATCGCTGCTCGCATCTATATTTATTATTATTATTATTATTATTATTATTATTTTGTCAACCTTTCGGGCACTTTTGGGGCCCTTAACATGCTCAAAAACTCTTGAAATTTTGCACACACGTCAGAACCTGCGGCCATCAGGGCCGGACTGTAGCTGGTACCCGGGCGTGGCACGGGGGCTCGACAGCGCCCCCTGGAATGGTGTCTGAAAACTTGGTCCATAAATCAAACACGCTTGCATGTAATAATATGAAAATCAGTACACATATAGATCTCATCGGGCCGAACAACTTTCGTGCTCTAAGTTTTACACCAGCCCAACAGGAAGTCGGTTATTATACGTTGTTTGGAAAACGCATACAATGGAATGTGAAATACTCCTCCTAGGGAATTCATCCGATCGCCACCAAACTCGGTGTGAATGAAGTCAAGACATTGAGGATGCTAAATTGCGAACGGATTTTTGATATCTCGAACTGTTTGGTCGTGGCGAGGAAACGAATTTCTGGTGAATAATGGGACACAGGAAGTGTGTTATAACTTCTGCATACATTAACTGATCTTGATAAAACTTCCGCAGTGTGTTCGTTGTAAGAGGCCAATCACATGGATGTGACTATTGTGAGTCAAAGTTATAGCGCCACCAACTGGCAGCAGGAAGTGTGTCCCTTTCAAAATGCTTTGAAATCACCCTCTTATTTTTACCCGATTTGCTTCAAACTTTATGTGTATAATATAGACACACGGCAGATGTAGACCTGTGAAAGGTTTATTGATATCTTAAATACTGTTGCCGTGGCAACGCATCAAACTTTAATATTCTTTTCAGATGCTTTTGAAACTCTTAACATACTTGAAATTGGATGAAACTCGACAGACACATCACATTTATTATCCAGTAGACATGTGCAAAGTTTCAGAAACGGGCGTGGTGAGGGGCTCAGTAGCGCCACCTTTAGTCAAAAATGGGGGCTTAGTTTTAAGTAGAGTCACAAAAATCGTTATGTATATTGTTCTCATCAAGCCGGACAACTTTCTAATTTATAGTCATAAGCTGTGACCAACAGGAAGTGAGATATTTTGGTTTGAATGTGATTTTTTGGAGAATTCTCTCCCTCTCTCTCTGCCTCTGTGTGTGTGAGGGGTGGGGGGATTTGTCTTTTGAGTGAGATTTGTTTAAAATTCCTGTTTTTCAAGGTTTCAGGGGCTTTTGGGGCCTTTAACGTGCTCGAAAACTCTTGAAACTTTGCACACAGATCAGAACCCGCGGCCATCAGGGCCGGGCTGAAGCTGGTACCCGGGCGTGGCAGGGGGGCTCAAAAGCGCCCCCTGGAACGAGATCCGAACACTTGTCCATAAATCAAACACACTTGCATGTAATGATATGAAACTCGGTACACATATAGATCTCATCGGGCCGAACAACTTTCGTGCTCTAAATTTTACGCCAGCCCAACAGGAAGTCGGCAATTATGGGTTGTTTGGAGAACGCTTGCTGTGGAATTTGAAACACTTCTCCTAGAGAATTAATTAAATCGCCACCAAACCAAAATATGTGCATGAAGTCAAGACATTGAGGATACTAAATTGCGGACGGATTTTTGATATCTCAAACGGTTTGGCCGTGGCGAGGACACGAATTTATGGCGAGAAAAGAGAAACACGAAGTGTTATAACTTCTGCACACATTAACTGATCTTGATGAAACTTCAGCAGTGTGTTTGTGGTAAGAGGCCGATCAGATGGATGTGACTATTGTGAGTCAAAGTTATAGCGCCACCAACTGGCAGCAGGAAGTGTGTCACTTTCAAAATGTTTTTGACAAAAGTGGGGGGGTTAGTTTTACCCACAATTACAAAAATCAGTATGTATATTGTCTCATCGAGCCGGAAAACTTTCAAACTTACAGGCATTAGCTGCAACCAACAGGAAGTCAGATATTTTGGTCTGAATATGGATTTTTTGTTAAATCAGCCTCTGAGTTTTTAGTTACTCCTCCTAAAAGGTTTATTTTATTCCCACCAAACTTTTTCAACATGATAAAAATATATTAATGATGCTAAATTGTAAACGGATATTGAATATCTCAAACGGTTTTGCTATGGCGAGGGATTAAATTAATGTCAAAAAGGAAGCAGGAAACATCTCATAACTTCTAAAAATTTATTATACACCATTTATTTTTATATAAAATTATACAAATATTAGAACTAAACCCATTTTATTCTGTTTTTGCAATTCAAGGAGTATGAAAAAGTTAAAAACAGGCTATTTAGTGCTATTTGGTTCAACAAAAAAGCAAACATGGGGCTATACTGCCCTCTTGTGTCCAAAAGGATATCAAAATAGTATATAAAACGTTTTACTAGGTAGGCCTATTGTATTTAAATATAAATTTATTAGGTATATGACTGTGAGGATATTTTCCCATCGGTTAATCAACGTGTGACACGAGCGGGTGCTTTTAAATCGCTAATATAGAATTGAAAGTAAAAAACGGACGTCCCCACGGACATTGATAATGGTGCACGTTGGAAAAAATGATACTTTTAAACATAACACTAAACCGCCATTAGGTGTCGCCAGGCGACCATCTTAATGAGCGAGTCATTGATTCGTTCGAATGACTGAGTCATTCATGATTGAGACAGATATTTATGGATTGACCATTGAATCTTTGAGTCAACCGATTCGTTTCAAAATGCTGAATCATTCAGTAATGAGAAAACAAGTTGCTGTGAGATGCGCGATGGTCCTGCTGTGATCTTTGTTTAACTATTTTTGCTGCTGAAACAGAACAAAAACAGTCAATATTGCATCTAAAATGTAAGTGACTTAATTGTAACTGTTTATTAACCTGTTGTATGAAATCAGTGTCACAGTTTCAATCGTGATTGTATTCAGGAAATAGTTGCCTACTCTTCAATTGAGGTTGCTTAACTCTATCATATGTTATAAAATATATAAAAACTCCATATTTGTAATTTTTATAGTCAGTATGTTGTTAACTGGGTTGCTTTTTTGTGTGCTGCGCTCATTTGTTTACAATTCTCCTGGAGAAGCTGCATGAGCCTCAGCAGGGCAACCTTGTTACCATTGATTAGTAATACATCTATTATTAACTGCTGATTGCAACTTAAAATGAATGTAATGAAATTAGAATAATCTCTCATTTTAGTGATTCCCAAGTTATTTTTTTGTTATTGACGTTCTAATCAGGCTATACTCTGGTCGGGCAAGTAAAATTCTCTTTCAGGTAGGCCTATTGTATTTATATATAAATATATTAGGGATGTGACTGTGATAAAATTTTCCCACCAGTTAATCGACGTGTGACACCGCTGAGGGCTTTTAAATCGCTAACTTAAAAGCGAAAGTAAAATACAGACGTCCGCACAGACATTGATAATGCTGCGGAGTAGAGCGAGCATTTTCAATGTATTCCTATGGAAGTAGGAATGAACTAAAACATTTTATTTATGTTTTTATGTGTCCACTGTTCAACCGCAACCGCGTCACACACACACACACACACACATTCCAGAATTGCAATCTTGACATCGCAGCCTGTTCATTATAGCCCTAATACAATATAATAATAAAAATAGTCAACCTAACATATACGAATTACACTGCTCTGTTCAAATAGTCAGTAGTACAATTTGTACCACTCACAGTAAGCAGAGCTCCACTGTGATGTTTCCAAGCACATTTTTGCGCGTGTGAAGAGGATGATTTTTTCCATCGATATTGGAACACGAGTGAAGTACAAAGCCTATAATAAAGAACAGTTTAGCATCCAAATACATCGCAAATATTGAAAATTTTGATTCTAATGAGAGGGTTACGTGAGACCAACACTGCTTACTTTCGTTTTTATTTTTACATTAAATTTAAATGATTTGTTGTGGAATATTTTGAGTGTATCATAAAATCAGAATAAGGTAAGACAAGTAATATTTTCTGTCTTATATATATATATATATATATATATATATATATATATATATGTGTGTATATATATATATATGTGTGTGTGTGTGTGTGTATATATATATATATATATATATATATATATAGATAGATAGATAGATAGATAGATAGATAGATTGAAAGATATTATATATATATATATATATATATATATATATATATATATATATATATACACACACACACACACATATATATATATATATATATATATATATATATATGTATGTATATATATAAATATAGCTGAGAGCAGCGATGGAGGGCCAAAGCCGGTGGCACCGCCATCCCCGGTGCCTTTAGGTAACTAAAGGCACTGGGGTTGCGGTGCCACCGGCTTGGGCCCGTAATCGCTGCTCGCAGCTATATTTAGGGCCCAAGCCCTGAAAGGGCGCAGAGCCCTATTGTTTTCGTTAGGATTATTATTATTAGGGCCCAAGCCCTGAAAGGGCGAAGGCCCTATTGTTTTCGGTAGGATTATTGTTTATTAGGGCCCAAGCCCTGAAAGGGCGAAGGCCCTATTGTTTTCGGTAGGATTATTTGTTATTATTATTATTATTATTATTTTTTTTCCCTACTTCTCGGGCACTTATTATTATTTTTTCCTACTTCCTACTTCCTACTTCACACTCTATGTTATTAGCTCCGCCCAACAGGAAGTCAGCTATTATGGGTTGTTTGAAAAACGCATCCTCTGGAATTTGAAATGCTCCTCCTAGAGAATTCACCCGATAACCACCAAACTCAGTGTGCATGAAGTCAAGACAATAAGGATGCTAAATTGCGGACGGATTTTTGATATCTCGAACGGTTTGACCGTGGCGAGGAAATGAATTTATGGCGAGAAAAGAGAAACACAAAGTGTTATAACATCTGCATACATTAACTGATCTTGATGAAACTTCAGCAGTGTGTTCGTGGTAAGAGGCCGATCAGATGGATGTAACTATTGTGAGCCAAAGTTATAGCGCCACCAACTGGCAGCAGGAAGTGTGTCACTTTCAACATGCTTTTGACAAAAGTGGGGGGGGTTAGTTTTACCAACAGTTACAAAAATCAGTATATATATTGGTCTCATCGAGTCAGACAACTTTCTAATTTACAGTCATTAGCTCCGAGCCAAAGGAAGTCAGATATTTTGGTCTGAATATGGATTTTTTGCAAAATCAGCCTCTGAGTTTTTAGTTACTCCTCCTAAAAGGTTTATTTTATTCCCACCAAACTTTTTCAACATGATACAAATATATGAATGATGCTAAATTGTAAACGGATATTGAATATCTCAAACGGTTTTGCTATGGCGAGGGATTAAATTAATGTCAAAAAGGAAGCAGGAAACGTCTCATATCTTCTGAAAAAAAGTAATTATACACCATTTAATTTTATATAAAATTATACCCATTTTATTCTTTTTTTGGAATTCAAGGAGTATGAAAAAGTTAAAAACAGGCTATTTAGAGCTATTTGGTTAAACAAAAAAAGCAAACATGGGGCTATACTGCCCTCTTGTGTCCAAAAGGATATCAAAATAGTATATACAACTTTTTTCCAGGTAGGCCTATATTGTAGTTAAATATAAATTTGTTAAGTATATGACTGTGAGGATATTTTCCCACCGGTTAATCGACGTGTGACACGAGCGGTTGCTTTTAAATCACTAATATAAAAGTGAAAGTAATATACGGACGTCCGCACGGACATTGATAATGGTGCACACACAAATCACACACACGTTGGAAAGAAGGATACTTTTAAACATAACACTAAACCGCTATTAAGTGTCGCCAGGCGACCGTCTTAATGAGCGAGTCATTGATTCATTCGTTCAAACGATTCGTTTAAATGACTGAGTCATTCATGATTAAGACATATGTTTATGGATTGATCATTCAATCTTTGAGTCAACCGATTCGTTCAAAATGCTGAATCATTCACAAATGAGAAAACACATTGCTGAGAGATGCGCGTGATGGTTCTGCTGTGATCTTTTTGTTTAACTATTTTCGCTGCTGAAACAGAACAAATACAATCAATATTGCATCTAAAATGTAAGAGACTTGATTGTAACTGTTTTTTAACCTGTTGTATGAAATCAATGTCACAGTTTCAATCGTGATTGTATTCAGGAAACAGCCTTCTCGTCAAGTGAGGTTGCTTAACTGTTATAAAATATATAAAAACTCCATATTTAAAAATTTTATAGTCAGTAAGTTGTTAACTGAGTTTGTTCTTTGTGTGCTGATCTCATTTGTTTACATTTCTCCTGGAGAAGCTGCATGAGCCTCAGCAGCGCAACCTTGTTACCATTGATCAACTGATTACTGGTAATACATTTATTAACAACTGTTGATTGCAACTTAAAATGAATGTAATAAAATTAGAATAATCTCTCGTTTTAGTGATTCCCAAGTTATTTTTTTGTCATTGACGTTCTAATTAGCTACTCTGGTCGGGCAAGTCAAATTCTCTTTCAGGTTGGCCTATTGTATATATATATAAATATTAGGGATGTGACTGTGGGAAAATTTTCCCACCGGTTAATCGATGTGTGACACCGCTGGGGGCTTTTGAATCGGTAACTTAAAAACGAAAGTAAAATATGTTCGTCCGCACGGACATTGATAATGGTGCAGAGCGAGCGCATTGCAATCTTGATATCGCAGTCTGTTCATTATAGCCTTAATAAAATATAATAATAATATAGTCAACCTAACATATAAAAATTACACTGCTCTTTATAGTATGAATTGTACTGACTATTTAAACACAGTAATCACCGCTAAACTGTGATGTTTCCAAGCACATATTTGCGCATGTGAAGAGGATAATTTTTCCCTTCAATACTGGAACGTGAGTGAAGGACAAAGCCTATAATAAACAAATGTTTAACATCCAAAAAATGTAATATATATATATATATATATATATATATATATATATATATATATATATATATATATATATATATATATATATATAAAACAACGACAAACTATATATATATATATATATATATATATATATATATATAAACACACTTAAAAAAATATATATATATACAGCGATGGAGGGCCCAAGCTGGTGACACCGCCACCGGCTTGGGCCCGCAATCGCTACTCGCAGCTATATTTATTATTATTATTGTTCAAGGGTTCGGGGGCTTTTGGGGCCCTTAACAGACTCAAAAACTCATGAAACTTTGCACACGGGTCAGAACCCGCGGCCATTAGGGCCGGGCTGAAGCTGGAACCCGGGCGTGGCAGGGGGACTCGACAGCGCCCCCTGGAATAGAATCCAAAAACTTGGTCCATAAATCAAACACGCTTGCATGTAATAATATGAAACTCGGTACACATATAGATCTCATCGAGCCGAACAACTTTCGTGCTCTAAGTTTTACGCCAGCTCAACAGGAAGTTGGCTATTTAGGGTTGTTTGAAAAACACATGCTGTGGAATTTAATGTACTTCTCCTACAGAATTCATCCGATCCCCAGCAAATTCGGGCAGCTTGAAGTCAAGACATTGAGGATGCTAAATTGCGGACGGATTTTTGATATCTCAAACGGTTTGGCCGTAGCGAGGAAACGAATTTATAGCGAGAAAAGAGAAACAGGAAGTGTGTTATAACTTCTGCATACATTGACTGATCTTGATAAAACTTCAGCAGTGTGTTCGTTGTCAGAGGCCGATCACATTGATGTGACTATTGTGAGTCAAAGTTATAGCGCCACCAACTGGCAGCAGGAAGTGTGTCATTTTCAAAATGCTTTGAAGTCACCCTCTTATTTTTACCCGATTTGCTTCAAACTTTATGTGTATAATGTAAATACACAGCAGATGTAGAACTGTGAAAGGATTATTGATATCTTAAATACTGTTGCCTTGGCAACGCATCAAACTTTAATGTTCTTTTCGGATGCGTTTGAGACTCTTAGCATGCTTGAAATTGGATGAAACTCGACAGACACATAACACTTATTAGCCAGTAGACATGTGAAAAGTTTCAGAAACGGGCGTGGCAGGGGGGCTCAACAGCTCCCCCTTGAAAGGGGTCTGAAAACTTGTTCCATATATCAAACACGCTTGCATGAATTAATATGAAACTCGGTACACATATAGATCTCATCGGGCCAAACAACTATCCCTCTTTCAAGTTTTACGCCAGCCCAACAGGAAGTCGGCTATTATGGGTTGTTTGGAAAACGCTTGCTGTGGAATGTGAAATACTCCTCCTAGAAAATTCACTGTGTCCACTCCAAACTCGGTGTGCATGTAGTCAAGATGCAGCTATATTTATATATATATATATATATATATATATATATATATATATATATATATATATATATATATATGTATATATAAATATATATAAATATATATATATATATATATATATATATATATACATATATATATATATATATATATATATATATATATATATATATATATATATATATAAAAATATAGCTGCAAGCAGCGATGAAGGGCCAAAGCCGGTGGCACTGCCACCCCGGTGCCTTTAGGTAACTAAAGGCACCAGGGTTGCGGTGCCACCGGCTTGGGCCCGTAATCGCTGCTCGCAGCTATATTTATTATTATTATTATTATTTTGTCAACCTTTCTGGCACTTCTGGGGCCCTTAACGTGCTCAAAAACTCTTGAAACTTTGCACACAGGTCAGAACCCATGGCCATCAGGGCCGGGCTGAAGCTGGTACCCGGGCGTGGCAGGGGGGCTCAACAGCGCCCCCTTGAACGGGGTCTAAAAACTTGGTCCATATATCAAACACGCTTGCATGAATTAATATGAAACTCGGTACACATATAGATCTCATTGGGCCGAACAACTTTCCCTCGGTCAAGTTTTACGCCAGACCAACAGGAAGTCGGCTATTATGGGTTGTTTGGAAACGCATGCTGTGGAATTTGATGTACTCCTCCTACAGAATTCATCCAATCCCCACCAAACTAGGTGTGTATGAAGTCAAGACAATAAGGATGCTAAATTGCGGACGGATTTTTGATATCTCGAACGGTTTGACCGTGGCGAGGAAATGAATTTATGGCGAGAAAAGAGAAACACGAAGTGTTATAACATCTGCATACATTAACTGATCTTGATGAAACTTCAGCAGTGTGTTCGTGTAAGAGGCCAAACAGATAGATGTAACTTTTGTGAGTCAAAGTTAAAGCGCCACCAACTGGCAGCAGGAAGTGTGTCACTTTCAAAATGCTTTTGATAAAAGTGGGGGGGGGGTTAGTTTTACCTACAGTTTAAAAAATCAATACGTCAATACGTATATTGGTCTCATCGAGCCGGACAACTTTCTAATTTACAGTCATTTGCTTAAACCAACAGGAAGTCAGATATTTTGGTTTGAATGTGGATTTCTTTGCAAAATCTGCCTCTGAATTTTTAACCACTCCTCTTAAGTGGTTTATTTTATTCCCACCAAACTTTATCAACATGATGAAAATACATTAACGATGCTAAATTGTAAACGGATAATACACATCTCAAACGGTTTTGCTATGGCGAGGGATTAAAGTAATGTCAAAAAAAGAAAAACACTAAAAACCTCATATCTTCTAAAAATGTAATTATACACCATTTATTTCTATATAAAATGATACAAATATCAGAACTAAACCCATTTTCTTTTTTTTTAAATTTAATAATTGTTTAAGTTTAAAAACAGCCAGAATGTTTTTTTTAGTCCAAAAAATGACTAAATCATGTCATTCATAGTACTATACTGCCCTCTTGTGTTCAGGTAGGCCTATTGTATCTATATAAAAATATACTAGGTATGTGACGGTGAGAATATTTTACCACCGGTTAATCAACGGGTTAATCAACGTTAATCAATGTTGTGGAATATTTTGAGTGTATCATAAAATCAGAATAAGGTAAGACAAGTAATATTTTCTGTCTTATATATATATATATATATATATATATATATATATATATATATATATATATATATATATATATATATATATATAAATATAGCTGCGAGCAGCGATGAAGGGCCAAAGCCGGCGGCACCGCCACCCGGTTGCGCTGCCACCGGCTTGGGCCCGTAATCGCTGCTCGCAGCTATAATTATTAGGGCCCAAGCCCTGAAGGGGCGAAGGCCCTATTGTTTTCGGTAGGATTATTATTATTATTATTATTATTATTATTATTATTATTATTATTATTTTGTCAACCTTTCGGCCACTTTTGGGGCCCTTAACATGCTCGAAAACTCTTGAAATTTTGCACACAGGTCAGAACCCGCGGCCATCAGGGCCGGACTGAAGCTGGTACCCGGGCGTGGCAGGGGGGCTCGACAGCGCCCCCTGGAACGGGATCCGAACACTTGTCCATAAATCAGACACGCTTGCATGTAATAATATGAAACTCAATACACATATAGATCTCATCGGGCCGAACAACTTTCGTGCTCTAAGTTTTACGCCAGCCCAACAGGAAGTCGGCTATTTAGGGTTGTTTGGAAACGCATGCTGTGGAATTTAATGTACTCCTCCTAGGGAATTCATCGATTCGCCTCCAAACTCGGTGTGCATGAAGTCAAGACATTGAGGATGCTAAATTGCGGACGGATTTTTGATATCTCGAACGGTTTGGCCGTGGCGAGGAAACGAATTTATGGCGAAAAAATGAAACAGGAAGTGTGTTATAACTTCTGCATACATTAACTGATCTTGATGAAACTTCAGCAGTGTGTTCGTTGTAAGAGGCCGATCGCACAGATGTGACTATTGTGAGTCAAAGTTATAGCGCCACCAACAGGCAGCAGGAAGTACATCACTATTAAAATGCTTTGAAATCACTGTCTTATTTTTACCAGATTTGCTTCAAACTTTATGTGTACAATGTAGACACACGGCAGATGTAAACCTGTGAAAGGATTATTGATATCTTAGATACTGTTGCCGTGGCAACACATCAAACTTTAATATTCTTTTTTTATGCTTTTGAGACTCTTAACATACTTGAAATTGCATGAAACTCGACAGACACATCACATTTATTATCCAGTAGACATGTGCAAAGTTTCAGAAACGGGCGTGGTGAGGGGCTCAGTAGCGCCACCTTTAGTCATAAGTGGGGGGGTTAGTTTTATCAACAGCAACAAAACTTGGTATGTGTATTGTTCTCATCAAGACGGACAACTTTCTAATTTACATGAACCATCTCCGACCAACAGGAAGAGAGATATTTTGGTTTGAATGTGGATTTTCTGAAGAATTTTCTCTCCCTCTCTCTGTGTCTGTGTGTGTGTGAGGGGAGGGGGGGGGGGGGTTTGACTATTGCTTTTATATTGTTAATCAAGGTTTCAGGGGCTTTTGGGGTCCTTAACGTGCTCAAAAACTCTTGAAACTTTGCACACAGGTCAGAACCCACGGCCATCAGGGCCGGGCTGAAGCTGGTACCCGGGCGTGGCAGGGGGGCTCAACAGCGCCCCCTTGAACGGGGTTCTAAAACTTGATCCATATATCAAACACGCTCGCATGAATTAATATGAAACTCGGTACACATATAGATCTCATCGGGCCGAACAACTTTACCCCGGTCAAGTTTTACGCCAGCCCATCAGGAAGTCGGCTATTATGGGTTGTTTGGAAAACGCTTGCTGTGGAATGTGAAATACTCCTCCTAGAAAATTCACTGTGTCCCCTTCAAACTCGGTGTGCATGTAGTCAAGACTTTGAGGATGCTAAATTGCGGACGGATTTTTGATATCTCGAACGGTTTGGCTGTGGCGAGGAATCGAATTTATGGCGAGAAAAGAGAAACACGGAAGTGGAATAACTTCTGCATACATTAACTGATCTTGATGAAACTTCAGCAGTGTGTTCGTGGTAAGAGGCTGATCAGATGGATGTAGCTATTGTGAGTCAAAGTTATAGCGCCACCAACTGGCAGCAGGAAGTGTGTCACTTTCAACATGCTTTTGACAAAAGTTCACAGTAAAATTTTCCATGTTTTGATTTTAGATTGAGAGAAAACTCTGATTAATCACATGTCCACTGTAGTGGACGTCATGCATCAATTGCTATATTTCAGCTACAATTCATAATTATAATGTGAATATTGTTTTTGAAACTTAAAACTTAAAAACTTAATCTGCAGTGACTTTTTTTTACTGTAAATAAATGTATTTGTATTATTAGAATGTAATTTTCATTGACATCGAAAAAAGTCATGTGATTACATATTGTATGACACTTGTAATGCATAACTTGTTAGATCAAAAAGTAATCTGATTTCGTAATGCATGTTATTGTAATGCGTTTTTTTACTCATAACATCAAAAGTAATCTGATTACGTAATGCATGTTACTTGTAATGCGTTTCTTTACTCATAACATCAAAAAGTAATCTGATTACGTAATGCATGTTACTTGTAATGCGTTTCCTTACTCATAACATCAAAAAGTAATCTGATTATGTAATGTGCGTTATTGTAATGCGTTTCTTTACTCATAACATCAAAAAGTAATCTGATTACTTAATGCATGTTATTTGTAATGCGTTTCTTTACTCGTTACATCAAAAAGTAATCTGATTAGGTAATGCACATTACTTGTAGTTAATTACTTGTTAGATCAAAAAGTAATCTGATTACGTAATGCATGTTACTTGTAACACATTACTTTACTTGTAACATCAAAAAAGAAATGAATGCGTTATGCATGTTACTTGTAATGCGTTACCCCCAACACTGATCATTTCAGATGAGATTGAAAAAACGTATCGCTAGGTTTTCTCAGAGGAGGGCTATGATAGAAATGTGCATGTCCATCTTCAACATAATCAGAATTATCAGCTAATAAGGGTAAATATCCATACTCTGGTGCACTGGAGGGAGCATCTGAGTGGTTTCCACAGTTGTACCTTGACAGGCTGTAGAAAATTCTGATGGAATCACGTCCTCATGTTCTGATATCAAAGATACGCGAAGTGCAACTTGTATGATGTTGTATGAAGCCTTTGCAATATTTTGCATTTATATTTTTTTGTATATATTTTATAGTTTTCACATGATTTGATATAATTGTAATGATTAGTTTGTTAAATTCACATACTTTATCTGTTTGATTATTGTCTTATTTAATACAGTATATCTTCAGTTTAAACCATAACCGCATGCTGTCCACTCAAGTGGACATCTGAAGATCTCTTTGAAAAATGTGTAAAAAAAATAAAATAAAAATAAATTCTTGTTTTTCATGCCCTAAGAGCAATAAAAACTTGAAAACAAGTCTGTTTTTCTCCTTTAGTTTTCGATTTGATAGATCTCCTCCAGGGAACTGGTTCATTTTTTATAATTGGCTATACAAATTGTTGTTGAGCACATTACTGCTTGTTTCCAACGTCAATTGTTGCACATTCAAAATATAACGTAGATATAATCTCGCTAGCTAACCACAAAATGTTAGCCGGAGTAAGAACCAATGAAAGCTCGTGTTGTTACCTTGTTGACCAATCACGTCATTATTTGAACCGGTGCCCGAAGACCCGGATGTGAACTGAAGTCGCGGGCGCGGCGGCCGGTCAGTGGCGAGTTCTCCGTTGGACGTAACTTCTCCGTTTTTTGGCTACAGTGTATGGCTGCACGGTAGGTAACTGATTAGCACTAGCATTATCCAAAACATTGTAAAAAGTCTGAATGCATGGGTCTTGGCATATGTTCGCCGTCAAAATAGCTACCGCTATCAATATTTGTACAACTAATGTAAGCAAAGTACCGAATGCTATACACGTGGGTAATGTTAAGCTATTTGTCGTTTTAAATGTAGTATACGACAAGATGGCTAGCGTTAGCACCTGAAGTAACTTAGTATGGTAGGATCAGCTTTTTGTGTCTTGTGTTTTTAGTGTCAGTTATGTATTGGTTCTTTCTGCACATGAGGCATCCAACTGGTAGGAGATGGGAAGCTCTTTTTGATATACAAATATCAGAACTAAACCCATTTTATTCTTTTTTTTTTTTTTTAATTTAAGAATTATGTTTAAGTTAAGTTAAGTTTAAAAACAGCCAGAATAGTTGTTTAGTCCAAAAAAATAATACATTCATACATTCATAGTGCTATGCTGCCCTCTTGTGTTCAAAATCAGGTAGGCCTATAATGTTACAAGACAGAAGGGGCAGACACACGGATGATGGTAATGATAGTTTATTATGAACAACCAGATGAGTGATTGGCAGTGCCGGTGAAGGTAAGTGGAAGAGATGAGATCCAGATGATTCAGGCTTGAATGACACAGTTCATATACTTGCAGATGGAGATCGGATGAAGACAAACGGGAGTGGAGAAGACTCAGGAGAACACACTGGAGACGAGGAAGACTTGAAGAGAAGACAAGGAAACAGGTAAGTAGCTTGGGTGTCCTGGAGGTAAGCACAACGTAAGTGTCTTGATACAAACAATACCGGACAATGACTGAGATTGAGAGTGGGGTTTAAATGCTGGAGGTAATTGCTGAATTGATGATGTGCAGGTGTGTGTGATCAGTACTCAGGGGAGAGTGAGTGCAGGTGCGTCAAAGAGTATCCTGGGGAATGTAGTGCAGAGAAGACAGACGGTGAATGTGACATTACTCCCCCCTCCCGCTAAGCCCGACCCGCGCCGTACAAGGCAAAACACGGGAGGGGGGTGGGCATCCTGGAGTCCGTGACCGGGGGGCGGACAGGGAAACGACAGGCAGGAGACTCCAGGATGGTATCGCCGACCACGGCGGAGCAGGACGAGGAGGAGACCATGTCGGTGCAGGCTGAGTAGTGGCCATGGCGAAGCAGGTTGAGGAGGTGGCCATGGCGAAGCAGGCTGAGGAGGTGGCCATGACGGAGTTGTCGGACCCTTGGGCATCCAGGGCGGAGCTGTCGGACCCTCAGGCGTCCAGGGCGGTGGTGACCCTTCGGGTGGCCATGGCAGAGACAACCCTTCGGGTGGCCACGGTGGAGTGGACTTATAGCCAGGGCTATAAGGCTCGGAGCTGGACAGGACCAGCTGCGAAGAGGGCTCTGAGCTGGACAGGACCAGCGATGAAGAGGGCTTTGAGCTGGGCAGGACCAGCGGCGAAGAAGGCTCTGAGCTGGGCGGAACCAGCGGCGAAGAGGGCTCTGAGCGTTGGGCGGAACCAGCGGCGAAGAGGGCTCTGAGCTGGGCGGAACCAGCGGCAAAGAGGGCTCTGAGCATTGGGCGGAACCAGCGGCGAAGAGGGCTCTGAGCTGGGCGGAACCAGCGGCGAAGAGGGCTCTGAGCTGGGCGGAACCAGCGGCGAAGAGGGCTCTGAGCGTTGGGCGGAACCAGCGGCGAAGAGGGCTCTGAGCTGGGCGGAACCAGCGGCAAAGAGGGCTCTGAGCGTTGGGCGGAACCAGCGGCGAAGAGGGCTCTGAGCTGGGCGGAACCAGCGGCGAAGAGGGCTCTGAGCGTTGGGCGGAACCAGCGGCGAAGAGGGCTCTGAGCTGGGCGGAACCAGCGGCGAAGAGGGCTCTGAGCGTTGGGCGGAACCAGCGGCGAAGAGGGCTCTGAGCTGGGCGGAACCAGCGGCGAAGAGGGCTCTGAGCGTTGGGCGGAACCAGCGGCGAAGAGGGCTCTGAGCTGGGCGGAACCAGCGGCGAAGAGGGCTCTGAGCTGGGTGGAACCAGCGGCGAAGAGGGCTCTGAGCGTTGGGCGGAACCAGCGGCGAAGAGGGCTCTGAGCTGGGCGGAACCAGCGGCGAAGAGGGCTCTGAGCGTTGGGCAGAACCAGCTGCGAAGAGGGCTCTGAGTTGGGCGGAACCAGCGGTGAAGGCTCTGTGCTGGACGGGACCAGCGGTGAAGGCTCTGTGCTGGACGGGATCAGCGGTGAAGGCTCTGTGCTGGACGGGACCAGTGGTGAAGGAAGCTCTGGGCTTGGCGGGACCAGCGGAGAAGGAAGCTCTGGGCTGGACGGGACCAGCGGCGAAGGAAGCTCTGGGCTGGACGGGACCAGCGGCGAAGGAAGCTCTGGGCTGGACGGGACCAGCGGCGAAGGAAGCTCTGGGCTGGACGGGACCAGCGGCAAAGGAAGCTCTAGGCTGGACGGGACCAGCGGCAAAGGAAGCTCTGTGGGCATGACGCTGTCAGTCTCTAGCTCGGTGGGCATGGCGCTTACTGTCACAGGCGCGGCGGGCATGACGCTCACAGTCTCAGGGGCAGCGAGCATGACGCATACTGCCTTGGGCTCGGCAGATCTGGCGTGTAGTGCGGGCTCAGCAGGACTGGCGTGAAGTGCAGGCTCGGCTGGACTGGCGTGAAGCTCAGACGGTGACATGGCGTGCCACGGGAGAAAGCTCTCTAGACAACTGGAGAGTGCCTCTCTCCAGTCCAGACCGGAGAGATCCAGAAGCTCCCTCGGATCGACCACCTTGGCCCCACGCCGGTAACACGCCTTGATCGTCTCATCATCCAGCGAGCAGGAAGCAGCAAGAGGAACAAACCCCCAGGTGAATTGGAACAGATCGCGGCTATCCAGAGCCAAAGCTGCGATCTATCCAGCGAGCTCCCAACACATGATGTGGTCCGGAATGCTCATGCTGGTGTTTGACGGTTTGGTCCGGTATTCTGTTACAAGACAGAAGGGGCAGACACATGGATGATGGTAATGATAGTTTATTATGAACAACCAGATGAGTGATTGGCAGTGCCGGTGAAGGTAAGTGGAAGAGATGAGATCCAGATGATTCAGGCTTGAATGACACAGTTCATATACTTGCAGATGGAGATCGGATGAAGACAAACGGGAGTGGAGAAGACTCAGGAGAACACACTGGAGACGAGGAAGACTTGAAGAGAAGACAAGGAAACAGGTAAGTAGCTTGGGAGTCCTGGAGGTAAGCACAACGTAAGTGTCTTGATACAAACAATACCGGACAATGACTGAGATTGAGAGTGGGGTTTAAATGCTGGAGGTAATTGCTGAATTGATGATGTGCAGGTGTGTGTGATCAGTACTCAGGGGAGAGTGAGTGCAGGTGCGTCAAAGAGTATCCTGGGGAATGTAGTGCAGAGAAGACAGACGGTGAATGTGACATTACTCCCCCCTCCCGCTAAGCCCGACCCGCGCCGTACAAGGCAAAACACGGGAGGGGGGTGGGCATCCTGGAGTCCGTGACCGGGGGGCGGACAGGGAAACGACAGGCAGGAGACTCCAGGATGGTATCGCCGACCACGGCGGAGCAGGACGAGGAGGAGACCATGTCGGTGCAGGCTGAGTAGTGGCCATGGCGAAGCAGGTTGAGGAGGTGGCCATGGCGAAGCAGGCTGAGGAGGTGGCCATGACGGAGTTGTCGGACCCTTGGGCATCCAGGGCGGAGCTGTCGGACCCTCAGGCGTCCAGGGCGGTGGTGACCCTTCGGGTGGCCATGGCAGAGACAACCCTTCGGGTGGCCACGGTGGAGTGGACTTATAGCCAGGGCTATAAGGCTCGGAGCTGGACAGGACCAGCTGCGAAGAGGGCTCTGAGCTGGACAGGACCAGCGATGAAGAGGGCTTTGAGCTGGGCAGGACCAGCGGCGAAGAAGGCTCTGAGCTGGGCGGAACCAGCGGCGAAGAGGGCTCTGAGCGTTGGGCGGAACCAGCGGCGAAGAGGGCTCTGAGCTGGGCGGAACCAGCGGCAAAGAGGGCTCTGAGCATTGGGCGGAACCAGCGGCGAAGAGGGCTCTGAGCTGGGCGGAACCAGCGGCGAAGAGGGCTCTGAGCGTTGGGCGGAACCAGCGGCGAAGAGGGCTCTGAGCTGGGCGGAACCAGCGGCGAAGAGGGCTCTGAGCGTTGGGCGGAACCAGCGGCGAAGAGGGCTCTGAGCTGGGCGGAACCAGCGGCAAAGAGGGCTCTGAGCGTTGGGCGGAACCAGCGGCGAAGAGGGCTCTGAGCTGGGCGGAACCAGCGGCGAAGAGGGCTCTGAGCGTTGGGCGGAACCAGCGGCGAAGAGGGCTCTGAGCTGGGCGGAACCAGCGGCGAAGAGGGCTCTGAGCGTTGGGCAGAACCAGCGGCGAAGAGGGCTCTGAGCTGGGCGGAACCAGCGGCGAAGAGGGCTCTGAGCGTTGGGCGGAACCAGCGGCGAAGAGGGCTCTGAGCTGGGCGGAACCAGCGGCGAAGAGGGCTCTGAGCTGGGTGGAACCAGCGGCGAAGAGGGCTCTGAGCGTTGGGCGGAACCAGCGGCGAAGAGGGCTCTGAGCTGGGCGGAACCAGCGGCGAAGAGGGCTCTGAGCGTTGGGCAGAACCAGCTGCGAAGAGGGCTCTGAGTTGGGCGGAACCAGCGGTGAAGGCTCTGTGCTGGACGGGACCAGCGGTGAAGGCTCTGTGCTGGACGGGATCAGCGGTGAAGGCTCTGTGCTGGACGGGACCAGTGGTGAAGGAAGCTCTGGGCTTGGCGGGACCAGCGGAGAAGGAAGCTCTGGGCTGGACGGGACCAGCGGCGAAGGAAGCTCTGGGCTGGACGGGACCAGCGGCGAAGGAAGCTCTGGGCTGGACGGGACCAGCGGCGAAGGAAGCTCTGGGCTGGACGGGACCAGCGGCAAAGGAAGCTCTAGGCTGGACGGGACCAGCGGCAAAGGAAGCTCTGTGGGCATGACGCTGTCAGTCTCTAGCTCGGTGGGCATGGCGCTTACTGTCACAGGCGCGGCGGGCATGGCGCTCACAGTCTCAGGGGCAGCGAGCATGACGCATACTGCCTTGGGCTCGGCAGATCTGGCGTGTAGTGCGGGCTCAGCAGGACTGGCGTGAAGTGCAGGCTCGGCTGGACTGGCGTGAAGCTCAGACGGTGACATGGCGTGCCACGGGAGAAAGCTCTCTAGACAACTGGAGAGTGCCTCTCTCCAGTCCAGACCGGAGAGATCCAGAAGCTCCCTCGGATCGACCACCTTGGCCCCACGCCGGTAACACGCCTTGATCGTCTCATCATCCAGCGAGCAGGAAGCAGCAAGAGGAACAAACCCCCAGGTGAATTGGAACAGATCGCGGCTATCCAGAGCCAAAGCTGCGATCTATCCAGCGAGCTCCCAACACATGATGTGGTCCGGAATGCTCATGCTGGTGTTTGACGGTTTGGTCCGGTATTCTGTTACAAGACAGAAGGGGCAGACACATGGATGATGGTAATGATAGTTTATTATGAACAACCAGATGAGTGATTGGCAGTGCCGGTGAAGGTAAGTGGAAGAGATGAGATCCAGATGATTCAGGCTTGAATGACACAGTTCATATACTTGCAGATGGAGATCGGATGAAGACAAACGGGAGTGGAGAAGACTCAGGAGAACACACTGGAGACGAGGAAGACTTGAAGAGAAGACAAGGAAACAGGTAAGTAGCTTGGGAGTCCTGGAGGTAAGCACAACGTAAGTGTCTTGATACAAACAATACCGGACAATGACTGAGATTGAGAGTGGGGTTTAAATGCTGGAGGTAATTGCTGAATTGATGATGTGCAGGTGTGTGTGATCAGTACTCAGGGGAGAGTGAGTGCAGGTGCGTCAAAGAGTATCCTGGGGAATGTAGTGCAGAGAAGACAGACGGGGAATGTGACATATCGTGTTTATATATAAATATGTTAGGGATGTGACTCTGGGAATATTTCCCCACCGGTTAATCGACGTGTGACACCGCTGGGGGCTTATGAATCGCTAACTTAAAAACGAAAGTAAAATATGTTCATCCACACAGACATTGATAATGATGCGGAGTAGAGCGAGCATTTTCAATGAATTCCTATGGAAGTAGGAAGGAACTAAAAAACGTTGACTCGCCGTGGACGTGCACCGTTATAAATGCCCGTGCAGCAGTGAGCATTTTAGTTTAATTTTAAAATTAGCGCCTTTCGGGGGCGGATTGCTTGAATTTATTTTGCAAAAGCACAATGTTGTGTTTTATTGCGACTGTACACAAACACTCAGCAGTTTGAATGGTGTCCTGTATTAAAAAAATGACGGAGTATGTTTTTATGTGTCCACTGTTCAATCGTGCCAGCGCCACACACTCACACACACACACACACACACACCAGCATTGCAATCTTGACATCACAGCCTGTTCATTATAGCCTTAATAAAATATAATAATAAAATAGTCAATAAAATAGTCTAATATATAAAAATTACACTGCTTTGTTTAAATAGTCAGTAGTACAATTTGTACATTCACAGTAAGCAGCGCTCCACTGTGATGTTTCCAAGCACATTTTTGCACGTGTGATAGGGGTTGCACGACTACTGATTTCTGCTAGTCGATTTCTTATCAAAACAATACTCGAGTTACTCGACTACTCGTCGTTCATGCTACTGTAAATGAAAAGACATGAAATAGCTAGATCTTATCAATAAACATTTATTAATTCATAGCCTAATGCAACAATTACATAAGTAAACTCTCAAAACATTATAATTATGACATTTCATTTTTAAATTTTCATGTAACAGTCTAAAGCCAAATAAATGGCCGTTCTTGCCTTTCATTTCAGACGTCTGCTTCTAGGGGCCGTCACATATCGCGTCTTTTCCGCGCTCAAGGTCGTTATTTCAAATGTAGGCGCGCGCTCATAATGAAAGCAACATGGTGCGCTAGTTTTTCCAGGCGGGTTTTTTCTTCTCATCTCCAGAAATATATCTAGTAGTAAAGCTAATGCAAGGGCTAGAAATCAATTAATCCTTTGCGGAATGATACTTCTTCGTCGTCATCATGGAGAGCGCAGTTTGTGGTTGGTGGATCTATCGACTACTCGACTAGTCTATGCAAGCCCTAAGTGTGAAGAGGATAATTTTTTCCGTTGATATTGGAACACGAGTGAAGTACAAAGCCTATAATAAAGAATAGTTTAGCATCCAAATAGTCAAGTCAAGTCAAGTCAAGTTTATTTATATAGCGCTTTTCACAACATAGGTTGTATCAAAGCAGCTTCACAGTAATAAATTAAAACAATACATCAATGTTTGTTTCTAGTGGAACGTCCACGTTTGGTAATGCTGATCAATAGTATCGTTGACTGATTAATTAAATTAAATATTCCCAAATACATTGCAAATGTTGAAACATTTTTATTCTAATGAGAGGGTTACGTGAGCCCAACACTGCTTACTTTCGTTTTTATTTTTACATTAAATTTAAAGGATTTGTTGTGGAATATTTTGAGTGTATCATAAAATCAGAATAAGGTAAGTCAAGTAATATTTTCTGTCTTTTATATATTTTTACACACACACACACACACACATATATATATATATATATATATATATATATATATATATATATATATATATATATATATATATATATATATATATATATATATATATATATATATAACCGGCAAAGTGTGTAATCCGGCATTCTATAGAATGCCTAGGTAATGTATAGAATGCCCGAAATCGAACTTCAAAGTGTGAAATGATTGATATTTTATACATTGCCTTGGCATTCTATAGAATGCCAGATTGTCTGCCGGCAAAGTATATAATACGTCTAATACCGCCATTTTTATCCCGCTGTTTACTGTTTGCGGAGGCGTTTGCAACCGGCTGAGGTTCCACAGACGCTCTCCCGTTATCCTTTCTCATGGTTCTTGTATCACCATGTCGGAAGGGAGTGTAGTGCCAAGACAGGAATCACACCATGCTGACATACGATGAATTATCTCAAGTAAGAGCCAATGCTGCTAAAAACTGTGTTTCCCTAACCGAAACCTGTTACCAAAAGTTAGTGGATGATGTGAAAAGGCTAAGACGACCATTAAGAAGGAACCACGGGACTATTGGCTGTTGAAACACTATGACGTAATGATGGTCGAGAATAAGACTAAGTTGATCTATCCTGTTAAAGAAGGTACGAGTGCTATTCAGTTTTACGTCACGGACTCCGAGTTATTTGACGTACTCCATAAGGCCCATTTGGCTATTGGTCATGGAGGACGGGACAGGATGTTGAAAGAACTTTCACCCAAGTATAAGAACATTACCCGTCATGATATTGAGCTGTACATTCACCTTTGTGAGCCTTGCCAGAAGAAGCAAAAAGGTGTTAAAAAAGGTGTTGTGGTCAAGCCAATGTTTTTTTCTGAATTCAACTCCCATTGTCAGGTCGATCTCATCGACTTTCAGTCCCATCCTGACAGAGAGTACAAGTTTATAATGGTGTACCAAGATCATCTCACAAAGTTTGTAGTTCTCAGTGCTCTGAAATCAAAGAGAGCGGAAGAAGTAGCCTACAAGCTCGTCGACATATTTAGGTTGCTTGGTGCTCCAACGATTCTACAGTTCGATAACGGCAGGGAATTTGCAAACAATGTGGTAAGCAGCCTAAAGGAGTATTGGCCCACCCTGAAGATCGTCCATGGTAAGCCGCGCCACTCACAAAGTCAGGGGAGCGTCAAAAGAGCTAATCAAGACATTGAAAATATGCTGTGTGCTTGGATGCAAGATGAAAAAACTAGCTGCTGGAGTGAGGGATTGCGGTTCGTCCAACTTATGAAGAACAGAGCTTTTCATTCTGGGATTAAGAGGTCACCATACGAAGCTCTGTTCGGCTGCAAAGCTAGAGTAGGTCTCTCGACGTCGTCCCTGCCTGACGACGTTTTACAAGACGTAGAGACTGAGGAAGAGCTAAAAAAAATTATAGAGAGCGTACAAACAACACAACAGCAGGAAGAAAGACGAGATGAATCAATGCAAGAGGCACAAGATGAATCAATGCAAGAGGCACAGCTCCCTGCAGAAGACATAGATGAGAATGCAATCCATGATGGAGGAAACCAAAACAGTGATGAAGCCATAGTTATCGAAGAGCCTTCCATTTCCGTGGTTACCGAAAATCCTTCTTCTTCCGCTATCTGTTGCGTCTGCTTAAAAGAAACCAGCGGTGCTCATACATGTCGAAAGTGTGGCCGAAACGTTCATGCCATCTGTGGACATTCTCCTAAAGACGATGACGGCGACGAAGTAGAAGGTTATGGGGTTAGCATTTTGTGCAATGTTTGCTTCAATATTGAGAAAGCTATCCAAAGTAAAATGGAATCGAAATCGAACCTTGAGATTCAGGCCAAAAAAATGAAAAGGAATTCTGACAAAAAATTTCCTCCTGTGCCTTTGGGTGCCATTGTGCGAGTTCCGATTCCTGACGTCGACAAAGGGCGGGGTGACTCACGCAATCTCTTGGCAGTTGTTATGAACGTGACGGAAGATGACTTTTACAGACTTGGAACTGCACAAGGAATCTTGAAGCAACTCTACGCCAGATCACAATTCACCGTATGTCCAAAGAACTTAATGAGAATTGAAGACGTTCCTGACCACGAAATACCTCTCCGATCTGCAGCTACTTCTCAGTCCACAGGAAGCGGCCAAGGATTCATCAGGTGTATGTGCAAGACGAAATATATGAGGTGCCTTTGTGTGAAAAAGAAAATTAAGTGCAATGTCACTCTAGCCTTCCCTGCAGCAACAAGTAGGTCATGCCAGTTATGCTTTGTGTTTTACCGGTAACAATATTCTGTTCATGTACAAGATCAAAGTGCCAAATATAAGGTGTTTTTGTGTGAAGAAGAAAAGTGAGTACAATTCCACATGTTACTCCGGCCTTTCTTAGTGTAACAAGTACTTCAATCTCAGTTCTGCTTTCATTGTTTTCCGGTAAGAATATCCTGTGCTTTATTTCGTAGTTTTGTTCTTTCAGTTTTAAATGCGTATTAATTAATAAAGGCTTCTGTGCTTTATTTCGTAGTTTTGTTCTTTCAGTTTCAAATGCGTATTAATTAATAAAGGCTTCTCATCTTGTGCCCTTTTAACACTCTGCCTAAATGGTACTGGTCATTCTGTATAATGCCTAGGAATTGTATAGAATGCCTAGGAAAAGTATGTAACATTTTCACAATAAATGTACATTTCACAGTTTGTCAAAAACCATCATGTATTCTATACATTGCCAAGGTATTCTATACAATACCGGGATTTCACACTTTGCCGGTAACATATACATTATATATGTGTGTGCATGTATATATATATATGTATATGTAAATATACATATACATATATATATATATATATATATATATATATATATATATATATATATATATATATATATATATATATATATATATATATGTATATATATAGCTGCGAGCAGCGATGAAGGGCCAAAGCCGGCGGCACCGCCACCCCGGTGCCTTTAGGTAACTAAAGGCACTGGGGTTGCGGTGCCACCGGCTTGGACCCGTAATCGCTGCTCGCAGCTATATATATATATATATATATATATATATATATATATATATATATATATATATATATATATATATATATATATATATATATATATATATATATATATATATATATATATATATATTGTTTTTATACCCAGCCATAATTGGAAACATGAATTCTTATGTCGAGCATGTTTAAATAAAGTTTAAAGGATATGATAATGAAAGACTACAACTTATAAGCACTTAGAATTATAAGAGTTAATCAGTTTTCATTGAAGAATTTGTTAAACAAAGATGCAAGACTGTTCAACATACTATAATCTAAGAAAGTTAATAAACAGGATTTAAGATTGAATATGAACATGTAAAGGTTTTGTTGTTGTTGTTGTTATTATTATTATTATTATTATTATTATTATTTAATTTCCCTTCAAGATCAATGTTCCACACTCCATCCCAGTTGGTGGCGGAATATGCAACAAAAGCTGTTTTGCCAACCGCCATAAAACGTTAAAGAAGGGGGAGGAAATTTTACAGGTGTGAGGTAAGCATCCATTTATAGTACCATCAGGTTTTGATAAACAAGATTACAACCATGCTCCTCACAATCAAAACTACATTTTGTATAAGTATCATAAGTATTTCCTTTCTTGGTCAGTATTTAACAGGCTTAATACCACAGTAAACTTTCATTCTTGAGCAATGAGGCACTTTGCTTTTTTTGTTTTTGTTTGTGTAAGTCCACTGTTTGCACAGGCCTATAGCCCTCATGAGCAGCAGAGCATTACACTGCCTGTAGCCTTCCAAATGATACTCTAACAATCAACCAAGCACCATGCTGAGGCGGCCCATAATGGAGGCATAATTATCTACTACAAACAGTGAGGTAGAGAAACAGAAAAAAGACAGAGAAGAATAATCATTGAGTATTGTGCTTCACAGCTCATTTTGCACATTCATCCTGCAAATCTGAATTAATTGATTCCAATTTGCCTCCTCACTTAAAGGATTAGTTCACTTAAAAAAAAAAAAAAAATTGCTGATAATTTACTCACCCCGATCATCCAAGATATCCATGTCTTTCTTTATTCAGTCAAAAAGAAAAAAAGTTTTTGAGGAAAACATTCCAGGATTTTTCTCTATATAATGGACTTCAATGGCAACCAACGGTTTGAAGGTTCAAATGTCCGACTCAATGCAGCTTCAAAGTCTCTACACGATCCCAGTCGAGAAATAAGGGTCTTATCTAGCGAAACGATCTGTCATTTTCTAAAAAAAAAAAAAAAAAAAAAAAATATATATATATATATATATATATATATATATATATATATATATATATATATATATATATATATATATATATATATTTTCATGACCTTTCCAACGTGATGCTGTAATATGTGACGCATCTCAGAGATAGTACAAGACGGGCATTTGTGGTTAAAAAAGTATAAATAAATATATATATATATATATATTGTAGCGTCTGGACCAATCGGACACACACAATTCATTTATTTGATGAATAATCCAGCAAACTCACTGTGAAACTTTCACCAAAACTTAACATCCCAAATGATGCTAACACACTGGCAGGATGGTGTCTTGTTACAGGAAACGCAGGGGGGTTTACGACCAAAAGGTATGTGGCTGCATGTGTAAGAGAGAGACAATGGGGGGACAGAAACAATCTTCCATGCAAACTTCGCTGCATTAATCAGAAACTAACTGATCTAGAAATGAACGTGCATCCCAGAAACTGTGTGAATGATTGTGATGTTTTGTGTCCTATTATGTATACACCATAGTATGTATTTTATTATACAACATTGTAACTTTACCTGTATCATGGCTCCTATCAAATTAATCCTCATTTGATAACTCACGCTTTGATGTACATCACCTTCTCTTAGAATGCAGTGTGGATTTGTTATATCTAGCTGAGTATTAATGAACAGAAAAAGAGGGCTTGAGACAGCGTTGTAAATCTTTCCCACAAAGGAAACTCCCGCCAGAAATTCCCTGTTTCTGATTGGTTCAAGGCGTGCCTTTTGGTTAAGCTTTAAAAGGCCCTTCCGTTAGTCCTGCCGCTCTCTCTTCTCAACGCTTCTCATCCGACAACAAGGCAGCTTCTGCTGTTACTGGGGGAGGGGCTGGACCCCTTCCCCCCCCACACTTGGGCCCAGCTCCCTGGGCCCAAACAGGCCTGAGCAATGCCTGCCATGCTTTCATACTCCAAAAAGGGAGTCAGACTTTTCTTCAATCTAGAAAACAACTGCAACTTTACCATCACTGACTCAACGATCCACTCCTGGTCTTCAAGCCAGGACAGCAGGCTTCGACTCACAACAGCCATGTGCTCGAAGCCACCATGCTTTTCTTCAAGGCCTTAGACCCATCAACGAATCCAATCCAATCCAAGAATTTTCCACGATTACAACTGCCATGCAAGTATTCTTTGATGAGATTGCTATGAAATAAGCTGATGGTTTTTTTTTTCATTTCTTTCCATACTGAAATAGATCGTATTCTAGTTCTATTTCCTGTTTCCGGTTCCACATAACTCACCCCTTTACCTATGCATGTATGTATGGATGTATGAATGTATTTATGTTTGTTTAGTGTTAGTTATGTTTGTGATTTAGTTAATAAAACTTGTGCACAATTATGAATTTGGTTTCTGATCCTCTGTTTGCATACAAAGTCCCTTTTACGATTTTGATCTTGCTACATGCTAATTGCTGTACATAAGGAATAATTATTTTTCAGTGACCATGAACAATACATTTTCCTTAGAATAAATGAATAATCAAAGAGTTCGTTGGAACTGATTAATTGATTGTAATATTAATTTGGCTTACCTCAAAGTTAATCTAATTAACTGACCAAAATATTAATAATTAATCATAACTGGTAATTATGGATTATTATTAATATTTCCCCTTTGAGCTAATATTATTACATATGGTGGAGAATCTTGGGAATTGTATTAAACATTGTATGCAAGCAGACATTAATCAATCATATGTTGTCCCATAAGTTTTTATTAACATCTCATACATGCACGTACAAGTTTCTGATAAAATCAGCAAAACTATTGCTTGAATATGCCTTCCTACGAATGGCAGAAAGTTTCTCAATGCTATTATGCATGTTTAAATCGTACAATAAGAAACTTCTGATTTTAGCGAAGAAATCCTAATTTCAGATATAAATCGAGCGTAAGCCTTCTCTGACGAAGAAATCTCAGATTAGCCGCCGGTATAAATGGTTCCTGATATTAGCAAAGCAACCCTAATTTCAGTTCTAAAGTGATCGTAAGCCTTCTCTGACGAAGAAATCTCAGATTAGCCGCACGTATAGATGGTACCAGAACAAATTAGTCTGAGATGGGCGAAGAAATCCCCATTTTCAGCAATTTTTAAGGTGTTTGAGCGATGTTCCTCCTCACCGATTTAAGGCCTTATTATTATTCGTCACGTCATTGTATTCATATTAAACTGCTAAACCGCACATATGAAACAATCGCGTCGATTTAGTGGTATAAATTCTAGCATAGCTAACTAGGAATTTGCCATTGTCTGTGAAAGAACGGTGCTGTTTGATTTGTGAAAGAATCACTTACATGCAACGTCATGTGTCTAAACTAGACAATCTCTGACTCAGTGCAAACCTTCAGCACAATGCGAACGCTGCTCCGTTCGACTTGTGTTGCTGGTTGGCAGTGTGTCTGAAGTGCGAGCAGGCACTTCTGTTTACGTGAAGAACAGCACCAATCTCACAGACCCCTTGTGTAAACAAGTGAATGCGTGTAGCCAAAGCCAGCTCGCTAGCAACCCTACACGCATACAAGCCCCTTTACCTCGAGTGATAGCTTTTAGCACTGACTAAAACTTAGACACGTGCGAGCGTAAAGTGTAACCTTTAAACCAAAGACTACAGACTTTGGACCTTGGCCCTTGAAACAAAGGGGTAGTGTTTTGAACACAAGAGTCAAAGCTTCTCGAGGCTTTGAATCAATGGAGTCAATTGCATCACAAATGATTCTTTGTTTTGAAGCGCCCTCTTTGGCGACCCCTGCTGGTCAGAACAGTGTAAGTGCAGAGAACTCAGCGTAATGAAACACCTTTAACAAACCAATCGCAAAGGTTTGATCAAAGGTGTAAGCATGTTATAGCAACGCACAAACTATCTAATACTATGAGGTGTCTTTTAAGGCACAATAATTTAATAAACTGTAGGGCTCGTTTATGAAAGAGACTATTAAATTCGCCTCTTCCTTTTATCAAATGCGTCATTAAATGTGTACGAATCTATAAAGTGATACAAGATCACATAGAAATCAAATACACATTGTTTCACGAACCGTTGAAATTTAGAATAATTTCTAAATATCTATGACGCGCAACGAGCCCGTTTACTGAAATCCTGTGACTTTAACAGTCTGATACATGCTCAGAATCACTGATTTGAGACAAATGATTCACACCGGTTTCCGAGCTTCACGAAGCACGTATCATAGGCGGTTTAAACTACTCCGCCCTCTCTCTATTTCTGTCTCTCTCTCTCTCTCTCTCTCGACCCCCCCCCCCCTTTTTTTTGGTTTCACTTTAGTTGAAACCCAGATACCTTGGTTTTATTTGTGTTTCATTTATTTCGACTTAAGTCTACCCCTATTTTATTTTGTGTATTTACACCTGATGAGCCTGAATATTCCTATTCAGTTAAGTTGAATATAATTAAATTTGAGATTTAATTAAATCAATTTGCTTATTCAATTTCTCTTTAAGTTACCAGGGCTATGAGGACAATCCCTGTTTACTTGTTTGTTACTTGTTACCTGTTTATTTTGATTTTATTCAATTTATTTACTTACATTATTTCAGCCTGAATTTCCATATTCAGCTAAATAAAGTTTAACTAAATTTGAGATTTAACTAAATCAATTGTTTCCCTTTCCTTTGGTTTTGAGCTATAAGGACATTCTACCTTTACTTATACCTTATCTTAGGTACTTCCTATCGACATCTTCCCTCTCTCTATAGGATTACAGTAATTATAGCAACTGTTGTTTCTGTAACGACCCAGGTCATTAGAATCCTAACCCCTGTCTGTGCTTTAACCCTCCTCACTCCTTAGCACCAAGTTAAGTACATGAAGTACGGTTAACGTAAACGCACAGTAGGCAAAAGACAGAACGGGAGACACTTCCCGCTGTTTCTTCTTCTTTTGACCTTTTTGTCTGATGTTTGATGTGTCCCTGCTAGCTTCGTCTAACAGCAGCTTAACCCATACGTGACACCTGTTTACCAATGTCTCCTAGCTAAACTTAAATAGGTAGAACACACCTTCCCTTCCCTTTCGGATTTCTATTGTTTCTATTTTGTTTTTCTCTATTTGCTACTCTCGTAGTAAAACGTGAAAAGAACCATCAGTTTTGAGTAATAGTTTTAGGACATGTAAAAGGCCAGTCATTAGTCAATGCTGCTTAAAGCACATCAACTTGAATACTCAAAACCCTTTTGTTGTGTGCTCACCAACACTAAATTTAATGGCCCACAGAGCCACCTCTGTAGAAACTTGCATTGGCCTTTGTCACTCCTCTCTTGTGTTCCCACAAAGTATGCCAGTAGGCCTCAGACATCCAGCCCTGCCACCCACCAGAACCACCTGGAGACCGGCAGAGCCACGTCCTCGACATCCTCCAGCCTGAAGCAGACAACGACCTGCCGAGGCAGAGAAGGGAACCGTTAGACGACAACGAAAGCGGACGTCTGACACCCAGCCTGAGTCACCAAGAGCTGACCAGCATCATCTTCTCCTTAGCCACGCTCCCTCAGGCCTTAAACAGGAGGTAAATGAACTTAAAAAAACTGGTTGAGCTCAAAGAGAGACACTAAAGCCATCAGTGTCCACTCAGGGCTGAAGTCCAAACACTGACTCAACGATGCTGCAACATTATAGACAAACAGAATGTGACCCTGAACAGAACTGAAACAGTCCAACCACCTGCAAATGGACTTCACATAAACTTCTAAAGTTTGCTAAAGCTAAACTTCACATCAGCCGCATAAGCTCCCCCAGCCCTGTACAAAGGGGGGGAGGAGTCAAACCCTTGGCTCGACAGTCACCCGCCAGTGTCCTGTGAGCCTCTGCAGGCGCAGAGGAAAAGGTTTAATTCAGACAAACCCTGAAACGACACATGAAGCGATGCTCCAAGAACCTTTTTCTCCAAAACCAGTTAGTCACCATTCCTGGCAGCTCCATGCAATGCCCACTCAACAATGTGTGACCTGACGCAGAATGCCTTTAACACACGAGGCCTCATCAGAAAGGGTTCATAAACCCCACTGACTTTGAACTGCAAAGATCAGAAGACACACAGCCCGACCATAATGCAAACCGCTGCTACAAAGTTCATAGTCAGCATAGGACATAGGACTTTTAAAGTAGATGAAAATGTGTGCTCAAAAGAAGCAGGAAGCGGCATTAGTAAAATTAGAATTTTACTGACTTAAAGAAAATCTTGAATGCATACGTAAGCCCAACGCGCCAACAGACTATGCACTGCTTTCGAACCATACAGACATTTGATCATTGCAATCCAAATAGGATACAACCTGCAATACGCACTTTGATCACTAGTTACTGGCTTGTTTAAGTGCAGATAAAACGATAGCTGTAATCGACATCTCTACTAAGAATAAAAAGTCATAGATTTTTAACTAGTATCGGCAATTTCAGCATTAAAGCTTAAGTCTGTTTGACAAAGGAAGCTCAACTCAGCGGCATGCTGTGCCGGTATTTATTATTCTGCCTTGACTGGAGAAATCCAAAGTGCAGCATTGTTTAATCTGTTCGGACGAAGAAATCTCAGTACAGTGTTATATACACGTAGACTTGGGTGATGTCCCCTCCTTTCTACAAGGTAAAGGCCTTACAAATTATTGTTAGATTGATGTAATTCATCTAGATTTTGGGCTGCATCTACAAGCAGAGCTACTTAGTGATCAAGATTGTTTCACTCGCTGAAAGGCAATATTTATGCATGAGATGGACGTAACCTTGTATGCTTAGACAAGCTTTAACTTACAGCAAATCCATTTCCTCACTTTTTAAACAAGTAGAAGAAGTTGTTTAAAGTAAAGAGAAGCATTACACAAGTAAAAGTTTCAAATGCCAAACCACATTTGCATTTTACTGAATGTAACATCAAGTTTTGGAAAGACTCAAAGTATAGGCGCCACATTTTAACTTGTTTAAACATGTATGACTCATTTCAAATGTACAGACATTCGTCATAGACTGTTGAATTGCTCTGACATGGTTCCCTTGACAACGACTTGTCACAGGAAGTGCAAACGCATAACGTCATATTGTAAACAAATCAGCCTAGATGGCTAAGCCAACCTAACCTAGCGTCCGTTCAGCTTAGACCAAGCTAAATAA
Source organism: Scardinius erythrophthalmus (assembly GCF_964197995.2). NCBI lineage: Eukaryota > Metazoa > Chordata > Actinopteri > Cypriniformes > Leuciscidae > Scardinius > Scardinius erythrophthalmus. Next base: position 205,102 of record NW_028296539.1, read on the forward strand.
TAACTGCTACAGTTAGCGGTTAGCATCATTTACTTGAAGCCTTTTTCTACAGCTTTTGCTGTGCACAGTGCAAAGTTTAGCCACTCGTGCTATTGATTATTCCCAATTTCAGATGATTCCTGCTGTTTTTATCACTTATTTAAGTCCTTTTTTTTTATTATTTTACTTTGATAATAGCCGTCAGCTATTCACTTGTCTATTCTTTCATTTATTTGATTTATTTACATTTCCCCTCTTGTTCTAATGTGGTTCCAGTCCCCATAGGGCCCAGAAAGGAACCAGAGACACCTTTATTTGTGATTTTGTTTATTTTCAACAAGTGCACTCATTTTTATGACCCTGCAAAACAAGTAATCTCAACGATTACTAGGGCATAACTATAGTCCTGAGGATTGATAATAAGCATAATCTGAATAGGAAAACTGTCCTTTTCCTACTATCATTCACTTCGCCAAGCCCGTTGTGAACAACCAGTTAAGTCCAGAGAAATAATTTAGCCATAAGAACCATCTTAAGTCATTTATTTCCTCTTGGCTTATGCCCTTTTCAAAAAAAAGGTCTACTAACACTAACACCCACAGCTAAGATGATAAGGGTACAAGACACACTTGACAAGCTACACATAAACACCTAGCTTTATGCTACATACCTAGCTAACCTATCAAACCTTAGCTCTGAACTCTTTAGGGTCATGCATTAGCCTCTCACCCCTAGGGTGTCAAAAATGTCGCAGATCCTCTGTTCAATCTGACCCTAACCAGACAGGAGACCGAGAGAACTGACAAGCCCTCACAAGGAACACTGTTCCACCAAGGCTGCTGACATCCTACAGCACCAGAGCCAAACGTGACTGAACCTTGAGAGAAGAGGACCAACGACCCATGACCCAAGCCAGAGTTATAGCCTCACCAGGCTGATCAAGAGTATCATCTCCTTACCCCACCTTTTGGGTGGGAAACAGAAGGTACACAACCTTCTATAAAGATCACAGCGTCCCACAAGGAGCCTCACACACCAGCTAGAGACTGAGTTTCAAACCAGATTCAACGCAGCTGGACTGAGCATGCCCAGCACCAGCGCAGAACTGTCCAGACAACCCAGGTAACAGCCAAGCCCTTGGAGAAGCCATGGATGACAGCACCCTCCACCTGCAAACACCACAGGATGACCAACGGCTGTCAACGACAACATCCTCCTCCACACCATTCACACAGGTGTCAATCGGAGGCTCCACAAGGACAGCTGGACACACCTGACTCAGAGCTACAGGAGCTGCTGACGCACGCTAACCAGCTCCCTGAACAGGACTCCTGAGGAGTCCTGTAAAGTACAAGCATCTGACTCCTTGCCTACCCCAGCTTAGGCAAGCTCACATCAACACCGCCATAAGGACGGAGCAACCCTTCAGTCCTTCAGTCCTTCAGACTACCTTCTGACCTCCTGCCACCAGCACTGGGTCGGCCTGAAAACCTCTCTATGCTACATAGAGCCCTAACCACTTCCTGCAACCACAAGCAAACACCTGCCCCGAAACTAATTGACTTCAGAATGACAGGTGACACCCTGTCATGGCACCTGCTGCACCGACACCTGCGGCACCAACTCAAAGACCTGTATTTGGATACTGTCTACATCACCTGATGGAACGACCACCGCTCCAGGAAACACCAGCAACCAGAGGCCACCATGGCCTTCCAGCCTGGTATGACAGAGGTGTGTCTGATCCTTCCGCACCTTAAACGTCGCTCGTGGTTGTCCTTGAGAGGGACAACAACATTCGAAAGGGGGGAAATATGTAGCGTCTGGACCAATCGGACACACACAATTCATTTATTTGATGAATAATCCAGCAAACTCACTGTGAAACTTTCACCAAAACTTAACATCCCAAATGATGCTAACACACTGGCAGGATGGTGTCTTGTTACAGGAAACACAGGGGGGTTTACGACCAAAAGGTATGTGGCTGCATGTGTAAGAGAGAGACAATGGGGGGACAGAAACAATCTTCCATGCAAACTTCGCTGCATTAATCAGAAACTAACTGATCTAGAAATGAACGTGCATCCCAGAAACTGTGTGAATGATTGTGATGTTTTGTGTCCTATTATGTATACACCATAGTATGTATTTTATTATACAACATTGTAACTTTACCTGTATCATGGCTCCTATCAAATTAATCCTCATTTGATAACTCACGCTTTGATGTACATCACCTTCTCTTAGAATGCAGTGTGGATTTGTTATATCTAGCTGAGTATTAATGAACAGAAAAAGAGGGCTTGAGACAGCGTTGTAAATCTTTCCCACAAAGGAAACTCCCGCCAGAAATTCCCTGTTTCTGATTGGTTCAAGGCGTGCCTTTTGGTTAAGCTTTAAAAGGCCCTTCCGTTAGTCCTGCCGCTCTCTCTTCTCAACGCTTCTCATCCGACAACAAGGCAGCTTCTGCTGTTACTGGGGGAGGGGCTGGACCCCTTCCCCCCCCCCACTTGGGCCCAGCTCCCTGGGCCCAAACAGGCCTGAGCAATGCCTGCCATGCTTTCATACTCCAAAAAGGGAGTCAGACTTTTCTTCAATCTAGAAAACAACTGCAACTTTACCATCACTGACTCAACGATCCACTCCTGGTCTTCAAGCCAGGACAGCAGGCTTCGACTCACAACAGCCATGTGCTCGAAGCCACCATGCTTTTCTTCAAGGCCTTAGACCCATCAACGAATCCAATCCAATCCAAGAATTTTCCACGATTACAACTGCCATGCAAGTATTCTTTGATGAGATTGCTATGAAATAAGCTGATGGTTTTTTTTTTCATTTCTTTCCATACTGAAATAGATCGTATTCCATAGTTCTATTTCCTGTTTCCGGTTCCACATAACTCACCCCTTTACCTATGCATGTATGTATGGATGTATGAATGTATTTATGTTTGTTTAGTGTTAGTTATGTTTGTGATTTAGTTAATAAAACTTGTGCACAATTATGAATTTGGTTTCTGATCCTCTGTTTGCATACAAAGTCCCTTTTACGATTTTGATCTTGCTACATGCTAATTGCTGTACATAAGGAATAATTATTTTTCAGTGACCATGAACAATACATTTTCCTTAGAATAAATGAATAATCAAAGAGTTCGTTGGAACTGATTAATTGATTGTAATATTAATTTGGCTTACCTCAAAGTTAATCTAATTAACTGACCAAAATATTAATAATTAATCATAACTGGTAATTATGGATTATTATTAATATTTCCCCTTTGAGCTAATATTATTACATATGTATATATATATATATATATATAATTTTATTTTATTTTTTTATTTTTTTTGAAAATGGCAGATCGTTTCGCTAGATAAGACCCTTATTTCTTGACTGGGATCGTGTAGAGACTTTGAAGCTGCATTGAGACGGACATTTGAACCTTCTTTGAACGTTGGAATAGTTGGTTGCCATTAAAGTCCATTCTGTGTAGAAAAATCCTGGAATGTTTTCCTCAAAAACCTTATCTCTTTTCGACTGAAGGAAGAAAGATATGGATATCTTGGATGACATCGGGGTGAGTAAATTATCAGCAAAAAATTTTTTTGAAAGTAAACTAATCCTTTATTAATAGTAACTGATTAACTGTTGGCATAACTAAGCTTTTAAGTTAACTCTTACACTTTTATCACCAGGCCATTGAGCGAGGATTGCTTGGCATATGATAGCCTACTTTCACTTTGAATTGTGTTCTAAATAGCAGAACATATTTTCGCGCGAAATGATCAATGATTACTGCACTTACTCCGTATTAGCAGATAGCAAGACAGTATAATGACAGACACTGAAGGACTCTATGGAAGCTTATGGGTAGCAATATTCAATTTGAGATGTAATATGCAAAATGACAATGCAATATGTAAAATGGCAATGCATTCCTGTATTTACATTTTCCATTACATTTGTGCAACGTTGGTGCAAAACGAAAAATCAATTATGTAAGTTACATTTGCCATTTCATACACTAGTTTTAATATGTAAATTGAATACTAATTTTAACGCTTTGTAAATAGCAAAATTAAAATGAAAATGTATTACAGAAATGATATGTCTAACATGTTCAAGCAAAAACTGTAGCAAAATGATTATTTAAATGTTATTTTTCTTAATTGCATTTACACTCACATTTAAGATTGCATTTTCATTAAATGTCCCTCAATGAATGTAGCAAAATTCAACGTGCAAATTGAAAATGCATTCCGAGCCGATCCGCCCTGTCAATCACTGCGTGAAGGCGGGGCTCGGCAACAGGTAAACATATGCTATGTGTTACGTGTTTTGAGGTGTTGGAATGAAACACGGCGGTGGCAGAGCTGATACCAGCGTTAAATTCACTGGCAAATGAAGTGGAGCGTGAACGGAGAAATGGTAGTGTTTCCAAAGATTATTACGCGTCTGCAGGTGATAGAACCAGTATGATGTTGGAACATCTGGGATCATTTTCTGCCTAATCAGGCATCTACACCCGTTTGGTGTCAATGTTATGCTGCACTGTTGTTGTCTGATGCTGGACAGCAGGGGCGGCTGGCCAATAGAGGGGGCTAGGGCGCTGGAGTAATAGCCCCAGAGAGTCGGGTCTGTGGAGCAGCTTAGCCAATTGCTGATTTAAGATATAAATGTTTGACATAAACTGTAGCCAATAGTCTGTAGCTCAAGTCTAGTCAGCTATGGGCCCAGTGTTGCCAACTTAGCGCCTTTGTCGCTATTTTTAGTGACTTTTCAGACCCCTTTAGCGACATTTTTTCCAAAAAGCGACTAGCGACAAATCTAGCTACTTTTTGGACAAACCTCAGTAACCTCCAAATGTTGCCAGCACAGTCCTGCGAGCGCGATGTTTGCTTTCTCCTTGCCGTCGCACATTCTGCGTCTACCTGTTCAGTGAATGGCTGAGAGAGGAGCAGCAGCACGAAAGCTAAGAGTCGTGAATGAGCAGTGTTGTTTCCACAGACTTATCACTTATTTTTTGTTTTATATTTAAAGTTAGTTTGACAATTTTCTTTTCCTTTCTTTTCTTGTGCTTATCACTTGTAATACTCACTATCACAGTGCTTTAGTTCACCCAGTTCCCGAACTCTCTCAATTCAGATAATTTTACACATATAAAAAATAGTCATTCAATAGCTACTCGTTCTATTGTCTGACAAAAAAAAAAATGTAGTAAATGAGAACAACTTTATTGGTCATTCGGCTATATTATATTATGTTATAATAAAATACAGTATGTGAGCATGATTTTAATGAGAAAAAACATTAGGCAGGCAGAACGCAAGTACACCTGCTTCCTGCTCAGCTACTGTTCGGACGCTCTTGCTTACTGCTCCGTGCTTTGCTCTATTGCTTTTACATTTTATCTCCTATTTTTTTTTTTTTTTCTTTATTTTATTTCCTTTTATCACCTAATTTTAACTTCAGCAAATCAGCACAGTGCTCATACGACAAAGTTTGGATTACTACAAAAACTGAATTTATTTATTCAAAAACTAAATTATTTTACTTGACCAGCTTACATACCGGGAAAGGAAAACACAACTGCCTCAAGGATAAGAGAAAATGCCTCTTCTTGAATCTACTTGCTGCACAAACTGCCACAGACTTTTACAAAGGATTGCAGTTCTTGAAACAAAGTTACTTACGGGACCACCAAACCAGACAAAGCACACAACAGAGCTTCTTCATGGACACCCTCAGCATACCGGTCAGTCCCATGAAACTAGTACTCCTCGACTGATAGAGAAACAAGCCGATCGACTTACTAATCGATGGCACAAACAGGGAGCTAGACCCAAAGGCACTCGAGACATCAGATTGTCACGAGCATCACATATTGCCGCAGTAGCATCCTCTACCCCAGATACAGCTCTGACAAGGATTGCAAACACTGGTCTACTACCACCGCCTATACATCTTGAGAACAGATTTGAAGTACTAAGGAATGTAAATGAGGAATCCCCAAACGTGATGAATGTGATCGAACACAGACTGAATGGGCCAGTAGCTAACACTGATGCTAACTGGCGCTCAAGGTCGAGCAGACAGCGGCACTCAGCTCAGAGCGCAGCCGAGCCCAGGACTCTGATAGTGGGGGACTCCATAATCAGAAACATTAGCGGCAGGGATACAACTACGTGCTTCCACAAGCAACAACTTCTGATGTAAACAGGGAACTTCAGAACATTCTGATGAAACATAAGACTACAAATCGACTCATCATTCATGTGGGGAAGAATGATATTCATAAAGAGCAGTCAGAACTCCTTAACCTGTTAACCGTTGCCAGTGCGCGGGCGCACTGAAGCGTTTTTTTTTATATATATTTCAAAGTTACTATCAGATTTAATGTTATACCTTGACAAACTATACATCATTAAAAAGATATAAGACTCAAGTTTCAGTATTTGACCACTATTGTATTCTGAGAAACTTATAGCGACAGTTATTTCTTAATTTGTGTCAGGAGTTATGAAATGAAAAAATGAGTAGATACCTTTGATATGACTACCATTTCTAGTTGTTTATACTACTACATTTTACCCAACATCTCAGATTAACCTGACATCGCTAGCTTTTGTTATTAGTACTACTAGCACAAAACGCTAGTAATTCGCTAGCCTGTTAACGCGCCACCCGTGCGCTCAGCTATTTTATTTATTTATTTTTCTCTCACGCGTCCGCGCCTTTGAGTTCATAAAAAGCTCAGGTGAGTAAGAATCACTCAACAAACACGGTGAGTAATGTCTTGTCCTGTTATTGTCATTTGCACTTCATGTCACATGTTTAGTATAGGCTTCTCTGTCGACAATATAGGATTTATATGTGATAAATGTAAGGAGACAGTTAGGTTGACAGAGAAGATTTCAGAATTAGAAACACGCATCCAAACTTTAATTGAGGATAGTAAGAGTGCTAGTGCTTTAGATGTTTTGGATGCGCATAGCATAGTGAACACTTTACATGAGTCGGTTCTGGCTGAAGTAGAGCCCGTGCAGCAGGGCAAATGGGTGACAGTGAGGGATCGCTCTAGTCGCGGATCTAAAAACCACTCTTCCGTTCCAATTACCATAACAAATCGATTTGCCCCGCTCAGTGAAACACCCACTGAGAATGATTGTGCCCTAGTTATTGGCGATTCTATTACACGGAACGTGAAAATAGAGACACCAACCACCATAGTCACATGTTTGCCGGGAGCCAGAGCGCCTGACATCAAAGCAAATTTAAAAGTGATGGCTAATGCTAATCGTAAATTCTCTAAGATCATTATTCCTGTCGGCACTAATGATGTTCGACTCCGCCAGTCGGAGATCACCAAAATTAATATTAAAGAGGTGTGTGAACTTGCAAGTACGATGTCAAGGACTGTAATTTGCTCTGGCCCCCTTCCTGTTCGCAGGAGTGATGAGATAGTTAGTAGATTATGTTCGCTTAACGGTTGGCTGTCTCGGGTGTGTCCGCTTAATAATATAGAATTCATAGACAATTGGAAAAGTTTTTGGGGCAAACCTGACCTGTTGAAAAGAGATGGTATTCATCCCTCCTGGGATGGTGCTGCTCTTCTCTCTAGTAATATGGCTCATAGTCTTAGAGCTCAAACATGACAATCTGGGGCTCAGGTCAGGAAGCAGACAGACTGGCTTAACCGACTGTCTGCTAGCGGCCTCGCATCACCAAGGTCAGATAAATCCCATCACATAGAGTCTCTTTCACCTAGCTATCATCATATAGAGACTGTGTCTGTTCCCCGAATTTGGAAATCCAAAAAACGTTTAAACCCAACTAAGGTTAAAAATTTAATTGATGTTCAACAAATAAAAAACAGCTATAATACAGATGAGCAAATGCTAAAGCTTGGGTTGCTGAATATTCGATCGCTTACTTCAAAAGCACTCGTTGTTAACGATATGATTTCAGATAATAACCTAGATCTGCTGTGTTTGACAGAAACCTGGCTAAAACCAAACGATTACATTACTTTAAATGAATCAACCCCGCAAGATTACTGTTATAAACATGAGCCTCGTCTGAAACGCAAAGGGGGTGGTGTTGCTGTAATTTATAGTAATAGTTTCAAAACCACTAAGAAATCAAGTTTTAAATATAATTATTTTGAAGCATTGGTGCTTAATGTAAAAATATATAGTGTAAACGATAAATCATGTTTGAGATTTGTGCTGGCTACTGTATACAGGCCACCAGGGCACCATACAGACTTTATCAAAGAATTTGCGGACTTTCTATCAGAATTAATATTGACTGCAGATAAAGTACTAATTGTTGGTGATTTTAATATACACATCGATAATGAAAAAGATGCATTGGGATTGGCATTTAAAGACATTGTAAATTCAGTTGGAGTTAGACAACACGTGTCAGGACCTACTCATCGTCGTAATCATACTCTAGATCTAATATTATCACACGGAATAGATGTGGATGCCGTTGAAATTCTGCAGCAGAGCGATGACATCTCAGATCATTATCTAGTCTCGTGTAATTTGCATTTAGCCAAGGCTGCAAAGCCGACTCCGTGTTTCAAATATGTGAGACCTATCACTTCTGCTACTAAAGATTGCTTTATTAATAATCTTCCTAATCAGTTTCATCATCTCAGCATCTCAGATAGCTTAGAAGAACTAGATATTACAACAGAAACGTTTAACTCTCTCTTTTCCAGCACTTTAGACACAGTTGCTCCGTTGCGCTTAAAGAAGATTAAAGAAAATAGTCCAACGCCGTGGTACAACGAGCACACTCGGGCCCTTAAGAGAGCAGCCAGAAAAATGGAGCGCAACTGGAAGAAAACAAAACTAGAGGTATTTCGCATTTCATGGAAAGAGAGCTCAATTACTTACAGAGAGGCTTTAAAAGCTGCTAGATCTGCTTATTTTTCAACCCTATTAGAAGAAAACAAACATAATCCTAGGTATTTATTTGAAACGGTGGCTAAACTAACGAAAAATAAAGCTTCAAGCACCGAAGTTTCCAAGCAACACAGCAGTAATGACTTTATGAACTTCTTCACTTATAGGATTGATAATATCAGGGACAAAATTATAACTATGCAACCGTCTACTACAGTATCGCATCAGGCAGTGCATTGTAGTCTCCCTGAGGAAAAATTTGATTCATTCGTTGCTATAGGAGAGGAAGAATTTACTAAACTCATTAAATCATCTAAATCTACAACATGTATGTTAGACCCTATACCGACTAAGCTACTGAAAGAAATACTTCCAGAGGTCATAGATCCTCTTCTTAATATCAATTATTCGTCTTTGTCTCTAGGATACGTACCAAAAAACTTTAAGCTGGCTATGATTAAACCGCTTGTTAAAAAAACGCAACTTGATCCTTCAGAATTAGTCAATTACAGGCCGATCTCGAATCTACCTTTTCTGTCAAAGATATTAGAAAAGGCAGTATCCTCACAACTGTGTTCCTTTCTTGAAAGAAATGATATCTGCGAGGATTTCCAGTCCGGATTTAGACCGTACCATAGTACCGAAACAGCTCTCGTTAGAGTCACAAATGATTTGCTCTTATCATCCGATCGTGGTTGTATCTCTCTATTAGTGTTACTCGATCTTAGTGCTGCATTTGACACCATCGACCACAACGTTCTTTTAAATAGATTAGAACATTATGTTGGCATTACGGGAAATGCACTAGCATGGTTTAAATCATACTTATCTGACCGTTATCAGTTTGTAGCAGTAAATGATGAGATGTCTCATCGATCACAAGTTCAGTATGGCGTACCACAAGGCTCAGTACTAGGACCGCTGCTGTTCACTCTGTACATGCTACCCTTAGGAGATATCATTAGGAAACATGGCATTAGCTTTCACTGTTATGCCGATGATACTCAGCTCTATATTTCTTCAAAACCTAACGAAACTTATCAATTCACAAAATTAACGGAATGCATAGCGGATATAAAAAATTGGATGACTTGTAATTTCCTACTTCTAAATTCTGAAAAAACAGAGTTTCTAATTATTGGACAAAAAACTCCCTTACGTAATAACCTAGAATACTGTCTAACACTTGATGGCTGCTCTGTTAAGTCTTCGTCGTCGGTTAGGAACCTGGGTGTGCTCTTTGATACCAATCTTTCATTTGAAAGTCACGTGTCTAGTATCTGTAAAACTGCATTTTTCCATCTTAAAAATATATCTAAATTACGTCATATGCTCTCATTGACAAATGCGGAACAATTAGTTCATGCGTTCATGACCTCAAGGCTAGATTATTGTAATGCTCTACTAGGTGGTTGCCCTGCACGCTTAATAAACAAACTACAGCTGGTTCAAAACGCAGCAGCTCGAGTTCTTACCAGAACCAGGAAGTATGACCATATTAGCCCAGTTCTGTCAAAACTGCATTGGCTCCCTATTAAACATCGCATAAATTTTAAAATATTGCTGATTACTTACAAAGCACTGAATGGTTTAGCTCCGCAGTACTTGAGCGAGCTCTTAATGCATTATAGTCCGTCACGTCTATTACGATCTCAAAATTCCGGCCAGTTGATTATACCTAGAATATCAAAATCGACTGCTGGCGGTAGATCCTTTTCCTATTTAGCACCAAAACTCTGGAACAGTCTTCCTACCATTGTCCGGGAAGCAGACACACTCTGTCAGTTCAAAGCCAGATTAAAGACACATCTCTTTGACCTAGCTTTCACATAATACATTATAGACTTCTATAATTTAATGTTATGCTGCATAGATTAGGTCAGCCGGAACCGGGAACACTTCCCAAAAATCCTGATGTACTCGTTACATCATGAGAAGAATGGCATCTACGCTAATTTTAGTGTCTGTGTTTATCCCAAGGTTTTTCCTGCAGCCTGCCGGATCCAGGCCGTATCCAGATCTGACGAAGGACCTTCACCTGGACCGATGACAACGCAGTGCTGAAGTGCCAACTAGTCTCTCCCTATGGAGGATCCCACTACCACTCTACAGATAAGGCGTTGTCGGGAAAATTCGTCTCGCGGTCCTACCCCAAAGCAACAAATAAAATAAAATTCCTTATCAAAATTTATAAGGAAAGACAAGTATTTTGTTTAGGCTTGGCTTGTAGGGAATTCCAAACCTGCGTATATTCTAACGCACATAACTATAGAACCCATTCTAAATGCTCATGTGAACGCCATCAGCGTTTCTCACAGGTTCGCGTTTAAAGTCTGTGTAGAGAGATTGGTGTCGTCTTAGCGGCCCCTAATTTAATGGCGGGTGATCGTTGCGACGGAACCAAATCAATTAGGACTAACTTTGGATGGAAATAACTTGACTCTGCTGTGGAGCCGAAACAGTCTCTGTTGCCTTAAATTATACGCTTGTCTCTGTAAAGCTGCTTTGAGACAATCTACATTGTTAAAAGCGCTATGTAAGTGAAGATGACTAAGTGAAGATATGAATTATGCGCGTCAGCCGCTTTCACTCATAAAAAACTCCTGTGCTGTCGTCATGACAGCGATACACAAAACAACGTCCTTCAGGGCTTTAGCTCAAAAATGTGCATATTTGGAGAAATATTGATAGATTCTCATAGATTTACATCAGATTTCTATAGACAGGAATAATATTTTTTGATTTTTTACCCAAATGTGTCGATGTAATCATTATGAGCGCTTCTTACTGAGATGTGCTGTGTTTTCAATTCATACCAATAGCCTGAGGGCGCTATTATGCACAATAATAGTCCATATATGGAACATGAAGAAGAGCCATGATCATGTGACATTCCAGGAGTCACTGATACATACAAAGCTAACAAGAGATCGCTGTAACATGCAGATACAGACGTTTTGAAGACAATAAACATGTTTGCAATGATATTTGAGTTACCTGTGTTTTTCAAGCCATGCCAGGTATTTCCATAATAATAGATTATATTTATAATGTAATGCTAATCTATATAGACTGTCATTGTGCAGAATACCATACAATGGTATATTTTCTGTCTGATTTTTTTTATCTGAAGCCAAATTAGATCACATAAGATTATTTAAAACACTCGTCTTGCGTTATAAAGTAAGTTTGGAGCACAAACATGGTTTTAATCTCATAAATTGTCGTGTATTGATGGTGTGCTAAGCTAACATGCTAGCTAGCCCTAGGTGCACCTGCAACCTAGAAATTTATACTTTTATGATTTTTTGAATGCTTACTGAAAGTTTCTTTATTCAAGAAATGCATTTGATACAGTTTAAAATGTGAGGTGAACTTTGAGAAAAGAAATTAGGGACTGAAACCCTATGAATAGCCTGTGAATAGCCAGTCATTAGTAACTATAATGCAGACAAAAGAAATGCATATTTAGAGCCATAACCAGGCTGGAGAGGTGTGAATGTGTGCAGGAGAGACTGAGACTGAATGGGGCTCGTTTGCACCACAAAACAATAGAGACAATATACTGGATAGATGCTTAGAAGATGGCAATAAACATCAGTTGCATTTTAGCATCAAATCAAAATAAAGTCATTGACATGGTCTTGAAAAACATTTAACTAAATACAGAGTTTTGGACTTATTATCTTCAGATTTTAAACATAAAATGTTTAGACATGTGGCTTTAGCTGTAGTGCATTTCTAGATTGCTACAGTGCCAACTTCAATTTTATTTTCATAAGGATGTTTCATAAAAAATAATTTCTAATAACTTTACAAAACTTTTAAGCTATTTATAAAAAAAAAATTTCATTATGACAATAATTAATTCTACATTTACAATAAACTGCCAGGTGTCAGCTTTCAAATGAGATCATACTTGTGCTTTTAGTGCAAAGGGTTCATGAACTGTATCTGTTTCAGTTTGGGTATGTCATTTCTGGGGATTTTTTAAAAGTGGGGGTGCAGCTTAACAGGATAAACAGTAATTTAAACAACACACACACTCTTTTTGCTACTGTAGAGAGACTGACAAACCCCCCAAGCCAGATTCCCAGTGAAATGCTCTCAGAGAACAAGTGCAATGAGTTTGCTTCTTTCTTTTCTGATAAAATCAATAATATCAGAAAGGTGATCAGCACATCCTTGAGTTGCACTGAGGTCAGACAGATCAGACCACTTGAGAAAGTAGTAACTTTGTCTGATTTCACTGAATTGATGGCAAAATTTTGGAAGAAACCGTACAGCACCTTAAAGGAGAACTCCGGTCAATTTTAACATTGAGCTCATTTTTTTGTACATTTGGAGTGCTGTCAATACAGAGAACAACAACAAAAATCGGTGTTGCCTACACCGAGTTATTCTATTTTTAAAATTTGCACCCTGTTGACTTTTTGACTTCTTGATCACTCACATTTTCTGTGCACTTGTAATGACACATCAAGGATGTTAAGAGGCTAAAAGCAGGTTTAGTACTTGCCCCATTGAAGTCAACAGGGTGCAAATTTTAAAAATAGAATAACTCGGTGTAGGCAACACTGATTTTTGTCGTTGTTCTCTGTATTGACAGCACTCCAAATGTACAAAAAAATTAGCTCAAATTTAAAATTGACCGGAGTTCTCCTTTAAATAATTACTGACTTTTTCACAGAGCACTGGTATCATGCAGTTTGTGTTAAATTGTGTTTGGGTGGTTAATAATAATAATAATAATTATTATTTTATTTATATAGCGCCTTTCCAAAGCCCAAGGTCGCTTTACAAAGATATGTAACTAGGCAGTGGTTCTCGAACTGGGGTAGGCTACGTGAGGTGACAGAAGGGGGTACGGGAACAAAATGCTGAATTTTGCCGTTCATTTAATTCTACCTCACCTTAAAACAAGATTTAAACTGAGCATGCATGTCTATCAGGCAAAATGCTGTAAATACATGACATCCGATCAAATTACCTCATCTTTTGCGGTCAAAACTTTCTGCATTTAAGCAGCGTGTAGGCTATATGATAGGTCTCGTGCAGATTTCTGCCTCGGCAAATCGCGCTATACTGCCGTTCTCGACAATGTACGTTACCTTTGTAAAAGTAGGGATTTAGCACTTACTAGCATGAAGAACAAATATAGACACAGGCTGTGCATGGAGATTGATATAAGATTAAAACTCTCTTCGATACAAAGACATACCCTGTGTGAGTTCCTGTTTAATGTTGATCACATTATGAAGATCCACACGATTGCAAATGTGACATTGATTTTACAGTTCAACAGACGAAATATTAATATTAAAGCTACACTGTGTGATATTTTCCTCCATCTAGCGGTGAAATTGTATATGACTACCCAGTGAATATTAGTTTATGTTCCTTTCAATTCCGAGGGCGTTTTAACTCCTACGGTGGCCGTATTATTTCAAATCTGCCAGCAGTCGCGAGTAATCTCCCCCTCGTATTCGTCACGGTGTCACTGAGTGAAAAGTGCGAAAGGCGAAGCTTGAATTTCCAGGTATGTCCCTCTTTGGCGAATGTATTTTCAAGATGGAGGCGCAACATGGCTACCGCCATTCAAGCGACTCGCTCGTATGCATTATAAAAGGCAGATTTTACACTTACGAGAATACTTTATTAGTTGGTGGGAGTAATTACACATGAATGAGCACATATACTTTTGATAGAACAAAGTGTTTTTTGCTAAGAATCAACTTAAAAAGTTACATAGTGTAGCTTTAAGTGATGTTAATTTTTTTTTTTACAACAAAATAATAGCTCCAACGAAAGCCACAGCAGAACTGCAGCACACAGCAGTGTTTGTGAACGAATCATTAGAGTCAATGATTCAATGATTAATTCATAAATACAGCCACTTGCTTTGTTACTGAATGAATGACTCGATGACTCATCACCTACTGGCGGTTTTAACTTAATATTTAAAAGCATCACTTCATTTTTACCATCATTGCATATTTCTCTATTGAACATTTTTTTTTTTTTTTTTTACATTATTTATTTTATAAAGGTATTTGTAAAGGTAAAAAATGCACTGGAAAAATCGATTTCGTAAAATCGAAAAACGTTTTTGAAACGTTATTTTTATTTTATTTTTTTATTCATGAAAATAAATCAGAACCACATGGGTATTTTGTGCAACTGTTGTTAAAGAAGTAACATTTAGAATAATTATGAACTTTAATGAAACAATATTGGAACATTTTGAAAAAAGGAAACATTTGTAAGACAACTGTCTTAAGTAACAAACAAAAATTTGGTGCAAAAGCATCATGTGTAAACATGTGCGTCAGTTTGGTCACTAACTGAAACAAATATGCTTGTATTCTGCTAGTTGAGACCTTTCAATTATGATAAGTCTATCTGTTATGTACAATGATTTTACATATCACATTTTCATGTAAAGCAGTTATATTTTCACGCTATGAAAATAGAGCACTTCTAATATGTCAGCAAATTTAAAAGCACTTGTTAAGTGATGGTCATATTCCCTATATACACTTTAAATCCAAGTTTCTAGCTTCCCCTATGATCAGACCTCACCTATAACCACAACTTGTTTGGGAAGGTTGTATTAAAAAAAAGCCTTTGGTCACATCAAACAGCAATCTCATGCACCAACAGTTTGTCAGGCGTTGCTGAAACGTTCAGTGGGACTTGGTTTTATGGTCAGATGTTTTTGGAAAAACACCAGAGATGGATTTTGCATAGAAAGAAACCATGTAGAAAAGTACCTCATCCCAACTGTGAAATATGGTGATGGATCTTTAATGCTGTGGGGCTAATTTTATTTCAAAGACATTGAAATAAACAGTTGTTAGAATACACACTTCTTACAGTTGTTAGAATACACAGTATCATAAACTCCATCAAGTACCAGCAGATATTAAATCAACACCCGACTAACCCTGTCAGGAACCTTAAACTGGGTCGTGGTTGGATCTTCCAGCATGACAATTATCCAAAGCACATCTCAGAATAAACAAGGTTTATGAAGGTACATAGTACATAGCAAAACCTGTGGGAGGAGCTGAAGAAAAGACTGCATGAGCATCGACCTCTGAAACTGAACGATCTGGAGAGATTCCATATGGAGGAATGGTTTTAGATCTCTTGCCATATGTTCATAAACCTTATTACACATGATAGGAGATGATCCAGAGCTGTTATCTTGGAAAAGGGAGGTTGCACAAACTTTTAAATGAAGTGGTGCCAATAATTGTGGAATACATATGTTTCAGAAAAAAAATAAGTTTTATGATGACATTTTTTTGTTTTTCTACTATTTGACTATTTGACTTCAATTAAAGGTTCAATTTTTGTGAGGGGACAACATTTCTAAACAAAAAGAAAAAGAAAACTGAGGATTAAACAAAATCTGAAATGCTAATTAATCATATTTTACTCTCCTTTAAACAGTAGTGAATATCCCCTTCAGACTCAGATCCCACTGACATAAGCTAGGAGATAATGTGGATGCTGCCTATTCACACCAAGATTGAATATTCAGATACAGATATACATTTATATCTTTAAAATGCATCAACATGCAAATCAAGCCTGGACACACTGCAAGTCCACAAAAAATTTATTATATAACAATTTCTCCCAGAATTTAATCTTACAAAAATGTAAGTAAATCTACAAAGGAAAATTTTACTTGTGGTTCATACAAAAATCACTTTACAGTTAATTCTCATCTTGGTTTTATTTAATAGACAATTTATCCTAAAAAGATCTTCATCATTTACAGATGAAAGAAAGCACCACAGCAGCTGCTCTTATGGGTTTGGCAAGTTCTGACCAGTCTTTCATCAGTTTAATTGAAACCGTTAAATTTGGTAAAGGCTTTTTAAAAGAAAGTTCACCGAAAAAGGGAAATTCTGTTACACAATTTGAGAGTGAGTAAATGATAACAGGCAAATGTTCATTTATTACATGTAGGTGGCACAATTTCCATTTATCTTTGAAGAAATAAAGAGAAACAAAAAAGAAAGGTACTCTGATAATCTGTGCAGCTTAACAGACCAATGACTATGACAAACCTGTTCATGTTTTAGCATCTAACAACAAGTGACATCATAAAATGCTTCCCTGCAGGGAAGTCAACCATACTTTACTGTAACCAGAAGTATGCCACAAACACACTAATGCACTTGTTCAGCCTAGAGTGTCTCATTTCAAATACAAAGCCTTTCAGTGAGAGTGGTGGAGCTATAGATAAAAACACTTTATTGTGATAGCTTGAGCTCTGTATTGATGATATATGGTTGATGGTTGCAGAAAGGGTCCCCCAAGGTTGGAGATGCACAAACCATGGAGTTTGCTCCTTTGACATCACTTTCATTGAGTGGATTTACTGTCAGCAGACTCTGAAAATCATTTCTCTTTATCAGCCAGAATTTAAGAAGAAGGGCCCTTTGCACTTTGACTTAAATATTGTGTTGTCATCATTGATAAAAAGGGCTCTGTGTGCATTGTTGAGAACCAGAACACACACACAAAAAAAAACTGAAGACACAGAACTGCACTTCATTGAAGCAAATACAGGGGTACAGAGACAGACAACCTTTGCCTGTTCATATGATTGGTAGGCCTATGTGTGGTACTTCAAAGGGGTAACACATAACTAGTGAACGAATAGGGCTGTGATGTATAAAAGCAAAAAAAAAAAAAAAAAAAAAAAAAACATGCTCTGAAGTAAAAAGAGATGGTGTGTTAGGTGAAGGGGGAGAGAGATGCAGCTGTCAGTGGCATGATATGAAATGCTGCTCCTCAGAGAAGAGGGGACCATGACGTGACCTGAATGAGCTCACTGCTCTCGCTGCCATAGAGAATCAATGACAGGGGTCCAGCAGGCACTGCTCAGACTCAGGGCTTACTAATGAAGGCCAGATCCAAAACTTGACTATGTGATGCTGCTAGGGACCAGTGCTCTGCAGGGAAATGCCTGAACTGACCACACATGTTCTTGTACATAAACCTCATTAAAGATACAAACTAAAAACACAAACTTATGTATTTAGAGCTGTATTTACACACAAGCATTGTAATAATGACTACTGGGGTAAGATGTCCCCCTACTTTTACAGAAGCAAGAACTTTTACAGAATGTATACATTTTTATTAGATCAATTAACCTCAAAACAGTTTCGACCAACTAAACCTAAATATAGATAGATAGATAGATAGATAGATAGATAGATAGATAGATAGATAGATAGATAGATAGATAGATAGATAGATAGATAGATAGATAGATAGATAGATAGATAGATAGATAGATAGATAGATAGATAGATAGATAGATAGATAGATAGATAGATAGATTGTCATCTATGGTCAAATTAAGGTGAGGGTCATCACACTCTATTTCTGCTTTGATGCAATTGTATCTGTTGCTAAAATTAAATTAAATTGAATTTCACACTGTTAGCACATTTAGAGCTCTGATCTCTACAGTTTTCTGTTTCCCAGAGTGGAGCAAATGTAAGGCGCTGTTTCTCCTCTGATCTTCTAATAGTTATTTCTGCTTCCTGTTTCCAATAGTCTCCCTGAATCACCATGGACTTATGCAAACTATTATGGATAAGGCAGAAAGGAGCTGTGAGCATATCCAATATAAGAAGCATTACTACCAAATTCCCTTGTACATTGTAACCTGCATGTAACCCTCCAAACTTCAAAAACATCCCCTCATCTGTTTTTGTTCTCAATTACAAACAACCTGGAACCATAGTGATATAGCGATTAAAGGTAGCTAAAATGTCATAAAGCTGAAATCAACTTAATTGCGATAAGAACGTAAACATTTTAGCTCTCTTAAAAGTGTTAGGGAGCACCTACCTAAAAGCAGCAATGCTATCAACTTAGCTACATTTCGTAGCAGTATTACAGTAGAGCAGCTGCTTTCAAAACACTGTAGCAACATACTCCTTTTCCATCTAATAACTTTGCAGGATGATGAAACGCTACATGTTTTTGTCAGTGTTTGGGCAAGCATCTTTACAACAGAGTGATTCAAATGCAGATTCACAGACTAGTTTTTTTTTTTTTTTTTTTTTTTTTATAAGTGTCTTCACTAGGTGTCATAATTTTATTTATTTTTTATTAGTTTTTAGTGTATGTTTAATGTTTAATTCTGTCATAATCGTTATGCTTTATCTAGTACCTGATAAATACTGTTCTAACTGCAAATAAATACATAAATAAAATGATTGGATAAATACATATTTTAAAAAGATATTGTCCCTTTCATTGCTTCAATGTAGTTATCTTTTTTTTGTTTTCTTGGAATCGAGTAGTGTATCTTAACTTCTTTTTAGAAAATGTTGCTTGACTATAATTTAACTTCTTTAAATTATGAGTAACTGAAAACTTCACTTTTAGATTAGCTTTCTAAACTCAGAAAATAGTTCTCAAAAGACTGGTTTGATAGAAAGTATAGACACAAAAATGAAAGATATGCAGTGTGTTAGTAAAGGTGTCATTAGACTAAAGAAAAGTAAAGACGATTGGGATAACTGATGTGTGAGTTCTGCTGCAGCTGGCCACATGTTTGGCTGGGTGGGAAGATGCTTCAGGCAGGGGTTGAAGGGGAGATCGGGTTGGTAAAATCACCTTGATTCAGTGCAGCGAACCTTTGATGTGCCTGAAGCTGACTTGGCTAGCCCTGAGCAAAGCATATGCCTTAAAAACTTAAATCCAGCTTGACGTACTGAAATCATAACCATATGCAAGAATTCCACCTTCAGAAACACTGTGGCTCCACACAGCCCGTGGACGAGGCATTAGCCAGCGATAACAAAGACCAGGTTAGATGACGGTGGGAGTCTGAGGAGGAGATGGAGGTAAAGGGATGGGTCATAGCACGAACTGGGGAGGGTGGTGTCAGGAGGTATGCGGTGCATAAAAGGTTTGGTTAAGGATCAATTCCAAAATTTCTGAACAATGCTAGACTACCTAAAATGGAAGTTTCTCAGGAGTGATTAGAGGTAGAGTGAGGTAAAGTATAGCACAAGAAAAAAATGAGTGAGACTGAGAGGTTTGAATTAAACTGTCTAAAAATACTGAAGTACTGACTGTACTTCTCAGAACACAGACAGTTGGGGTTCATCTCATGCTTTGTGAATTCTATGCAAATTTGGCATCACTAGCACAGTTAACGAGATGCCAGTAATGTATAATATTTTTTAAATGAAATACTTTTTTTTTTATGTATTATTGTGCTATCTAAACCCGCATCAAAGGGATAAAATGAATTGCTGATCGTAATGGAAGACTGGTGAGACTTCTGTATTTGAAGAGAGTTGAAAATACGCACTCTGATTCACTTTTAAATTAACTTTTATCGTAGAAAAGACCCCCCCCCCAAAAAAAAAAAAAAAATTTGAATTGCACGTTTATTCAGTAGTATTTTACACAGTACATGAGTTTCCAATGTTGCTTTTCAGCACATATTCTTGAGCAAAATGCGCTTATGGCACTGAAGGGCTACTGTGTTATGGGCTATGTGTTTTTGTCTGTTTAATGACTGTCAGGCAGCCTGTGGTTGCTGCTTTCTGGGGTCTGTTACCTCCTCTCTTAATCAAATCATGTCTTTTGGCTAGAGGACATCCTTCATTAAATGTATCAGGAAGGGAGCATATTGTGCCTCACTGAAGCACGATGGGTTGTGCCACCTACAAATTCCTGTGCGCTATGCAAGATGGGCCAAGCATACTGCACCCAGATGTCAGGTTTATTTGAATAAAATAGGCTCAGTGTGTGGACACCCTGGTCTGTCCCTGAGGGAAAAAAGGGGAAGGCTGGGTAAATGAATGCTGTAGGGGGTTTCAGTGCTGAAGGAAAAGTGGAGAGAAGAGGACGGGGCAAGGAAGGAGTTCGCTTAGCTTAGCAGTTCCATCTGACTCTCCTGGAATCTATGTCAGAGTCAGAGAAACTGCTTCTCATAAAAGAGCTACAGGAAGCCAGCGGAAGCTGAATGTTCTACAAGGACAAGAACATTACTGCGAATGTCGCTTAGCCTGGGGCGAATCCATAAGTTGGCTGCCATGGCCCCTTCCTCCACTTTCTCTACTCCTCCTCCTCACTCCTTTTTCCAAAAAGAACAAGAGACAGCCCAGACTGATCAGAATTCCATCTGTTGGGGAGCAGCCAAGTGACAGTGGAGAAATACAGGCATCTGGTCTCCATTTCTGTCAGGTTGGTGTTCCAACTTACATCTTACAGCTGGGAGAGGATGAGGGAGAGGAGAGGGTGCCGTCAAGGAACTAGACTGTGCTGGCACTCCTAGGCCTCTCGTCCATTTTTCACACATCACCCCACATCCTACAAGGAGATGTCTAGAAAGATGCACCCCCTCACACACGCATATAAGTTCTCTTCTGAAGGGCCCAAGAAGAGCACATAGGTATCAGCAGTCAAGAGTCGGACAACAGATCAGAACAAAAGCAAAAGAACAAAGGAGCATGTGAAGCCAGCAGGCAAGACTTTGGCAGCCAGCACACTCTCAAACATGCACATGTGCATGCTCTTCTACTTCCATTTGCGAGTATACTCCAAACTATTCTCTATTGATCATCATATTCATATTAATCTAAAAAAAAACAAAAAAAAAAAAACAGCCTTTTATCATTGCTTTTCACATTCTCTGAAAAAAGCAACACCTCTATGTATAAATGGTACAAACTGATAAAATATAATAGAATATGTATGAGTATGAGTATGGTATGAGGTGTATATAAACTTACATTGGTAATTAAAATCTTGACTTAAAGCTTCTAACTATGAAGACTTTGCTTCTGCTGTCATTGGCCTCCATCAAGAGTGTAGGGGACCTGCAAGCATTTTCGGTTGACGAATCGTGCCTGGAATTCGGGCCAGGTGACACCAACGTGGTATTGAGACCCCGGCCTGGATATTTGCCCAAGGTTCCCACCACTCCTTTTAGGGACCAGGTGGTGAACCTGCAAGCGCTGCCCCCGGAGGAGGCAGACCCAGCACAAGCATTGCTTTGTCCCGTCCGAGCACTCAGAGTGTACATAGAACGGACACAAAGCTTCAGGACCTCAGACCAGCTCTTTGTCTGTTTCGGAGGCCAGCAGAAGGGGAAGGCTGTCTCCAAGCAGAGGATGGCCCACTGGATAGTGGATCCCATCACCTTGGCTTACCAAGCACAAGGTGTGCCCTGTCCTCTCAGGTTGAGGTTTGAGTCGGGTTAGGGCTTAAAATGTAACTGTACCGTTCGGGTCGGGTTAAACTATCTTGGGTATGGGCCGGGTTCAGTCTTCAGTTTAATGCCTATGCAGACTTCTAGGGTGAACAAATGTAAAATGTTGTTGTATTTATTTATTGTAGTTATCAATTTTACTTATAATTAACACTTATCAAGACAATATTACACAATAAACACTTATTGACTTCCAAATAATTATTATGCCACTTTCCAATACCCCACAGTATTCCTTACTGCATTTGAACCCTTTCATGCATAGAGGTCACTACAGTGGACAGCTAATAAAAAAGCATTTTCTTGAATTTGCATTGGTTTTTATAGCATAGTTGCACATCACCCTCTACAGTGGACCCTAATCCATCATCCTATACATTGCCACCAAGTGACAAGCCGTTGTGTCAATTTCTTTCCCCCTCCAAACCAAGATGGCTGACAGCCAGTCAGAAATGCCAAGTTGCTCGGGAATATCCACCCATTCCTTCTATCCTAGGAGACTCTTACAGGTAAAAAAAAAAAAAAAAAGATTGTAGCAATATTTAATGAGTCATATCACAGTTACATTTTCCAAGTATTGATTTTAGATTGGGAGAAAATTCTGATTAATCATCTGTCCACTATAGTGGACCTCATGCATCAATGGCTATATTTGAGCTACAATTCATACTATAATTGTGACTGTTGTTTTTGAAAATACTTAATCTGCAGTAACTTTTTTTGACTGTAAATAAATGTATTTGTGTTATTAGAATGTAATTTGCATTAACATCAAAAAAGTAATGTGATTACATAATGCACGTTACTTGTAATGCATTACTTTACTTGTTAGATCAAAAAGTAATCTGTTTACGTAATGCATGTTGCTTGTAATGCATTACTTTACTCGTTAGATAAAAAGTAATCTGTTCCCTTTCAGTCGCTCACGTTCGACGTAACGTCGACGTGACGACGTAATTGGGATCACTTCAGGGAGCCCTATCAACTTCGAGTGTCTACAGAACGAGCCAATGAACGTTGGCGTGCGTGAATCGCGTCACGCGCCCCGCCCCGCCGCGCGGGTATAAACAGGAAGCGGGCGCACGCACACATTGTCTTTCACTTCGGAGCCGAGCTTTCGTGAGACTTCTGTCTACAAAGAGATTCAGCCCTTGAAGACTTCAAAGAGATCTACTCTCTGCCTACAGTGTTGGTGTGACGGCGCGATCAGCGGTGGCCGCGAGCATTGCAGCTCACAAACTGCTGTTTTCACAGCACTATTGTTCTGTGTTTGTGTGTGTGTGTGTCGGTTCGGTGGGCGTTTCCTTGTGTGTTTATTCACACCGCGGCTACCCCTGGGTGCCTCAGCACTGAGAGAGTATTTTTTCAACCTTTTTTATTTTTACTAAAAGAGCAACACAAGCGTGACCCTGCGTCTTTTTCAAGATGTCATTCCGCTTGTGCGTTTCTGGATGCCGTCGTTCCCTGGCGCCAGCAGATGGCCACAGCAGTTGCCTCTCGTGTTTGGGCATTCAACACGCTGAGGCAGCTTTTGTGGATAGTTCATGTTCCCATTGCGGGAATATGACTATCGCAGCGCTTAGATCGAGACTCGCTTACCTCAAGGGAGGTGCAGTCCCCTCGCCTATGCCCCGATCTAGTGTCTATTCTGCCCCGCAGAATAGACCTACTTCGGTGCATGACCAGGGTGATCTGAGGATTACCGTGAGGGCTTCCCCGTCGAGTCATCCTCCGCGGGCCCCTCACGCCTCACAAGCGCTGTCGCCATTGGGGCTCCTTAGTGAACGTCTTGGTCCTTCTCCGGAACGGCCAACCGTTTCCTTTGGGGCTCCGGCTGATGACCAGATGTCGATCGCAGCATCGGAGGGGGAGCTGTCCTCTGGAAATGACGACTCGGCTGCGTTGCCCCCCTCGGGGTGTGTAGCGTTGTCCGAGCCGGATCCAGAATGGACTGCTATGCTTTCCCGGGCCGCCGAGAAGGTCGGGCTTGCGTGGAATCCTCCACCACGTCCCGAACCTTCTCGGTTGGACGATTGGTTTCTCGGGGCGGGCCGTGCTGGTTCTCAGTGCGCCGCCCCGGTACCTTTCTTTCCGGAAGTGCATGAGGAGCTTTCTAGGACGTGGAAGGCACCGTATAGTGCCCGAAGCCGTTCTAGTGGCTCCTCACCCCTCGCCACCCTCGACGGCGGGGCAGCTAAGGGGTATGTGGATGTCCCCCCGGTGGAGCGGGCCGTCGCGATGCAGCTATGTCCGGCGTCCGCTTCCTCTTGGCGGGGTAATCCACGCCTCCCGTCCAAGGCCTGTAAGTTTTCGTCCGGTCTAACGGCGAAGGCTTACAAGGCCTGTGGACAGGCTGCTTCCGCCCTCCATGCCATGGCGCTCTTGCAGGTCCACCAGGCCCAGGCGCTCATGGACATGAACGAGGGTGGTTCTGACCCAGAGCTCCTCCGGGAGCTCCGTGTGGCAACCGACCTCGCCCTCCGGGCGACGAAGGAAACCGCACGTTCTGTCGGTCAGGCGATGTCCACCTTGGTGGTCCAAGAGCGCCACCTTTGGCTCAACCTGGCGGATATGAGGGACACCGATAAATATCGGTTCCTGGATGCCCCTCTTTCCCAGGTTGGGTTGTTCGGCGACGCGGTCGAGAGCTTTGCCCAACAGTTCTCGGCCGCACAGAAGCAGACGGAGGCCATCCGGCACATCCTGCCCCGGCGGACCGCTGCTGCTCCCACCCGTCCGCCGGCCGCAGACCCTCCGTCTACTCGTCGCCGAGGTCGGCCTTCTGCGGCGTCCTCCGCTCCCGCTAAGCCCCAGCAGCAGCAGCAACCATCCAGGCCTCAGCGCGGAGCAAGCCGTAGGAAGCCGACCCCGCCCGTCCAGGCCGCTGCCAAACCAGGAGGCAAGCGACGGTGCAAACGACCCTGAGACGGGCGGCCCGGAGGTGGATCAAGTTGCTCTTCAGGAGATGGCGAAGGCGCCACTCCTTCCCCCGGTGGAGGGCCGGGCGGAGAATCTTTTGTTTCCTTTTCTTTTTGTTTTTCCGCCACTGACCCACGGGTCAGTGGTACCCACATTTTCAAAAAAAGAGCAATTTCTGAAACCTCTGGGCCCCAAGAGGGCGCGCTTGGCAGTCGACGACGCCGCCATGCCTTGTCACTCCCGAGCCCCTCTTTCATCGCCAGTGAGCAGCAGTGGCTGTGTTCCGGACGTGCTCTCGCCTCCTCACACTCACTCTGCCCTTCGACGGAAGCAGGTATGTGCTGCACCACACACTCAGACCCCACTTCGGGCCGCTGTGCCGTCCGAGTCGGGTCCCTGCATTCCGCCGCGCTGCCCCACCCCGGGTACGTCTGTGGTGCCGTTAGTCCCGCTTGCTCGGTCTCTGGGAGCCTGGTTAACGCTTCCCAGCCCGTCTCGCTGGCTCATCCGTACCATCAGACTCGGCTATGCGATTCAGTTCGCCCGGCGCCCCCCTGCTTTCAAGGGCATCCTGTTCACCCGTGTTCTGGCGGACAATGCCCCTGTGCTCAGGGCAGAGATCGCAGTCCTACTGGCGAAGGACGCGATCGAGCCGGTCCCTCCAGCCGATATGAAGACCGGCTTCTACAGCCCGTACTTCATTGTACCCAAGAAAGGTGGTGGGTTACGACCAATCTTGGACCTGCGCGTCCTGAACCGGTCCCTTCACAGGCTACCGTTCAAGATGCTTACGCAGAAACGCATTTTCAAATGCATCCGTCCCCAAGATTGGTTTGCAGCGATCGACCTGAAGGACGCGTACTTTCATGTCTCGATTCTCCCTCGACACAGACCGTTTCTCCGCTTTGCGTTCGAGGGACGGGCATATCAGTACAAGGTCTTACCCTTCGGGCTGGCCCTGTCGCCCCGCGTCTTCACGAAAGTCGCGGAGGCGGCCATTGCTCCCATGTGCGAGCGTGGTGTTCGCATCCTCAACTACCTCGACGACTGGCTTATTCTGGCCCAGTCGAGAGAGCAGTTGTGCGAACACAGGGACATGGTGCTCAGTCACCTCAGCCACCTAGGGCTTCGGGTCAACTGGGAAAAGAGCAAACTCACCCCCGGGCAGAGGATCTCTTTTCTTGGTATGGAGTTGGACTCGATCAACATGACAGCGCGCCTCACCGAGGCCCGTGTCCAGTCAGTGTTGAACTGCGTGAGCACGCTCAGACGCAGAACAGCGGCACCACTGAAACTGTTTCAGAGGCTCCTGGGGCATATGGCATCTGCAGCCGCGGTTACGCCGCTCGGATTGCTTCATATGAGGCCGCTCCAACACTGGCTCCACGATCGAGTCCCGAGATGGGCGTGGCAGAGCGGCTCGTGCCGGGTCCAAGTGACTCCGCACTGTCGCCAAACTCTCAGCTTGTGGTCGGACCCTTCCTTCCTGCGGGCAGGTGTTCCCCTGGAACAAGTGTCCAGGCACTCTGTGGTCTCCACGGATGCCTCTACCACCGGCTGGGGGGCCACGTACAACGGGCATGCAGCTTCAGGTCTGTGGACGGGGCCTCAACTGCATTGGCACATCAACTGCCTCGAGTTGTTAGCAGTACGTCTTGCACTGAGCCGTTTCAAAACGCTGCTACTAGGCAAGCACGTACTGGTCCGTACGGACAGCACTGCGACCGTTGCGTACATCAACCGCCAAGGTGGTCTACGTTCCCGCCGCATGTCACAACTCGCCCGCCATCTCCTCCTCTGGAGTCAGAAGCATCTGAGGTCGCTTCGTGCCATTTACATTCCGGGCCTGCTCAACCCTGCAGCCGACGAGCTCTCACGGCAGCAGGTGCTACCGGGAGAATGGCGACTCCATCCCCAGGTGGTCCAGCTGATTTTCAGGCGCTTCGGGACCGCTCAGGTAGATCTGTTTGCCGCCCCGGACACGTCTCATTGCCAGTTGTTCTATTCTCTGACCGAGGGGACCCTCGGCACGGATGCTCTGGCACACAGCTGGCCCCGGGGCCTTCGCAAGTATGCGTTTCCCCCAGTGAGCCTTCTTGCACAGACCTTGTGCAAAGTCAGGGAGGACGAGGAGCAGGTCTTGTTAGTTGCGCCATATTGGCCCAACCGGACCTGGTTCCCGGAACTAGTGCTCCTCGCGACAGCCCCTCCCTGGCCCATTCCTCTGAGAGAAGACCTGCTCTCTCAGAGACGGGGCACCTTATGGCACCCGCGTCCAGACCTCTGGAAACTCCATGTCTGGTCCCTGGACGGGACGCGGAGGTTCTAGGTGACCTACCCCCTGCGGTAGTTGACACCATCACTTCCGCTAGAGCCCCCTCTACGAGGCGCCTCTATGCGCTGAAGTGGAACCTGTTCGTTGACTGGTGCTCCTCTCACGAGGAGAACCCCCGATCTTGCTCGATCAGAGCCGTGCTTTCCTTCCTGCAAGAAGGGCTGGAGCGAAGGCTGTCTCCCTCCACCCTTAAAGTGTATGTTGCCGCTATTGCCGCACATCACGATGCTGTTGATGGTAAGTCTTTGGGAAGGCATGACCTGATCGTCAGGTTCCTGAGGGGAGCGAGGAGACTGAATCCTCCTCGCCCACTCTCTATACCCTCTTGGGACTTGTCTCTGGTCCTTTCGGCACTTCAGAGACCACCCTTTGAGCCTCTGCAATCAGCTGAGTTAAAAATTCTGTCCTGTAAGACAGTACTCCTGGTTGCATTGGCCTCTATCAAGAGGGTAGGGGACCTGCATGCATTTTCGGTCGACGAATCGTGCCTAGAATTCGGCCCGGATAACTCTCACGTCATCCTGAGACCCCGGCCCGGATACGTGCCCAAGGTTCCTACCACTCCCTTCCGGGAGCAGGTAGTGAACCTGCAAGCGCTGCCTTCGGAGGAGGCAGACCCAGCCCTGGCTTTTCTCTGTCCCGTTCGCGCTCTGCGTCTGTACGTGGACAGAACGCAAAGCCTCAGGACCTCAGATCAGCTCTTCGTCTGTTACGGAGGCCAGCAGAAAGGGAAGGCTGTCTCCAAGCAGAGGATGGCCCACTGGATAGTGGATGCCATCGCCTTGGCTTACGAAGCCCAAGGCGTGCCCTGCCCGCCTGGGTTGAAAGCCCACTCCACTAGGAGTGTCGCTTCTTCCTGGGCGCTGGCTCACGGCGCCTCGCTGACAGACATCTGTAGAGCTGCGGGCTGGGCGACACCTAACACGTTCGCTAGGTTTTATAGCTTACGTGTTGAGCCGGTTTCTTCCTGTGTGCTCGCTTCTACTAGCCGGTAACACCGAAGTTCCCGCTCTAGTGTCGGCTTGCTGCGCCACTCCCTTCCTAGGAACGGATACGTGCGCTTTTTACTCCAGTCGAGTTCCCCATTGGCGAACCCTGTGAGTTCCTCCGCACCCCTTCGGCAGTCGGACGTTGCGGAGCGTCCGACGCCAGGCCTAGTGCTCGTATGCTTGTGTAACTTGTGCTAGGCTGGGTTCCATATGTGGTGATCCCTGCGGCGATCCCATATGTGTATTCTTCCACGACCAGTTCCCTGCGGTGAGCCCGTGTCTTCCCTTGGCAGAGTCTGCTCTGCCGTCACTGTCCGGTGTGTCTCCCCCTTCGGGTGGAGCCACCCCAGTGACATTCCATATGTCGCACTGCCCCTTCGGCCAGTCCATATGTGTATTCTCCACATGTTACCTCCCTTCGGGCAGGATGTGGCTCCGCAGCGTTCTTTCCCCTGGAGAGGTACGCTTTCCCAGTGTTATCCAAGAGTTCCGCTGTGTGGGGTATAATGGAACAGCAGTTGAACTCCCTCTACGCAGATCTTCCGCCCCAGCAGTTGGGGGTCTGAGAGTCTTGCGTAGGGCGCTGGATGTGGCAGCAACCGTGGCGTTTTCCATGGGATCCCAATTACGTCGTCACGTCGACGTTACGTCGAACGTGAGCGACTGAAAGGGAACGTCTCGGTTACTGATGTAACCCTCGTTCCCTGAAGGAGGGAACGGGAGACGTAACATCCCGTCGCCACCGTTGCTGACCATCGCTGCATGGCCGTCACAATCTCGGCTCCTCAGCGAAAAACAATGTGTGCGTGCGCCCGCTTCCTGTTTATACCCGCGCGGCGGGGCGGGGCGCGTGACGCGATTCACGCACGCCAACGTTCATTGGCTCGTTCTGTAGACACTCGAAGTTGATAGGGCTCCCTGAAGTGATCCCAATTACGTCGTCACGTCGACGTTACGTCTCCCGTTCCCTCCTTCAGGGAACGAGGGTTACATCAGTAACCGAGACGATTTCGTAAAGCACGTTACTAGTAATGTGTTACTTTACTCATAACATCAAAAAGTAATCTGATTACGTAATGCACATTACTTGTAATGAATTGCTTCACTTGTTAGATCAAAAAGTAATCTGATTACGTAATGCATGTTACTTGTAATTCGTAACCCCAACACTGCTCATTTCAGATGAGATTGAAAACACCTGATCGCTAGGTTTTCTCAGAGGAGAGCTATGTTGGAAATGTGTCCATCTTGAACATAATTAGAATTATGAGCTAATAAGGGTAAATTGACATACTCTGGGTTGGGTTTCCACAGTTGTACCTTGACAGGCTGTAGAGATTTCTGATGGAATCATGTCCTCATGTTTTGATATCAAAGATACGCGAAGTTCAACTTGTATAAAGTTCAATTGCCTTATATTTTTTGTATATATTTTATAGTTTTCACAGGATTCTATATAATTGTATTGATTGGTTTGTTAAATACACACAATATTATGTCATTATATGTTATGCTATGTTATTACTGTTTTATGTTTAATACAGTATCTCTTCAGTTTAAACCATAAACACATGCTGTCCACTCAAGTGGACATGAAAAACTCTTTGAAAGATGTTTAAAAAAATAAAAAAAAATCTTGTTTTCCATGCCCTAAGCACAAGAAAAACACATAGGAAAAAAATCCTGACTGAAGTTATCATAATTCATGCATCAAACGGTTAATTTAATTTATTAATTTATTAATAATTAATTTTAAATTCATTAATTTTCATAAATGTTTCATTAGTTTGCTGTTTTGAATGGTTTGGAATGGAACTGGCTGAATTAGTATCACAACTAAATAGTTATAGTAAATGTTATCTTTTAAATATTTTCTGTGAATATAAAAGTAGATTAAAACTTCTATGTTTACAGGCTTTTTTTTTTTTTTACATATGTATTTTATAAATAATAATAATAATAATAATAATTGTGTCCATTGTGCTTTTATTAGATTCAACTTATTTATGTTTCTATCAGATCTGTTGAATAAATGTGTTCCCCTTCGTTACGGGGAACTCCCGCTGCGTCGAATACAACGCTACGGGGAATGCCTTCGGCATGCGTTATCTGAAGTCACTATACAACTATTCCAATCTGGATTGGTGTGCGTCATCGTGCGTCATGACGTTGCATGTGACGGTGACCCGGACGCTATATAAGGGTCACAGGAACAAGGAAATGACAGCTTCTGTTCTTCAGCAGCGTTCTATGTCAAACTGTACGTCTTATTTGGTGTTGTCTGTCAAATCTACTATGGCGAAGGCAGTGTGCGTCTCCTTGATTTAAGAAAAATTAAAGAAGCAAGGATGGCGCACACTTGCTTTGTGGTGTTGGGTTGTGAGCGGAGCTTGCACGGACAGTTCTCGAGGGCACTGTCTATTTTGTGCAAACTGAAAGGATTCTGTGACTGGGATCTCGCGTTTGCCGAGGCAGCGCGTAGGTTTATGTCTGCATTGCAATACAGAATCTATAGTGGCTCGGATCTCGCGTTTGCCGAGGCAGCGCGTAGATTACGGCTACTCTGCAATAAAGATTCTGTGACTAATCTCGCGTTTGCCGAGGCAGCGCGTAGATTAATGTCTGCATTGCAATACAGAATCTATAGTGGCTTGGATCTCGCGTTTGCCGAGGCAGCGCGTAGATTACAGGTCTGCAGGGTGTAGACTCTGAGTGTACTCTTCCGCTCCCGCCTGAGCCTGTTTAAAAATAATAAAATAGGCTTGCGTTCCTAGTGCATCAGCTCGCGTCTGTCGAGGCAGCGCGTTGTCTGTTTGCATTGGGTTCGCACGTGGAGCAGTGTTTACAGGTCTCGCGCACGGTTCGGAAGCCCGCGTCACTGTGGCTTCTTCCGACCGTGTTAAAGACCCGGTGTTTGATTTATTTGATTCTGAGGAGTCAGATACTATCAACACTGAATCACGAATATTCACCACATTATGAGGAGTTGCTGGAGAAAGACTGGGGCTGTAATGAAATTAAATGTTTGGTAATTTAATAAGAAGGAAGCGTCTAAAAAGAGTGCTTCCTGCAAACCCAGTCAAAATCCTGGTGTCAGAGTCTTCCTTTTTCAAACGATCTCCATACTGAGGTACTGAGATTGTGGAATAATTGAAGAGGAAAATTAAAGGGGAATTTAATGATGCAGGGGGTAGAAGAATATTTCTCCCAGATATCGTATTACCTCTGATGACTCAGACACGTCCCTCTAAAATTAAAGTGGAGCTAATATAAATATTATCTCGAATTTGGTAGGGAAGGCTTATATGGAGGACAGTCACCAGCTCCTCATATTCTGGGAAGTCACCTCTTCCCCTCCCCTTCCCCCTGTACAGGGCTCGGGGTCAGAGGAGACGTTCTCATAAAAAAAAAAAAAAAAAAAGTATTATTTTCGGTTAGTTCCTGCCGGTCTATCGCTTCAGGTCACCGAATCTCAAAACCTGAGGTCAGTCTCGAGGGACTGATCTCCTTATTAGATTATTCATCGGTTACGTCCTGCCAGTAAACTGCTTCAGACCACCGATAAGCACATTATATCACCTGAGACTAACCCAGAGAAATTGATTCCTCTTGTAGATTGTTTAGACGCCTGGTCAGGCCTTCCGAATATATCTAAATGGACCCTGGGTATAGTTAAAGGATATAAAATCCAGTTTAAAGTAAGACCACCCGATTTTAACGGGGTATTTCACACACTGGTTTTCTCACATCAGCGCCAGGTGATGGAAAATGAAATTGAATCTCTTTTAGCAAAAGCAATAGAAATTGCCCCTAATCAGGAGAGGGATTCAGGTTTTTACTGCCGTTACTTCATTGTTCCGAAAAAGGATGGTGGACTTCATCCTATTGTAGATCTTAGAGTATTGAATAAATCTTTGAGGAGATTTAGTTTCAATATGCTCACTATACCCAGTATCATTCAGCAAATCAGATCTGAAGACTGGCTTGTGACATAGATCTCATGGATGCTTATTTTCATAACTTCATCATCCATTATCATAGGAAGTTCCTTAGGTTCGCTTTTGGGGGGAAAAGCTTACCAATATAGGGTTCTTCCTTTCGGCCTAACTCTATCCCCTTGCACTTTCTGTATGGATGCTGCCCTTGCTCCACTGAGACTTCAGGGGAACCGCATCCTAAATTATTAGATGACTGGCTTATTCTGGCAGAACCAGAGACGCTAGCAATCCAACATCGAGATGTTGTTTTGCGTCATCTTCAGTGCTTGGGGCTAAGGCTCAATGTCAAGAAAAGTTCTCTGTCTCCTCTTCAAAGAATAACATTTCTTGGAGCTGAGTGGGACTCGCAATCTATGCAAGTTCACTTGACCCAGCCACGTATTTAAAGTATCGTGGCTGCAGTTAGAGCTATCAGGTTAGGCCAGGCCATCACTGTCAAACATTTTCAAAGAATTTTGGGCCTTATGGCAACCGCATCAGTAGTGATTCTACTCGGCTTGCTTCATATGAGGGCCCTACAGTGGTGGCTCAGGACCAGGGGGTTTTCCCCAAGGGGCAACCCCTTCCGTACGATTAGAGTTACGTCCAGATAACCTCGTTCTCTAGTCATATGGAAAGACATACGGTTCCTGTCCCAAGGCCAGGTGCTTGGAGCTTCGTGTCCCAGAAAAATTCTGACCACGGATGCTTCCCGCATGGGCTGGGGTGCGGTCATGGAGGGCCGGTACACCCGCGGGGTCTGGAAGGACCATCACCTCGCATGGCACATCAGTTGCCTGGAGATGCTGGCAGTATTCTTTGCCCTTAGGCATTTCCTTCCAGACCTCAGAGGCCATCAGGTCCTTGTTAGGTCTGATAATATATCGGTGGTCTTCTACATCAACCATCAGGGGGGCTTGAGGTCTCGTCCTCTGTGCAAATTGGCCCATCATATTCTATTATGGTCTAAGGACAAATTTCTCTCTGTGAGGGCCATGTATATACCTGGGGTTGATAATGTGGGAGCAGACACCCTGTCGAGGCAGGGGCCCAGGCCAGGGGAATGGAGGCTCCACCCCGAGGTGGTGGAGCTTATATCGGAGAAATTCGGCCAGGCGGAGGTAGATTTATTCGCTTCTCATGAGAATTCTCATTGCCCGCTCTGGTTCTCTCTCTCGCATCCAGCCCCGTTGGGTCTGGAGGCCATGGTACAGATGTGGCCGAGGCAACGTCTGTACGCCTTTTCCCCCGGTCGCTCTACTCCCTGGAGTTTTGGAGAGGGTCAGAGGATTTTGAGTAGATCTTATTCTCGAAAAACCACACTGGCCTTCTCGAATAGGGTGATCTGGTGGCCGAGGTCATCAGATCAGCTACCTCCAGAACTCCCCGGCTCAGGAAGTTTTAATTGAGTTAGCTGGACCCAGCCTTTTACTGCCCTATGGCTTCAGTACTGGGATTCTTCTATACTCTAATCGGGACCTCTCGTCCACGCTCAGAGCCGCTATGGCGCCTACGGCCTCCGTATGCTCTCAGGGTGGTCCACCCGGGTCGTCCCATGACCTCCATATTTCCCTGTAGCCTTCTAGGATGAATCCTGTTATCCTTGCAGGCTGACAGGTCTGTGGAAAGAAAAGCCCCTGTCGGTTCTGCGGGATACGTGTATATATGTCAGATTAAAAGAAAATCTACATATTTTGGAAATCTGTTAGCTTTCTAGTAGGAAATTTCCCCGGTCACCAATAAGGGTACCGGAGGCTATCTTATGATTTCCTCTGGCTCTTCATCCTTCGTTGCTATAAGTGTGACAGGAGAGCCTTCTAGGCTTTTAGGGTTATCCATTAATGGTGCCTTGGAGTCAGTGTCCTGCCTTTTTAGGCATATGTATATATTGGACCTCACTTCTGAGGCTGTTAACTCAGCCTTTTTCTTACACCAAAAAAGACAAGAATAAAATTCTTAGTATAGTGGGTTCTATAAATTCTCCCCTGTCCTTAGCAATGATCCTCACCTTCAGAGTGCTTTCTGCCTCTGTATGCTGCGTCAGAATCTGGATGAACCCTGTCTCTGCAGGCTATCATATTAAATTGCTTAGAGCCTTTATTCGGCTCCGCAGAGTATATCTATATAGGGTATTAAATGGGAGTTTGTTAGCTTTCTTTGAGATATTTCTCCCCGGTGACCAAGGTACCGGAGGCTATTCTAAAAATTCCTCAGCTCTTCATCCTTCGTTGCATGTACGGTGTAAGCAAGAGAGCCTCTTAGGCTTCCAGAGATTATCCACTAAAAAGGGTGTTAGGAGTTAAGTGTTCTGCCTGTCATTAATCAGGCCTATCTACTTGGACCTTAATATCGAGGTTGCTGATGCGACCTTCCCTTTGTACACCAAACAAGAAAGAATAAAATTCTTAGCACAGTTGGATCTTTCACTCTCCCTTGCTTTAGTGCTCTTGAGTGTGCCAGATGCTTCACACCCAGGGCGCTTGTTCTCTGTGGGGGCTAGCTGGTACTCGTTCCCCGTAGCGTTGTATTCGACGCAGCGGGAGTTCCCCGTAACGAAGGGGAACGTCTCGGGTTACTGGATGTAACCCTGGTTCCCCGAGAGAGGGGAACGAGACGCTGCGTCCCCTCTCCCCACCTTCGGGGCGCCCTGAGAACAGCTGCTTTGAACCTTTTTCGAAGCTGTCATTTCCTTGTTCCTGTGACCCTTATATAGCGTCCGGGTCACCGTCACATGCAACGTCATGACGCACGATGACGCACACCAATCCAGATTGGAATAGTTGTATAGTGACTTCAGATAACGCATGCCGAAGGCATTCCCCGTAGCGTTGTATTCGACGCAGCGTCTCGTTCCCCTCTCTCGGGGAACCAGGGTTACATCCAGTAACCCGAGACGTTTTGTTTGTTTTGAAATAATATTTGTGTTTATTTCAGTATTAATTTATTTGGTAAATTTGTAGAGTAGTTATTGAGACTATTCTGTCATAATTAAAAATAATATTTTAAATACTACGACTACTCTGAAATAGTGTGGCTCACATTAAACAATGTTAATTTTAACTTTTGCAATTAGAAATAATGATGCATAATTGATTTTGCATTAGCACGCTGATTAATAGTATTAATTGACTGCATTAATAGGAATAGGAACAGACAAATGCCATATGAGGTTATAAATAAGACTGATCTGTCTGCCTGTGTGTGTGTGTGTGTGTGTGTGTGTGTGTGTGTGTGTGTGAGAGAGAGATCTAGCAGATCATGCACCAGAGAAAAGTATGACAGGTAGCAGGTTTGACTTCTGAGAGAAAGCATTGTTGACTTATTAGTGGTGACAGGTATACTATCTAGGAGACAGCTCGACAGTAGATGGAAGGAAACAGAGAGAGAGCAAAGAGTAGAAGGGGATTATTCATAAACTACAGAGTTTAAAAATGACCCATGAACACTCTCACTTAATAAAGAACAGAACACAGTACACTGATCTGCCAGTGTGCCACTCTACATGTCATTTAATAAAATTTGATAACATTAAAAGAAATGACATCTGATCTATAATTAATGTGTCCTTAAAGTACACACAAACACACTACACTGTGCACATGCATACATAAACAATCACTTTGTATTTTTTTTTTTTTTTCTTGTCTTTTTTGCATAAAATATGTATGAGTTTAGAATTAAGATTCTTGCGCACATGCTCTTGCTGGCACCTTTCGTGGGTTGTGACATCATGTGCCAAGGCTCTGATTAACAGTGCTCAACACTCTCTCTCTAGACTGACAGACAGATGAGGTCGAGAAGAGAGCTATCAGGTAAATAACAAGAAAACAACAGAGAGAGAGAGAGAGAGAGAGAGAGAGAGAGAGAGAGAGAGAGAGAGAGAGAGAGAGAGAGAGAGAGAGAGAGGTTGCCAGTGTTGAAGTGTTGTGTTCTTTTTTCTTTGTCAGTCCTGATTTATAACTCTTACCTGCATTTTGTAAAGAAGAACAGATGCTTGACGAAGCAAGGAGAAGTGCTAAATTTATCTATAAGCTGAATATATTTCTCTGTTACTTTACTAAACATTTTCAGTTATTCATTAAGATATATGGGGTGGATGCCATGATTTGATAGCTATCAATTCAGTTATCTTTTACAGACTATAGTCAATACTTACTGAACTATAATTATATCAGAGCAGTATCATATACAAATTTAATTATTTTCAAAACTGATACTAATATCAATGCTAAGAGCCTGAATGCTTGAAGTTTTATACCAACTATCTAAGATCTGGAACAATATTACGAACTAAA
Organism: Scardinius erythrophthalmus; assembly: GCF_964197995.2. Taxonomy (NCBI): domain Eukaryota; kingdom Metazoa; phylum Chordata; class Actinopteri; order Cypriniformes; family Leuciscidae; genus Scardinius; species Scardinius erythrophthalmus. The sequence goes on from NW_028296539.1 coordinate 241,790, forward strand.
CACAACAACTGAGTGAATTTACTTGACTGCAAAACCACCCAAAAATATTATTATTATTATTATTATTATTTGTAGTGGTCAGTATTTTGCTATGTCATATTTAATGTCTGAACGATTTTCCGATAAGTCATCGGGGTAGAGCAATGAGTAACACAAACGGACACAACAAATGACTGTACAACTGTAAAAAACTGTTCTTCCACATTGCCTTCCAGTCCAATGATGAGAGAAAAAGTGTGCGAGAGGGAGAGATTTACTCACAGAAGCCATTTCCTCGTACAAGGCCTCAAAACCGCTTCAAGCTCAGCATGCTGTTCCACTTAGGCATGGTCTCCAAACCAAAGCCATCCACCTCGCTCTGCTATTGGCATCAGACACACAAGGCTAACCACAAGCACATGTTCAGTTGCTCTTAACTAATTCATACAGGAACACTTTGGTTTTGTTTTGAACCCCAAAGCCCTGTACCTTTGATTAAAAAATGTGTCTGATTCCAAGGAGCAAGAGGGAGGGAAAGCATCATAGTGGTTCTATAGTCTATTATTGGCTGTGGTCATGACAGTTTTCTTATCTCTTCTTTTCCTCTCCTCATACATATGTATGTATGTATGTATGTATGTATTCCTTCCTTCCTTCCTTCCTTCCTTCCTTCCTTCCTTCCTTCCTTCCTTCCTTCCTTCCTTTCTTTCTTTCTTTCTTTCTTTCTTTCTTTCTTTCTTTCTTTCTTTCTTTCTTTCTTTCTTTCTTTCTTTCTTTCTTTCTTTCTTTCTTTCTAGTGAATAAGGATTGAAAACAGATAAACATAACAGAACTACATTCACATAACTGAAAATCCATTTTTCAGGGTTTATTTTATGCATGGCTTTTAATATCCTTGTTTAGATCTGTAAAAATATTTACCAAGGTTTTTTTTTTTTTTTTTTTTTTTTTTTTTTTTAATAATGTTTCTGAGTGATTGTGTGTTCATTTTTTTAAATGACCTCAAATATGTTATCTACTTAATGCTACATACATCTTTGTATGTTGATTTGTCTTTTACGTTTTAATTTACCTGTAGTATGTAGCCTCTAACATAGTCTCTCAGGGTCCAGCCCAGGCCATGGAGGATGTGCAGAACCTCTTCTTGTTTGAGGACGCTGAACAGACGGTCTAGCAGTATCTTCAACCTCACAGGTACTGCCTGAGTCCCATACAGCATCAGACTGCTAATGTCAAACACCACATTAGACTGCACGATCTCCACCTGTGTTGGGTGGTACAGATGCTGTGTGCTCAGCTTGTCTAGAGCTATAATCACAAAAACAACAAAACACACAATTACAATACAGCTATATTTAATAAGAAAAATCCCCCTGATCCTGGTTTTGGCAATAAAGATTCACACTTTAACCACTATGTACTTACATAATAAAAATAAAAATAAAAATAACTGTTATGTACAATATACTTATTGTGTTCATGTTGTATTGCAAAACAGTTTTACTGCTACTGTTATTATATGCAGGTATTTTTTGTATCATAAATACAATGTAAAAACATGTATGTACACAATAAGTGCTTTGTGTCAAATTAATGATTTAAATTGTAGTACATTGAAATTAAAGACACTTAATATAAGGTATTATATATTAAGTATTATATTAAGTATTATATATTAATATAAACTTAATATAAAGTGGGACCCAAAGCAGATATACTTAACCAAAATATCTGTTATCACATGAACAAACAATGATCAACTTTTTGCTTTAATGCCAAAAGCATTTTATACAAGATTGTCTAACCAAACTATTCAGTACTGTTTCATCAGAAGGCTTCTATTTAAAGCTGCAGTCCGCAGTTTTTCCTCTTTGTCGCCATCTCTGTTCGAAATCTGCAATTGCAGTTATTCACGGAATTATCAACTTTACGTGCGTTGTGCCTCGGCATGGCACAGAGTCATTATGTGACGTAATGACTCAAAGACATGCTCAAATTTCCCGCGGAAATCCACCAGTACCACTGGAATTAAATACATTATTACAAGCTTACCATTTTGAATCGAGCTAAGGCAAGCAGATAGTTTTGAACACTGGCTGGTTATGTACTTGCTCAAAAATTTATCTTGGATAATTTTTAACCCAAAAAAGCTATGGACTGCAGCTTTAAATATATGGCCACACTTTACGCATTACAAAGGAAGTGTATTTACATAAGCACTGTGCAATACTAATTAGCTGTGTGTGGTTTGTGTGTACTTTTTATGAACTATTGTAATAAAACATTAACATGTGATGTCAAGCATGAAACCACATTAATATGTACATGTAAAATGTGGAAAATTATTAACTTTTTGGTAACACTTTACAATTAGATTTATTTGTTAGCATTATTTAATGTATTGTAATATGTAATGTATATTAACATGACCTAACCATGAGCAATACATTTGTTACTGTATTTGTAAATCTTGGTGAACCTTAGGTAATACAAATACAGCTGTTTATTGTTTGTTCATGTTACATCACGGTGCATTAACTAATGTTAACAAATATAACTTTTAATTGTAATAATGTATTAGTCAATTTTAAAATTGACATTAACAAATATTAATAATTGTTGTAGAAGTACAGTTCATTATAGTTCATGTTAACTAATGTAGTTAACTAATGTTAACTAATGAAACCTTATTGTTGTGTTACCACTTTTTTTATGAAAACACTAACACATCAGAGAGAAATCTTAAGTGCATGAGGTAATGATCAAAAGGCAGTGATATAACTTAAATCGCCTACACAAAGCTGGTTGTAACAAGGCACCCACAAAAACAGAAAAATGTGTATTGTCTTTTATTTGAAACATAATATTTGAAATATGATATGTGTCCACACACACAATCTTCAGTTTACTGATCCTGTCTAACATCTTCTGTGTGAATGAAATGCACACTCAGCTGATGACAATTCTGTGAAGAAATGACAGTGGCATCAATATTATCTGCTCTTTCTCTCTTAAATTTCTCTCGTTCTCGGACGCTGTCTGTGTGACACCTGATTTTCCCCTCAGTCTAGGACTGATTTTTTGTGCTGACTAGGTCTTTGCCTGACAACAGACCCTGCTAGACACGAACATAATAAAAAATGAAGAACTACTTGTCAGAATGGCTGCCAACACTACAGACAAAATTAGAAGTCTATGGCAGAGAGGAGTGAAAAGAAGAAAAGGATAGGAAGGAGAGCGTCTGACAGATCACAGTGAAATTAAAACTAGGTGAAGGGCCCCTGTGATGGTCCCTTAAGGCCTGTCTCTCTTCCTTTTATCCCAACCCAACAGGTGTTTTCTTTTGTCTCTCTATGAAACCAACTGTCTTTTTCTCCCTGTCTTTCCTTATCCCTTTTGACTGTCATCTCTTTCATTTGATGTTTTCACTAGTATTTCAGCTACCTTTTGACCTTTTTAAGCTTTTTATTTTAAGTATAATGAAATAATGAAAATACAGTTATTATTGAATTAAAAGCTGTGGGAATGAAGACCCAGAAGCGTGCAGAGTAGAATGAGGGAATAGGGATGGATATGCGAGTCAGAGCATATTGACTGGCTAAAAAGCCAGTTTTATGAGGATCCATAACTTCACTAGGCTCAGAGGAGAAAGAAGGAGACCAGATAAAAGGACAGATAAAGACAGATCAGGTTAAACCGATGCCCTACTTCCTCCCCACTAGGGTTGGGTATGGTTTGAATTATAGTGATTATGATTTTGCTCATCAATTCTGATTCTTTTCGATTCCCAGATTCGATTCAAGTAAGGTAACATTTAGTCAAACATTTATATTAAACATATTTATTTTGTGTCCTTTGGCAAAATGTTGTTTTTTTTTTTTTTGGTTTTTTTTTCAGCTGATTTCCATGAACAAAAATCAGCAGGCTACAAAAAAATTAGCAGGCTAAAGAACACTAACATTTTCATATGGTTTAAAAAAGAAAATACCACAGACTGTTAATGACACAGACTGCAGCAGGTTTATTAGGCTGCTGTCACTGTAAGTCCTCATGCAGCGTCCGGTTTACTGATGAAAATTCTGGGCCAAAACTTGCACTTGCAAACTGAAACCGAAAATAATGAATGAATAATCAATTAATTATTCAAACATATTTAATAATGAACACACAAATATATAAAACTGAGCTGTACAAACATGTCATTTGATAACAATTATCCATTCCTGACTGTAAGTATCCAATAAACACACACACACCCTGTTGTTTAGCCCTGTTGTACCATATATATATTTTCTATAAAATCAAATGGACTATTTAAATGTACTCAATCAAGTATATTTAAATGATGTTTTATTAACAAAGTTCGGGAGGAGCACGTTCAAATAATCAAGTAATCAATCAACTCATCAAACAATTACCATGTCTACCCTATCAGCATGAGAGGAAGCATATATATTCACTCTGTCAACTCATCTAACTTCCTTGACAGTTTTCAGCATCCCTCCACCACCCCGACTCCTCACTCTTGGCTTGTTCTTTCACAGCCAGGAATACGGGGGGAGTACTCTGGGTTCGGGCCGAATGTCTCCTCGGACAGCACGCCAAATACGCATTTATTCTATCTGACTTATTTGTAAGTGTGAACTCGTGAATTAAAATAACACACACACACGCACACGCACACGCACACACACACACACACACACACACACACACACACACACACACACACACACACACACACACACACACACACACACACACACACACACACACACACACACACACACACACACACACACACACACACACACACACACACACACACACACACACACACACACACACACACACACACACACACACACACACACACACACACACACACACACACACACACACACACACACACACACACACACACACACACACACACACACACACACACACACACACACACACACACACACACACACACACACACACACACACACACACACACATATATATGGCCAGCAGCCATATCACCCTGTAGCCCAAGACTGGTTGCCCACTGAAGCTGAGCAGGGCTGAGCCTGGTTAGTACCTGGATGGGAGACCTCCTGAGAAAAAACAGGTTGCTGCTGGAAGAGGTGTTAGTGAGGCCAGCAGGGGGTGCTCACCCTGTGGTCTGTGTGGGTCCTAACGCCCCAGTGTAGTGACGGGGACACTATACTGTCAAAGAGCACCGTCCTTCGGATGAGACGTAAAACCGAGGTCCTGACTCTCTGTGGTCATTAAAAATCCCATGGCACTTCTCGTAAAGAGTAGGGGTGTAACCCCGGTGTCCTGGCCACATTCCACACATTGGCCCTTACCAATCATGGCCTCCTAATAATCCCCTTACATTGAATTGGCTCTATCACTCTCTCTCCTCTCTCCACCTATAGCTGGTGTGTGGTGAGCGCACTGGCGCCGTTGTTCTGTGGCTGCCGTCGCATCATCCAAGTGGATGCTGCACACTGGTGGTGGTTGAGGAGAGACCCCTGATATGATTGTAAAGCGCTTTGGGTGTACAGTAGTACATATGAATATATATATATTGTGTGTGTGTATAACTGTGAAATTTAAATAATCTTCATGCAAAAAAACTTGAGGGCACCTTCAGATTACAGACTGTTCATGTGTGCGTGTGTGTGTGTGTGTGTGTGTGTGTGTGTGTGTGTGTGTGTGTGTTATTTTAATTAAATATACTTGATTGAGTACATTTAAATAGTCCATTTGATTTTATAGAAAATATATATATGGTACAACAGGGCTAAAGGCATACCTTAAGAAAAAAAAAATGCTTTTCACTATTCCCATAGTGTATGATTGCAGAAAAAAATATATGTTTGTATTGAACATTTATGGAGCAATATAACATAAAAGTGGTTTATTTTGTTTAAAAATCTGATTATCTATTAAAAGATTATCTATTAAAAATTGTGATTAAGGTGGACACCCAACTTAATATATGATATTTACCATCTGAATCTAACCATGTCATGTAAACAAATGAAAAAGTCAGCTGGCTGTTAATATTATCATGTTAATTACTGTGCCTTTCGCCTCAACAGCAGGGGCGCCTTTTTTACTTCACAAATCAAAACGCGTCACCACAAATCCCTTATTAACAAATAGACTAAACCAGAAACTTTGATATTCAACATAAAACAATATCACAGATCACTATTTTCCAGAGACAAAGACAAAAGTGTGACTCCTGTTGTGAAGTAAGGCTGAGGTAGGCACATTCACAGCTGTTCCTCAAGTGACTGGTATTTTTTTAAGAATGTTGTCTTTAATTTATTGTCATGTATTTTTTTTTCATCCGCCCATGGTGGATCCAAGCAGCAGGGCAGAACTACAGAAGAAGGAGCCAATGGGCTGAAGGGAGACCAGGGACGGACTGACAATCTCCAGAACGGCCGTCCAACCGAGGGCCGTCGGCACAAAAAAAAAAAAAAAAAAAAAAAAAAAAAGTCTATTAAAGCAATATGAACAGCCAGCAGCAGGGGCACTAATATGATCACTTATATGCTACGTGTAAAAAACAACAACTGAGGAAGAAGAGTCGGCCTATAGTCACTGACGGAAAGTTCGTTTTATAAGGCTGCACTTTTAAATTTGCTTACATTATATTTGAATAGCAGTGGTCTCCAACATGGTGCCTGTGAGTTGCCCGCTAAACAAGTTCTATAAATAGCCCCAACTTTCCGTCGGGGTTCCAGACTTCGAATAAATGGTTTAATTTTGCGACCTTTTCAACTAAACGTTTCAATTTGAACTTTTGCCTCTACAAAATTACCCAACTCTCTTTGATTATACGATGTCATTTGCGTTGCGTATGAGAAACATCAAATGGCAAACGCTCAAAAAGCGGAACAAAACGTGTTTGATCTGAGCAGCGCATTATCAGCTCGGCCCAAAAAACAGCGATCGCGGACAAAGCTGATCTCGATCACGCGAACATTAGGCTATTACACAGAGCTGTGCGATCCACTGAGAAGCATTTAAATTCAGCGCAGAATTATCTATCTCTATTATAAACCCACAAATGACTATGTGATTTAAGCTTGTAAAAAGCCAGATGAAACAGCGCTGATATTCTCAACATATTGACGCAAAAAAAAAAAAACAGGCGAAACATTGTTCCGAGAACAAACCAGCTAAAAGACATTTCACTCCACAACTTATGAATTAACTGTAGTAAAACAAACTTTTTTTTTGGCAGAAATGAGCCTGTATTCATATTTAAAATGCTGTTATATTAATATAGTCATTTATAAATGTAGCCTATTAAATGTAGGCCTAATGCAGTAATGTTTTGTTTAGAAGTTATGGCAGTTTATTTTTATTTTTATTTTAATTTTCCTTTATATTTATACTAAATGTTTGGGCTACTGTTTTTGATAACACATACAATAAGAAAATCAACAAAAAAAATCAATAAATATTTTCATAATTTTTCAGGAATTGTTTGTAACGTTTGTAAGTCTGAACCAGAATATCAAGATATTTTATTATTTCCCATATGATGGTGAAAAGTAAAAAAGCTTCACCATGTTATGTATAATAAATATTGGAGTATAACAAATAAAAATTCCTTCTAGATTATTTTATCCCTTGAGGTAGCCCTCGCACACAAAAAGGTTGGAGACCCCTGGTATAGTAACTAGCCTATATGTTTTATAATTACAAGTTTGTGTAATTTGGGGTTTCTGCCTGCAGTGACATTTCATTATTTGTATTTTATGGCATTGTACATTTTTTGTTTTTATTTGAAGGCTGAGGCTTCATTAATAAACACAACCCCAATAATCATCGTTGGTTTTGCGATGTTACTTGCTGTGAATATCTTGTCTGATAGGCTACAGTATTGTGGCATATAGTATCAGGACATCCTGGCTAGTGTCTGTCGCACACGGCTAGGCGAATGGCCGGAAGATGGGCCTATTTGGGAGAAAGTCCAGGGCTGTTTTTTAGCCCCAGTCCGTCCCTGAGGGAGACAGTGGAGGTGAGGCCAATGAACTGGATGGCTTCGGCAGAGGAGGAGGAAGAGGAAGGCTGGGAGGACCAAACAAGACGAAAGAGACTTGGAGCTTGGCTGATTCATTCTAGCAACAAAAGGCGACTTGGAACTGGGCTGAACCTGGGCTGAGATGAAGACGACTTGGGACAAGATGGGACCAGCGGAGACTGGAGATCTTGGAACATGATTTAATCTAGATAATCAAATAATAATTCTGCAGGAACCCAGCTCATTGCATACACCTCAGTAACAAGAGTGTGGGCAGGGCTGCAATCCATCCCATCGATCTCCACTAAAATAACCTTGATGATGGACTCTGGTGCCGGTGCATGCACCTGGTCAGACTCCGTATTGAGCTCGGGCTCTGGGCTGAAATTGGCCTCTGGCTAATGCTTTGGCTCTTGCTTTGCGTCGGGGCGGGCTCAGGCTCTGAGTCTGTGGTGGGCTCTGGCTTAAGATCCGCATAGCGGACATGCTGGAATGCTGGCAAGGCTCTGGGTCCATAGCAGAGTTTGGGCTGGCGTTGTCCTTTTCAAAGGGGCAGACGGTGAATAGAGATCCACAACTGACCACAACTGCTCATTGAGGCTGGTGTTGTTGTAGAAGATGCACAGTGAGTGGCAGGGATAGTGGGTGAGGCACGCCAGATCTAGAAATTCCCTCATATGGTCCTCAAGGGACCGATCCCACTTCTAAAAGCAGGCGTACAACAGGCATATCCATTTATGCTTTTCTTCTGCTGCCTTAATCTAATATAGGTCCCATGCTTTGTCATGGGTTGTGTGTAGTAAATCCAGTAAAGAGATGCATGATGCAGAATGACCGATGGAACATGAGATTTAATAAACACGGAGAGTGACAGAAACCATAAACCATAAACCAGAGTGACATAAACTACCATAAACTTTAACACGGAGCACTGAACTGAAGAACAGAGGGCTTAAATACACGGAGACAGGCAATCCAAGAAACAAGAAACAGGTGTGCACTAATCAGAAATCATAGCAACAAATGAATGAGAACTCAGGCAATGAATTGATGGTGACAATGAAAGCCAAACTAAATAGAACATGACAATGAAACTATTAAACTAAACAAGACATTATAATGAAACTAAACATGACATGACCGTGATATATGTATAAGTACCTATAAGCAATATGACCAGGCTGGTTTATACACTCACTGATACTCACCATGAGCGACCCATCCATGCTTGCAATGGTCACATGTCCGGAGGTGGATTTTTCCAGGCTGGAAACACTCACATGTGCAGTTTACCAGAGTACAGCGGATGGCCTGAAAATGAACAAAAAAATAATCATCATTTAAAGATTCTTAAACTGTTATACTTCAAATTGTAACAACAGCAGGGTTTATTAGCCTATCCAGCATTTGCACTTTCTGATTCATTAATGCATTTAACAAACTGAATTTGTTGAATTATGCAATCTTTCTGTTAAAGACAAAATTCCTTACAATAAATATTCCAAAATATGTTTTTCACTTAAACAATATTGTAATTTACTAATGAGAATTATGTCTTAAACGAATGCAGTCATGCTCATGTCACTGTCATGCTGACTGACATTGTACTAACAAGCATCCATTCTGTGTCTTGTGCCATATTCATGTAGGGGCATTTAGATGAGCTCTTCCTTCTTCTCACCTGAAACATGGCCTGCTTTTGCCCCATTTGAATTTCCTTTGTTTTGACAAAAGCCGCCATTACTTGATGTGGAGACTGAACCGGATCTGACCCTAAAAGCTTTTAGCGATGAGGGGTTAAGTGTCCCAACGAGACAGTCAGCCTGGCAGGACAACACAATGGCATTGTGTGATAAGACATCTCCTTAATCACCCCGCCACAGAAAAGACTCCGGCAGGAAGAGAGGAAAGGTGGGGAGGCCACATTGTTCATGTTCTCTCACACCTCTGCTGTCAAGGTCTTTCATTAGATGAATTTAAAAGTGAAATCTTTTTCTTTTTTTTTCGTCTTCCTGATTCTTATCTTTTTCAACATTGCGTAACTGCATTTTTATGTGATTTTGCTGTGCCCTTTGTATGTAGTCCATGTTACCCATTACGTTACTAATTAATTATAAGTGATAAATCCTACTGTAGATATTACATTAAGCCTTCTGTGGTTCGTCAGAATAGTTAATCAAAAATGCTGTTATCTGTGATATAGCACATGCAAATATTAAAATGCTCAGGAAATAATAAAAAAAAAACAAGAAAAAATAATTAAATAAATGAGCAATAACAGTTACATTATATGATGGGGAAACAAATACTTAATTTGTATATGTATGTCACATTAGGAATAGCATTGCTAAATTCAGTTCAGTAGCTGCCTGATTTGGTTGGGTAATTTAAAATCGCCTATTTGCAGAAAAAAGTTACTCTGAATCAATAATTTAAACAAAATCGCTGCTATGACATCAGTTTACAAGCCAGGCTGACTTATGTGAATTTGGTCTAAATATGTATGATTCATTGAAGAATGAGGCTTATTGTATCACAGTCATTTATCACATAAGCCATTGTAAGTGAAAGAGAGAGAGAGAGAGAGAGAGAGAGAGAGAGAGAGAGAGAGAGAGAGAGAGAGAGAGAGAGAGAGAGAGAGAAGGAGGGGGGGGGTGAACTTTCATTAGTGCGGTTGCCAGTGTTGAAGTGTTGTGTTCTTTTTTCTTTGTCAGTCCTGAATTATAACACTTACATGCATTTGCAGAGTTGGAAACATAAAATATGGGGTCTGACAACTTATGTGATAGTTAATTGTTCAATTAAATAATTAAATAATTAAATAATTAAGAGCTCAATTAGGAGGTCAATTAACAGCTCAGCGGTGTCAGTGCTGTCAATGCAGTATAGAACAGCTCCTAAACCAAACCTCACTCCATTATACTATGAGGATAACCCAAACTAATGTATGATTATAGGCCAAACCTGTAGCTCAGACTCTAAAGCATTATTCAACCACCTCTATTGATTCCTGTGTTTCCAGCATTTACACCATGGCACACACACACACACACACACACACACACACACACACACACACACACACACACACACACACACACACACACACACACACACACACACACACACACACAGACAGACCAACTTTGCTGACACCAGGTTGCTGGCAAACACTAAAAGCATCTTGTACTCTCTGCCACCCACAAGATTTGATCTTATTCAAGGCTTAGCTTTCAAAACGCTGTCGATATCCTGCCATAAATGTACAGGCAAGGTATGAAGGAAAACATGTAACAAATAAAAACAGGCAGTGCACCATGAAAGGATTTATTAAGCAGCAACAAAAAAGTATAGAATTGGTTTTATTGTGATTTCTCTGTATGCACGCAAGACCAGCATCCCATTCATCTGCATATATATGCATAAAGTGTGTATTCATTTGTAAAGTGTATGCATGTGCATTTGGATTGACATTATCAATATCAACAATATCAACGCACTGGCAGTATCTAAAATGTGAACCCTTTTATGTATGTTCAACTTTAGAGAGGTACACATATTTTAACTCTAAGCAGAGTAGAATGAAAATTTTGTCAAAGTAAATAAAAGTTTTAAATTAATGTGATAGCTCTAAAAAGATTTAGCTAGTGTAATTTATTATAAATACATTAAAATCAACATATACATGTAATTTATTCATTATATCAGAATTAAAGGATTTGTAAACATATTGAATGGCATGTGTAAAAGGGTTTACAATTCATATGTTGATATTATATGTTTTAGTGTCAATTCAAACATTCAAATGTACAAATACTAAAGAGATAAAGAGATCACACTGGGCAGGATTGGTTCTCTTTCCCCTTTCTTTCTTTCTTTCTTTCTTTCTTTCTTTCTTTCTTTCTTTCTTTCTTTCTTTCTTTCTTTCTTTCTTTCTTTCTTTCTTTCTTTCTTTCTTTCTTTCTTTCTTTCTTTCTTTCTTTCTTTTTTTCTTTCTTTCTTTCTTTCTTTCTTTCTTTCTTTGTAATGCAACTCTCTTTTCCATTAATTATTTTACATTTATAACAATATATAAATATGGTTTCCTTAAAAAAAAAATTATACCATATCATTGAGTGGATGATGAATATTGTTGTGTCATTATACACACAAGATGCATACGGATGGTTAAATAAATAATGAATATGGCTGAATTTTCTCCAGGCTTTGGCCCTTCTATGTTTTACTCAGTGGGATTGTATTGCCAACTGTGATATTATTGTAGTGAAACAGTCTGAGGCCTGACCTGACCTGACCTGAGGCCTGAATCTTGTTATCGTGGCACAGGCTATATACCAGCCTTAAGTTACAGCTGTATATTTACTGTAACATTTCAGCTGAATCTCTGAGAGATATCCTACTGGTCTTCTCAGACATATATTTATTTCTAATTTTTGGGGGGGGAAATCATTTTAAATATAAAAATGATTTAAAATAGTCTAGAACTTTTCCCACTGTCCAGTCTGACTAGAAATTAACTATCACCTGGGTCTTCTCTGTTTTCTATTATAATTGTAGGATATATATTACATGAACTTTGGACCATAGAATTTTATTTTATAACCAAACATATTTAGTATAAAATGTATTGACATATTGACTAATGTGTTTTATTTTCTAGGGATGTTAATTTATTTTTCCCCACTAAGGGACAACTGAAGCTTGTTAACAAGATTAGATTACATTAGAATGAATAAGTGTCTGTGACCCATTAAAATAACAAAATATGGTTTAGTTTTACATGCGCTAATAGCAACAAAGCATGAAGATTCACTCATTGTCACATGATGACATCACGCACGTGCAGCGCTTCTGCAAGTATTTTTTATAGGTTTTAGGTTATATGCATTAGGTTATATGTTTTTTTTTTCAAGTCCATGGAAAGGAAACCGAGATGGCATCCCATTTGTTTTCTTTATTTTACAAAAGCACAATGTTTTGTTTTCATTGTGAGTATACACAAATAAAAGTAAACCCTTTAAAGTTTCAAATGATGGCTTACTCTTATCAGTATGACCATAAATGACAGAGTATTTCAAGTTGTTTCCAATGTTATAAGGAGACAGTTCAAATGATCTTGCAGATCGCCTCATGCGCACACACACACACACACACACACATATCAGTTCTAGATTTGCTAACTTGACACCACAGCCTATTCATTATCAAATTATAGTACAGTCAACCAAAAATATAACAAGTTACACTGCTCAATTGAAATAGTCCATAGTCCAGTGCCGTTCAGCGTGATCACCATCCCACTGTGGTGTTATGTCAAGCACAATTTATCACATGAGAAGGATAATGTTTTACGTGGATATTGGAACGTAAGTGAAGTACAAAGTTACATAAAAACAGTCAGCATCCAGAAATATTACGAATATAGAAACATTTGGATTTGTGCCGAATGAGCGAGGTTGTCTACGTGAGCCCAACGCCGGTTTCTGTTTCAGTTTCACTTTAAATGAATACATTTAGCCTAGAGCTACTTTCATTTTTCATTCTTGTTCTGTTTTGAATACCATTAAATTGAAAAGATTTATTGTGGAGTGAGGGGAATTAAAATAGCCTATAGCTATGTTTATAGTGTTTGTTTCTAAACATTCCTACAAGTATTTTACATTAATGTAGCTAATAATAAAATGAAACTTATGCAAATTATGTTGTTGTTGTTGTTGTTTTTTAGTTTTTTTTTTTACCCAATTTTGTATTTTTTAACCATTCAGCAAGCATTTTCAAAAAATCTTGAAAAAATACTTTTTAAACCATTTAACCAATAGTATGAATCGGTCAAAATTCTGACTGTCCATTAACGGTTAACCACTTAATTATGAGCATCCTTTTTAATTTACCATTATGGGGATCATCTGATGATTAATATAAACATGTCTGTGAGAAAGAAAAAAAAAAAAAAAAAAAACTTTCTCTGAACTTTTATGGACAGCTGTAGAGAAACATCCTTTTTGGCTATAGGTAAGACGCAGCCTGTTCTAGTCAGCGAGTTTATTCTTTCAAATCACTAATAATTCTGCTTTGCTATTCACATCAGTGCAGATATGTCCAGCTAAACATGAAGCACAGTGAGCATCAATCAGAGTGAAGGCAGGGCAGAGTGGACATTGAACGGAAGAAAGAGACAAAGAGAAGTCCAAGGCGATTGTTGCTTGGACCACTGAGGACCCTGTGAACTCCTCTCAAAGACTCAGCTGACAGAGATCAAACCAGTGACAGCCTGCTGCAGTATCCAGAGATATAACTGTGTTCAAAGTGCTGGATAGAGAGGCACAGGGAGGGGGCATGCAGCCGCCTCAGGAGGACAAGGGAGGGAGGTGAGCCGCTTCTGCCAGCGACTGATCTTCTTTCTCTCTCTCGTTGTCTCCGTGCTGTCACCTGCTGATTGATCCAGGTGTTTTATAGCTATCTGGAGGCACAGAGCATTCAGACAAAGAAAGACCTCTGTCAGTTCTTTTGATTGGGGCTGCACATTCCTGGGCCAGATGGTGGACAGGCCTTCTTTGGACAACGCCAATCCACATACCTCTCCCGAGTACTCAGGAGAGCTGCTGTGCGTGTGTGCATTGCGTGTGACAGTGTAGGTCAATGTTAACATGCAAAATGATAAAGATAAAAAGATGCATGATTATTCTCTTTAAAAACTAAAAAAAAAAAAAAAGTTTAGAAAAAAACATGGTGAAAGCTGTTTGAGAACTGTAACAAGAACAAAACCACTTTTAGAATTTGTTAAAGTGAGGCAGGTTCAATGCGTTTCAATTGAATTGTTTGGCAAATTTAGCAAAATAGGCATAATACTGATATTAGTGATATCACATATAAACAGTAAATTACAAGTTATTTTAGCAAATATTCAATCTAATTATATGTATTATGTATATTTATCACACATAAATTCTAATTATTTTATGATTAAAATCATACTATAATATTTTTTGATATTGTACAGCACAATCATAGTTTACACTGTTACTAATTTGTCCACTTTGTTATGTTTTCAATCTCATCTGTGGGTTGAGGTGCATCCAGGGGTCAATGGAGACTTGTGTTATGAGCCAACAAGACTCAACATTTGTGTGTGTGTGTGTGTGTGTGTGTGTGTGTGTGTGTGTGTGTGTGTGTGTGTGTGTGTGTGTGTGTGTGTGTGTGTGTTATTTGTCTGTCATTATTTAGTTTTTTTGTGAAATGCACACATTTACATTACATATTTAAATAAGTACATGGATTTGAAAAGGGTGCTCAAGAGAGACACACAGAACCTGAGCAAGGGAACCACCAGTTAAAAAGTAGTGTTTAAAAAAACTGAAACATGGGGATATAAATTGAGTTAATTTTTATAGAGTTATTGTGCTCTGTATTATAAGTGTAAATATGGTAACAATGCAGTTAGTTAATTGATTTGATTCTGTTCTTTTTTTATTTTGTAATTTCACTATATATTTTTTACATAACTTAATTGATAGGCTATTTGTTATACACTTGTTATACACTTGAAATATGTGTGCAAATTATTTTCTTAAATGTTCAGTGTATTACCTGTAAAAAATAATACAAACGGCACAGTAAAAAGCAGTACATGATGAATCAGAGTTCACTGCAAACGGCTTGTCCATAAAACATACATATCTGTTAACATGTATTTTGTGTGTATGACACGTTTAAAATTGCAAATTCATGGTTGGAAAGCTGAACATACTCTAAAGATGCTGCGTGTTTTTATGCTGTGTTTCAAAGACAATCCCCAGCAGACTATGTTAGTTGGCTATGTTGCACATGTTTTTAAAGACGCAAACCATTAGTAATTCAGTGCCTATAAGTCTGAAGAACACATTTTCCTCCAAATACCAGGAAGTTGATTCTTTTTCAAATTATACTAACTGTTCACTTACAAAGTTTCACTTACAAAGTTTCAAGCTGACCACTTTTCAAAGTTCCAGGAGTTTTTCCTCTAGATTTATTACCCTCACACAAAATGGAAAGTATTTCTAAACAAATTTAAAAATACTGGATAACATCACAAACCTTTACTCCCTGTTCAGGTAAACTCTTTGTAACCTATTTACTGTTACATTCCAACATGTGCAAGCTAAACATGTATTTACATGTATGTCTTATGACATAGCCTACTGTATATATTACATACATACTGTCACAAATCAAACAGAGAGGTTTGTAGCACACTCTGAATGTTTCGAGTCTTTTCCTCGATTCTTATCAGTTTTCTGCTGATAAAGACTCATTCCCAGCAGGCTTTGCCACCTGCAAGTCTCCACACAACTGACAAGGAGCAAAACAACTGTCTAATGTTTTTTTCTGTGTAAATGTGGATCTCCTCATACCATCACAGTAGGAGCATTAGTCAGAGTACAAGCATTTTGCACCCAGGTTGACCCCAGAAGGAGGGGACTACATATTGACTACACAGGACCAGCAAGAATGTGTAGACATACAGACAAGACCCCTGGGTCTTCAAGAATATATTCTGATCTTTTTTCTTATATAAACAATCTCAAAACACACTTAATGCAAAAGAACAATTGTTTAATTTATCTTAATGAATTTTTCTTCTCTTGGGTATTTTGAAATGTTACCATAACTTATCTGACCTGGTTATATTACATTTATGCCATTTATGTTTTTTTTTTTTCAGTGCAGTGCCCCTGAACGAGCCACACACACACTGTTTTCTATTTTAATATATTTTAAACTGTAATTTATTCCTGTGATCAAAGCTGAAATTTCAGCATCATTACTCCAGTCTTTAGTGTCACATGATCCTTCAGAAATCATTCTAATATGATGATTTGATGCTCAAGAAACATTATTGATTATTATCAATGTTGAAAACAGTTGTGTACAATTTTTTTTCAAAATTCTTTGATGAATAGAAAGTTCAAAAGAACAGCATTTATTTAAAATAGAATATTTTCTAACATTATAAATGTCTTTACTGTAACTTTTGATCAGTTTAACTCATCCTTGATAAATCAAAGTATTGATACGGTAGGCCTAGTGTTTAATGTTACAAAAGCTTTAGATTTCAGATAAATGCTGTTCTTTTGAACTTTCTATTCATCATAGCATCATGAAATAAAAATGTAAATAACTGTTTTCAACTTTGATAATAATCATAAATGTTTCTTGAGCATCAAATCATCATATTAGAATGATTTCTGAAGGATCATGTGACACTGAAGACTGGAGTAATGATGCTGAAAATTCAGCTTTGATCACAGGAATAAAAAATTGGAATAATATTTCACAATATTACTGTTTTTGTTTGTATTTTTAATCAAATAAATGCAGCCTTGGTGAGCAGAAGATACTTCTTTTAAAAACATTAAAAATCTTACTGACCCCAAACTTTTGAACGGTAGTGTAGGCTATATAGCTTTTTTTTACTGTAACGCAAGACAAAAATGCTATTTTTTTTTTTTTTTTTTTTAGTGTGCCCACAGTCAACATTGCTGTAATATCTGCAGTAATAAAAGTGCCTATTTCTCTGTGTGCATTACTGTATGATGCAATGCCAACTTCTGACAGCTGCCCCTAGCTCCTTTAAGACTGTATTTCTTCATTAGCATAAATTGCATCAGATTGTTATAGGAAAGGAATGAAAAGAGTAATGAAGAAAGAAAAATAATATGGATAGAAATTCATCCTGATCTCACTTGCACTCCTATATGACCACAGTGACAACTGTGAGACTGTCCCTCCCACTCCACCATGCTCTGGTCTATGTATACTGAAATGTGTGTATGTGTGTGCATGAATACAGAGGGAGGGAGACTCAATAAAAGTCCATCACACTCACTTTATCAGACCAAACAAAGTTCAGAGATAGAGAGGGGATGAAGAGGAGAAGAGGCCATCTGCCTGTCACAGGTCATTCACTGCAAGACGACTGTGCTTTTATTCACTATTTTATACCAATATTACAGTACCAATATTATCTTTAAAATGGATTTTGCTGTAGACAAATTACTTTTGTCTACTTTAAATATTTTTTAAGGATTAATGAGTTTTGTTTAATTTTGCAATTTTCCAAACCAGATGATTTCTTTCTTTCTTTCTTTCTTTCTTTCTTTCTTTCTTTCTTTCTTTCTTTCTTTCTTTCTTTCTTTCTTTCTTTCTTTCTTTCTTTCTTTCTTTCTTTCTTTCTTTCTTTCTTTCTTTTTTTTTTTTAGATATATGGAGTTTTTTTGCACATGTGCAACAGGGAATGTTTGCCAAGGGTTTGATTGCCATCCTGCAATCGACCCAACAAAATTACCACCCAACTCCCTGGATCCTACAATGGTCCACTTCATTTGACTAAGATGGCCCAATGCAATTATAAAGCTATTGACAGATGTTTGTACGTCTTCTAGGCTGTGCAGTATTAAGTCATTAGCACAACAAATTGTGGCAGACCTTTTATTAACACAAAGTCATGAGAACAAGCAGTGGCCCAGAGTTAACGAGTCACAAATACACCCTCCCCCCTCCACCCCCCAACCCAGCATCGACTACAACTTCCACCCTCCCCCAATCTGCATCCCATATTTATAATTTTACCACATCCTAACAATAACATGACTAGAACTGGTGCAAAACACACGTCCAAGGATAATGAAACACACACGTTACCGCAGAAGGCTGTAAGTACAACCAGCTGTGACAGTCTCCTCTGAGAGTGAACAAGAGAACAGTAGAAAAAAGAGAGTAAGAAAGACTGATACCAAGAGAAAAAGTAAGAAAGTCAGACACATGTGAATGCAGCTGTACTCAGGGGGAAACCACACGCTCTATGTTTCCAGCTGCCTTCTCAGTGGCTCCTTCTTTCTCAGGCCCCTGTCCCTCTCCAGCCTCTTTTGGCCATCTTTGTTTTGACAGGGCTCTGCAGTTCCAAAAACCTCTCTCAGATGTGCTGAGGTAAGGGAAAAACAAAACAAACTTTTTTTTTTCTTTTTTTTTTTTTGTGCGCACACATGTATGGCTTAACACATTCACAATCCCTCGTTCTTGTGTACACACACAAGTGAATTAACACAAGCAGTCATTAGACTCCACTCTCTCCTTATTTATGTGTTTACTTATAGCTCTAAAAAATCTTGGAAGAACAAATTTCCCTTGGTGAAAAGGTTTCACTTAGCCACAATGATTTGGGAAGGACACATTCTTTTGACGCTGTGGGTCTGCCTCAAATCCAAGACCTCAGCATGTGCTGAATTTTGAGCATACCTCAACATGTGTTACCTCTTTGTAATATTTACTTTGTAGGGCAATATGAAGTGGATAGCACAGCCAAATGCTGCTTTCGCTGCTTTTAATAGGGGCCTATCGCCCTCATTAAAAAACAAATATTAACTGTGAAACTTACAAACAGCACACAAAAGTGTCCAATCATATTAAAATAAACAATAATTGTCCCTCAACACCATCCCTTGGCTTCTGGCATCAAGTTCCTGCTCTAGATTGTTTGCTTGTAACATTTTTTTTTTCTAAAATATCTGCATGCTTTCCTGCTAATTGCAACTTGTTTTTATCTAATTATCAAATTTACTATAATCGTACTCTAAGCACATGTGTAGTTTATAAGCTGCAAGCAAATATTCAAACTAGCAAATACATTTATGTGCAACATAACTGTGTCAGGTCTAGCTGACATTATAAGGTGTACAACATTCACCATAACACAATTTAAAACATCAAGCCAAGCACCAAGATAAAACTGCAATAAAACAGAAAGGAAGAGAAAAGAAAAAAAAAATGATCGCCTATTGGCTAATGATTATAGGATCATAGGGTTTTTATTGTATGGGGGACGAAAGAGAAGAAATTACTTGGAAGTGTGTGGTATCTAGAAGATTTTTTTTTTTTTTTCTCAGTTTTCTCCATTCATGTTTTTTGCATGATTATCGTGTTTGTGCCATCCCCATGTGGCGACTTTGCATAGACATTTGAATAATGAAGGGAAGTCATTTAACTATTCTCCAGGTATTAAAAACCAATGTTTTTTTACACGATGCAGCAACATTAGGCATGTTAATTGGGCTCTTTGGACTTACCCAAAAAAGGGACTAAATTAATTACTCATGTCGACAAAATGTCAGAAACACGCTTTGGAAAATAATAACCCAAGGCCTCATTTGCATTTTTAACCTTTATATTTTTGGATGTTTTAGTGGACTTTTGCAATGTTGATTGAACAAAGCACTTTGAGATTGTTGAAATACAACATGATTTCAACAAACAAGGCCTTGTTTTTGTCTTTTACAAGTAAAATTCATTACTGTCATAAATAACATTTATTGGATAAAGTTTACACCTATTAGTTTGTAGTGCTCATCATGTACAAAAACAAACAAACAAACAAACAAACAAACAAACAAACAAATTATTAATTACCTATCTAGACAGCCTTTGTGTAGCACACTTCCAATGCAAATTGTGCCTCAAAATGTTTCCTCAACATTTTAAATATTATAACTAGTATCCATGTGTGCTATTATTTTGACTTGTTTATTTACTGAAGCATGCATTACCTCTGCTGAAAAATCCAGCATAAAGCAGCATTAATTCCATGTTGGTCTAGGCTAGTCTAGGCTGGTTAGAGCTGGTGTAATGCTGTAATAGTGCTGGTGTACCAGCATAGTCATGGGGCCTCATTTATAAAGTGTGCGTATGCACAGATTTGATCTTAGAGTGTGCGCTAAAACCCACACCAATGTTCATATTTATTCAAACGGCCTTTGATGTGGAAAAGTGCTTAGAGTCACGTCAGGGTCTGAGCAGACGTACACACTTTTCCTTGTGGCAGAAAGTCAGAATACTGCAGGTACAGTATTTAGAAATATTAGCACTTCTTGCCACTCGCCATTTTGAAGTAAATAATAATAATAATAATAATAATAAACTTTATTTTATATAGCGCCTTTAAAAGTTACTTCTCAAAGCGCTGTACACAGACAAGTATACAATGAAGGGGTATAGTGCAACTAACATACAGAGTATACAATCAACCAATACACTGCT
Organism: Scardinius erythrophthalmus; assembly: GCF_964197995.2. Taxonomy (NCBI): domain Eukaryota; kingdom Metazoa; phylum Chordata; class Actinopteri; order Cypriniformes; family Leuciscidae; genus Scardinius; species Scardinius erythrophthalmus. Next base: position 262,878 of record NW_028296539.1, read on the forward strand.
AAATCACATAAAAGCAAGTCTAAAAAAATGAGTTTTAAGCAAGGATTTAAAAACACTAAAAGATTCAGCATGCCTAATCTCATATGGAATAGAGTTCCAGAGTTTTGGAGCAAGGGAAGTAAAAGCTCGGTCACCCATAGAGCGCAAGCGAGTTGAGGGAACAGTCAGAAGGCCAGAGTCAGAGGAACGGAGATCACGCCTTGGAGTATAAACAGTTAAAAGTTCAGAAAGATACTGAGGTGCTAGGCCGTGCAAGGCCTTATAAGCAAGCATGAGTATTTTAAAATCTATTCGAAACCTGACAGGGAGCCAGTGAAGGGATTCCAAAATAGGAGTGATGTGCTCTCGAGTCCCGGTTCCTGTCAGGATTCTAGCAGCTGAATTTTGGACAAATTGCAATTTATTTAGGGTTGAATTCGAGACTCCTGCTAGTAAAGCATTGCAATAATCAATACGAGAGAAAACAAAAGTATTGATCAATTTTTCTGCCACAGTAAATGATAACATGGGGCGCAATCTTGCAATATTTCTGAGATGAATAAATGACGTTTTAACAGTGTTCTGGACATGAGGGTCAAATGTTAAATGAGCATCAAAGATCACCCCCAAGTTTCTTAATTTTGTTTGGAAATCCAAATCAGAGCCATCAACATTAAATTTTAAAGATCCGGCTTTACGTAACTTGTGAGTAGAACCAATGAGCATAATCTCTGTTTTATCACTATTAATGCAAAGAAAATTTTGATTCATCCAAATTTTTATCTCAGAAATGCAATGTTCCAGAAAAACAATAGCTGCTGTAGTTTGATCACCAGGTTTTGAATGGATGTAAATCTGGGTGTCATCTGCATACAAATGAAATTTAAGTCCAAGAGATCTAAGGAGCTGGCCAAGAGGAAAAATATACATGTTAAAAAGTAAAGGACTCAAAGTCGATCCCTGAGGAACACCAAATTTGACTGAGCGAATTTTGGACTTGTATCCACCCATGGCAACAAACTGCCTGCGGTCTGTAAGGTAAGATTTAAACCAGTTTAATGCCGTCTCAGTGATGCCAAACACAGATTCCATACGAGTGAGTAAAATCGAATGATCAACAGTGTCAAAAGCCGCACTGAGGTCAAGAAGAATCAGAATTGACAGGCAACCAGAGTCCGCAGCAATTAACAAATCATTAGTAACCTTCACTAATGCTGTTTCAGTGCTGTGATATTTGCGAAAGCCAGATTGAAGGGGCTCAAATAAATTGTTTTGTGCAAGATGAGTATTCAGTTGGGAAGCCACAATTCGCTCGAGAATTTTTGCTAAAAAGGGGAGATTAGAGATGGGACGGAAATTATTGAAATTGTCCAAATCGGCATTTGTCTTTTTTGGTACTGGAGTAACGGCAGCAATTTTAAAAGCAGCTGGTACCAGACCAGAGCACAGAGAGTCATTAATAATACTCAGAACAACAGAGCTAACCGAAGGAAAGCATGTTTTAAGCAAACTAGTAGGTACAGGATCAACTATGGAGGTGGCAGCCTTCATTAGTGAAACTTCTTTACCCAGAGATATCAAATCAAGTGTGGAGAAATTTGGGAAAAGAGTGCCAAAAAAATGAGAACTACTGAGAACAGAACCAACTGAAACAGAAGTGATATTCATACAGCTTCGCACCTTATCGATCTTAGAGCTGAAAAAATCAAGAAACCCATCACAGAGATTCGCTGCAATGGGTTTATTGCCAGAACTGTGACCATTAAGCAGTCTGTTAATGACTTGAAACAATTGTCTGGGATTACTTTGGTTATTAATAATAATCTGCGAAAAATACTGAGACCTAAAGGAAGCAATCTCTGCCTTATATTCGTTTAAATGGTCCTTCCAAGCTTGGTGATGGACATTCAGACGAGAGAGACGCCACCTACGTTCCATCTTACGACACACTGCCTTCTTTGTACGCAGCTCTTCATTATACCACGGAGCAGGGCGGTCATATGACACAGATCGAGATTTCATAGGCGCAAAAGAGTCCAGCCCAGACAGGAGAGCAGAATTTAACAAAGAAACTCTGTCGTCCAGGGGGTCAGATAGAGAAAGACAACTTAAGGTGGAATCCATAAAGGCAGAGAAATCCAGAGGATCAATTGATTTCCATCTCCGATAATTTACCGTTCGAGCAGATGTGACTTTTTGAAGTGACATGTCCATATTAAAAAAGATAGCCAAGTGGTCAGACAACCCGAAATCTACAGAGGAAGGCTGTGACACAAACGAATCACTGGTAATAACTAGATCTAAAGTGTGACCCTTATTATGAGTAGGGAAGTCCACAAGCTGGTTCAGATCAAAACAGTCCAACAGAGACAGGAAGTCCTTTGTCATTACAGAGTCTTTTTTGTCAACATGGATGTTAAAGTCCCCAAGGATAAGTGTTCTCTCAAACTTAAGGCACATCGACACCAAATCAGCAAATTCAGATAAAATGAGATTATTTGTCTTCGGAGGCCTGTAAACTGTTACAATGACAGTAGTGACTGGTGCAGTGACACTCAGAGCCAAACATTCAAAAGAATAAAACTGCGGTGTAGCCACTTGACTTATTTTTAAGTGTTGATTAAATAATACAATTATGCCCCCACCCCTACCAGAGGTTCGTGGGGAATCGAATAGACCATAACCTGTGGGGGTAAGTTCATTGAACAGAAGTCCATCAGATTGACTGTGCCACGTTTCAGTGAGGCACACCAGGTCAAGTTCTTTATCAGCGATAATATCCGATAGAATAAGAGACTTATTGTTCACAGAACGTGCATTAAAAAGAGCCGATTTCATCAGAGAGGGTACTATAGACGCCAATAACGGCTGCTCTACAGGTTGAAGCACTGACAAGTTGTTGAAGTTGGCGCCAGTAGCACGCGCCACTCGATGCACTTTGCGCTGAAATGTCGGCACCAGGATGTTATCCGGTGAGGCGTGCATAAACCCGCGTCTTGACGCCCGATGTATATAGCGAGGAGGTCGCAAAATTCCAACATGACGGCAGAGTTCATAAGTGCCATTAGATAAACGATAACTCCTCTTTAGATTCAGCAGGTTAGAAGCAGTGTACCTTAGAGCCATGATGAGAGAATCCCCAGCGGATGAAATCTTGATACCATCTGCGTCCCGGGGCAAACAGTAGAAGAAATGATGATCCCGATAAATTGAACTCAGAGATAAAAACAATAGTCCAGATATTAAAATGCAGTTCTGCATTACGCCGATGAGGGGAACTTCCAGAGCTCCAAGAGTCACAACCGTGACTCAATAGACACCGAAGACAATCACAGTAACTAATAAACAGCAAAACATGGGTAAGGAGCGGCAGCCAAGACGCGCCAGCGTTCCCTTTCAGACCCGGAAGTGAACGGCACCTCAAAGACAAAACTCGAAAGATGGCTGCGCTTGTTTCACTAAAGGATTTGGACGTTGACTGGTGCTCTTCTATATGTTCATGGAATTAATTAGGCGACATTTACAAAGCGGAGATTGTAAACCATTCAGCTGCACACAATTTCAAGATCATTTGTGATATATAACTTTCACTTCTGGAAGAGAGGGTTAGATTATTATACACAATTATACACATATTTTCGTTCTCTAAATCACACATACGCATTTTTGAAAAATCAAAGATCAAATGTAGGAACATTTCTATGCAACATCTTATAAATGAGGCCCATGCTGTTCTCAAGTAAAACTAAGTGTTACCCCACCAACACTTCCACTTCCCATGCTGGTGATAAGCAAACCAGCAACCACCATCCTCAGCATGCAAAACATACTTTTGCTGGTGACCAGCAATGCTAGATTTTTCAGCAGGAACATCACAATTAGCTGTGGGCCTTAGTCAAGTCCCCTATGCTATTCATTATGTAGAGAGGCAAGATGAAAGGAGCAGATGAAATAGCTATGGCAATAACTGAGCTATAACTTCAACCGTAGCTTGTGCCTTTTTAATAAATATTGGTTTATTATTATTATTATTATTATTATTTTCTTTTTCTTTTCTTTTCTTTTCTTTTCTTTTCTTTTTTTTTTTGTCGAGCTTAATTCATGAATCTATATCAGTGTTCCCTGGTTCAATGTTTTTAAAAGTGCATTATTAACCTTAAAAGGACAATCAGAGAGTGCTTGTGAGGAAGCCATTGGAGATTGCTTGTGAGTCAACAGCTTTTGTGCAAGAAAAAAAAAAAGGAGTGTGCTGAAAGAGATGTGCTTAAATGTATTGAATTACCATTTGTAGTGTACTTTAAATCTTAAAAGTGTATTTTTAATAAACTGTTCTTTCAGATAATATAATATGAATCTGTTGACTAACATATTATAGCTAAAGTATACATGTATACATACAAGTATACATATATAAATGTGTAATATCAATGGTACTAAATTGCGACTATCATTATGAATGTGTAATTACTAAAATATTTAAATACACACAAGATTAATTAGAAATGACATTAAGTTATATTTTAGTTTGTCATAAATACTTGTCTGAACATTTGACCGTACACTTTACCCATTTTTCAACAAAAATAAGTATGAACTTACATATAAAGATGTATAATAAAAACGTGTATAATTATTTTATATAAATTGCATACATTTTAACTACATTTTCATATACAAATACATTTTCATTTAATTGCAACTGACATGCAATTAATTGTCTGAAAACATTACATTTAGTTCACACACACATTATTTCTGTAATAATTGTCTTTTTTTATGAGTATGTGTAATTCGTACTTTTTTCACAAAGGTCAGATCTGCACATGTGGTACATAGAAGGCACATGGAACAGAGAGTTTTATCTAGAAGATGATACGTGAATGTGTCTAAATGAGAGGATGAACCACTGCTTTCTCTTATTTGTTTATTTTGTTCATTCTATTTGGTAGCAACATTGTTTCATGTCACATATTGCTTGATTAGCAATTCAGCAAGAGGTCACTGGACAATTGGGCCAGCTCTGCTTCATGGTAGTCTTGTATCAGTATGTGCGTATGCTTAACATGGGGAACCTGAGGGAGAGGCCAGTGACAGCTGTAACATACAGAATGATCAGCATCAGTGCCCGTTTCAGACTAATTAGAGCAGCAGCTCTGCTCAGAATGGCCCCAGTAATTAATTAGACAGGCAGTGAAGCTGAAATTTTTAATCAAGAAACTGTATTTAAAAAAAAGGAGAGAAAAAAAAAGATAATCATTACATGTAATACACCTGACAGTAATCCAGTGATTTTCGATTTCCACTGAAAACAGCCTGCATTTCACATATTAATTTATGTCCCAACTGAAAATCCTCTCCCTTTAGATTCTGAGGTGTTTTTCATTCTAAACTCTATCTCCAATTTGAGTAACTGCAAATTATTAAAAGTCAGTATAATAAAATGTAATATTGACTATTAAATGAAAAAAAAGTTTATTGTACTTCAAACCTTTTATTTCCATTATCATTGATTTAAGTGCAAACTGAAAAATCTTTCTCTCTCTCTCTCTCTCTCTCTCTCTCTCTCTCTCTCTCTCTCTCTCTCTCTCTCTCTCTCTCTCTCTCTCTCTCTATATATATTATATATATATATATATATATATAGAGAGAGAGAGAGAGAGAGAGAGAGAGAGAGAGAGAGAGAGAGAGAGGCAGGGCTGTATATTCTAGCTGAGCCCCCAGCTTGAGTTTTTTTAAGGTGACCGTTATTTTAGAATATTAATTTAGAATGTGTTAATTCCATGGCAACGCGTCATGCAGCCACACTGTATGACAGATGTTTCGCTTTTATTTAGTTTTTCCTTTTTTATTCATATTTACAAACTTGTTAACTGTATCATGACCTATATGATGTAGTCAGATATGTCAAATATGTGTAAGGGAATGTGATTTGTCATTTAAACACCTTTATAATTATCATGTTAGTTGATCTAATGTGCGATGGGCACCACCATGTTAGTTTTCACCACAATTCAGAGAATCGGATCTGTCGAATTTACATCATGTAAATTCATCCATGTTTCCCGAAATACATACAAGTAAGTGGCAAGTGGCCACTTCTCTACCTGTCCATGTCGAAGCATTTTATTTTATTTTCATGTGACAGATAAAAAAAAAAAAAAAGAATCATGTGTAGCACCAGAGAAACTGAATCAATATAGTACAGTCCAGAGTCACTTTTATCTGTATATATATATATATAGAGTGAGAGACAGAGAGAGAGAGAGAGACAGAGAGAGAGAGAGAGAGAGAGAGAGAGAGAGAGAGAGAGAGAGAGAGAGAGAGAGAGAGAGAGAGAGAGAGGTTTTTTTTCTCCTACCCAACTGCCCCCCCCCCATACCCCCCAACCCCCCCAGCCCCCCGCCCCCCGCCACCCGCCACAGCCTAATAATCTGTTCTAAGTGGAACTTAGAGTTCTGGTCTGCAGAGACATGGGTAGCTCTGTTGTGGAATCATTAGTGTGTGAAGTGCACTCATTTAAAGACAAATGGTGGGGCAGGAACCATGCAAATGACCAATTTCTGTTTGCAAGGCAACCTATGTCTGCCAGCCCGCTGCAGTGTATTCTGCCAACTTGTGACGGCTTGCCTTCCCCAGGGGAAGCTACAGTGTCACAGACACCAGTATTTCTGCTTCTTAACAAATTTATCAATGTGTGAAATAGTTTAGGCAGCTGGTGACACACATTTGCTGTAGCACATCATGCATAATTCAGACCAACATGACCACACTCTAGCACTGAGTGCAAATTGAGATAGCAGATCTATGTCAGTGTTGGTAAACAAGGTCAATGACAAGGTAGGGATGACAGCAAAGCTTTTACACATTCGCAGTTTTTAGGATAAATTTTCATGTCTCAACATTCTATAGCTCTCCTGAAATACTTTGATGCCACACTAAATTCCAAACAGAATGAATTACGTATACATTTTTAAAGAAAAATAATATATTTATGTATGTAACTATGTATGTATGTTCATATATATATATTTAGTTATTTACAAATCTTTGCATGTGTATAAATAATGGCTGTCATGATCCCAGTCTTGTGGTTCTCTGTTTTAAGGATTTTTATTGTGAAATGTGTTTCCTCCTTCTGCTGTGTCTGTGCTTCACCCTTGTGTTTGCCTAATTCCCTTGTTAGTTTCAATGTTTACCGTCACGTGTTACTTATTAATCTCCTCCCCTTGTTAACTTTACTGTGTATATACAGCCCCTTGTTTCAGTTAGTGGTTGTGGGTCATTGTATGTATCTAATTTTCCTTGTATTACTGTCTTGTTTGCCTTTGGATTTATGTCCTACTTGGATGGATTATCTTTGATCATGGGTTTCTGTGCAATAAACTGCTTGCATTTAAATCCTCACTTCTCCTTGTCTCTGAGCCACTGTTACAGAATGACCGACCAACACTGATGGATCTAGCAGCAGTTTTACCGCCTGGAGTTTGTCTCCTCCTCCTCCGTCAGGCCGTCCTCTCCTTAGAGAATCACACTCAAGACTTCCTGGATCTTGTCCATCAAACTGATTTCCCAGAAAAGTCACTCATAGTTTTTTATCGGACTAGCCTCAATGAACCACTTAAATCCCAACTCTTCTGTGATGATCCTCAAGGATCTTTTGCAGACTTCGTTGAATGGGCATTGTTACTAAGCGGATAACTCTCCTCTAAAAAAATTTGTGGGGGGGCTACGTGCCTACAGATCCTGTGGCCGCCACGCCTGAGTCTCCAGCCAAGAATGCCGCCAAGCCAGAGCATCCAGCCGTCATAGATGTCACGCCGAAGTCATCAGCTGTCACGGACGCCACATCAGTGTTCCCGGTCGCCATGATCTCCAGTTTGACAGACCCACCACTGATTTCGGCAAGAGCAGTTGATTTCCTGTCACCTGCAGTGCTGTCTGTCTCAGGGGCTGATTTTCAATTTTCAGTGCTCCCTGTTATGGCAGTGGCCATTTTGTGTGTTTGGGCAACATACTGACTCGGCTCTAATCAAGGCGGAAGTACCAGCTACAGAGCCCGCTCTAGTCCATGAGCCTCCTCCAGTCTGAGTTCACTCCAGAGCCTGTTCCAGTGTACCGTCAAGAACCCGCTCCAACCCCTGAGCACAGTCCTGTGTTGACTCCAGTCTGTCCTGTTATGACGGTGGATGTTGAATGCCCTGCCAGTCCTGTTACGACTCTGGATGTCGTTTCCAAATGCCCTGCCAGTCTTGTTATGAATGTGGATGCCAGTTCTGAACTCTTTGAATGTTCTATTATGGCACATTGGATCCCCGATCCACCTCAGTCTCAAGTCCTGCTTCCACTCCATGGTCCTGGCCCTCCATCCCTCCCCTTGTTCTGCCTCCAATCCATCACCCTGGACTGTTGTTTCCTGTGGAGCATCTGGAATCCGCTCCTTACGTGACGGGCTCTGTCATGATCCCAGTCTTGTGGTTCTCTGTGTTAAGGACTTTTATTTTGAAGTGTGTTTCCTGCTTATGTTGTGTATGTGCTTCACACTTGTGTTTGCCTAGTTCCCTTGGTTATTTTCTATGGTTACCCTCGTGTGTTAACTTGGCAGTTAATATCCTCCCCTTGTTAGGATGTAACCTCGTTAGCATTTCTGTGTATATATAGCCCCTTGTTTCAGTCAGTGGTTGTCGTCATTGTATGTATCTACTCTTCCTTGTATTTCTGTCTTGTTTGCCTGTGGATTATTTTACTGTTTGGATGTATGTCTTCCTTGGAGGGATTATCTTTGATCATGGGTTTCTGTGCAATAAACAGCTTGCATTTAGATCCACACTTTCATGTTTAATTTAATGTGTTACTTGCCATTTCTTTGTAATTGTTTGTGAAATTCACTAGCAATTTCTGAGTGAAACTTATTTTTAAAGTATCCTCCCCAACCCAGTGTACACAGGTTGGGATTTGAGAATGAGCCTCTGTGTCTTTAAAATCTCTCTTCTTTAGTCTTGGTCATGATGCTGAGCTAAGCTCCACCAGGACCTACCAGATAAGCCACCATCTCTCTTTCTCTCTCTATCCACGTAATCCTTAGAGCCCTTAATTTGCTCATCAGCCAAGTACTCCAACATCGCTGAACAGAATGAAGAGGGGAAACAAAATGAGGACTCAGACTCATTCCAATAGTAACAGAAGTACCAGTATTTTTTTTTATTTTATGCATTCAGTTTTCGGTGTGGGTGTATGAAGTTTGTTTACTAACTGCTGCTGTTTCACACAGAAGCTGTTTGTTTATCTTTTGTGTTTCTTCTAGATTATTATTTTATTACCATATTTTCATTCATTGCTGGTGGTTCATGCTGGTATGCAGCTGGCTGCTGCATTGCACCGGTCTGCTGCAAGCTCTCTCCCCTGAACATCTGTGTGTCGAACATTCGCGTTCAGTACTGACGTCCCACCGTTTGATTTATCCTTGTTCTCTGGTGTGGGAGCTATGGGTCGTCAAATTTTGTTTCATCACTCAAGCAGGGACTGCTGGACATTATAAATATGTTGACTCCATTGTTATGTTGTGTCTATATTTTGTATGTTATGTGTTTTTGTCACTTTATGAAGAAAATTATTATTATTGTTATTATTATTATGTATACATGGCAATGCTCATGATGCCCTGCTTTATGTAGAATAAAGCTTTGACTGACATCATATTTCTCAGAAGACCTCTTAATTTCTTTGTGTAAAACTGTCTTAATTAAAAAACATTACTCCTTCAAAGAAAAAAAAGAAATACAAGGAGGGGGAGCAGAAGATGAAGAATCACTATCGGTAGAAGTAGGCTGTAATGCTGAAAAATATAGTGGCAGTGTCCATCACAAAGAACAAGAGATAATTCGATCAATTCTGCGATTTGTGAAGCAGTGGGAAAAAGTGCCCACAATGAATAGAAAGGAATATCCTGCTTACCAGCCGTTGTCCATCATCAAAAGACCAGTAAAGCTTTTATAAAGTTAGAACAGGTAAAAAAACAACAACAACAAAAAAACATTACCAGGAGGGCAGTAATGGGGGAGCTAAGAGAAGGAAATATTCCAGGTGCAGTTATTGTTATACAATTTAAGACCATTGTCATTGTACAGTTTCAGGCACTTAATGGGTGAATGGAAGCACACAGGAAGTGCCACCTGAAGTGGAGTACAGGTTCATTGTAAATGCCTTAATTGGTTGCCGATGATGTACTGAAAGAACTGTAGTAATTGGAGTAATGTATGTGTATACTCAATGTCATCGAAATGACATAGTGAAATGAACAGTATTTTGAAGTACCGAAGGCAGAGTTTGTGTCCTCTTGATGAGTCTATAGGAAGGGCTGCAGGTGTCAGGGCTGTGTCTTATTCAACTTCACATTCCCACATGAATCATTTTTGTCGTACATCCTCTACCTCCTAACCTAGCTCTCTCTCATACACCTCTACCTCCATCATCTCACTCTCTCTTTCTGTCTGTCTCAGAGTTATAGACCAGATTTGAGTCTCTAGAGGGAAATCTAAGTCAAGCTACTGTCATTTCAAACCCTGTGATAACTAGACTCAAGGCTGCCCATGAAGAGCTCAGGGGAACTGGATAGGCTGGACTGTTCTCTCTCTCTCTCTCTCTCTCTCTCTCTCTCTCTCTCTCTCTCTCTCTCTCTCTCTCTCTCTCTCTCTCTCTCTCTCTCTCTCTCTCTCTCTCTCTCTCATTCATTCTCTACTGTGAGATGAGCCCACGCTCTTTGCCATAAAGCAGAGCTGTGTTGTTGTCTTGACTATATTGCTCAGTCAGAGCTTCAGTCAGGCTGCTGGGAATTGGGGAATAGTTGTCTTGGCTGTTCCAAGGTCAGGCCTCTCCACATGACAGTTGCTGGCTTCCTACAAGCAGGGAAATCAATACTTTTGGACTGTGGCTGTGCCCTCAGTGTACAACAACACCATTCCTTGACATCTGGCATGTCTCCAGCCGATCAGTGTTCGAACTATACCGTGTCTTTTGGGGGAGCCCACTTTTGTTGATGTTCTTTTTTGGGGGGCAGTTGGGGGTTGGTTATGCGCGTGACATACGAGGATGGGAAGTTCGAATAATTTTACTGACTCTCTTATTCGATCTCGTTCATCAAAATGAAAGAATCTTTTTTCGAGCCATTTCGTTCATCTAAGGGGCTTTAAATGTTATACTTTTAACAGGCAAATTCCCCGAACACATCCACCTACGCAATCTTGATTATATTCTGAATTAAGAAATCATTATAATGCAGTCAAAAATAATTTACAAGGAACATAAATAATTACTTTACCTTCAGAGTCTTTCGTTCATCTGTCACATGACAGACGCTATGAATGGATCATTCATGAACGACAGATATATAACAGCTACAAGTCACAAGTGTATGCGCTACTTGCTTTATGCAAGCACTATATAGGATAAATCACTATACAGGATTTACCCTATTATACTTTATCGACCCGAATTGATAGGTCAAACAGCAAACATCCACCAACAAATAGTCTATAAATAGGCTGTCTTTGAGTTCACATGAACAACGGTTAAATTATTCGTCGGGCTACAGAAGAATACCATAATTCCTCCGTTCAATTAGGCCTAAGACATCGAGAGTCACGCAGACCTATAACAACCCAGCCACAACACATTTTGGGAATAACATGCCTTACCTTAACACAGAATGGATTTCAAGGACTTCGCACGCTGAAGTCCACAGTACTCGACAATCGATTACTATAGACTTCGACCGAAAACAGGATGTAAATACAGGTATGTGCGCTGGCTGAAATAACATCATTTTTATTCATATCTTGCACATCTACTGCAGTCAGATTCACCCGCATTCACTCTAAAGGAATCACTCACATGGCTGGGCACTTGTAATGACACATCAAGGATGTTAAGAGGCTAAAAGCAGGTTTAAAACTTGCCCCATTGAAGTCAACAGGGTGCATTTTTTAAAAAGAGGATAACACGGTGTAGGCAACACCGATTTTTGTCGTTGTTCTCTGTACTGACAGCACTCCAAATTTACAAAAAAATTAGCTCAATGTTAAAATTGACCGGAATTCTCCTTTAACATGAGTGGAATTTTCACCGCAGTGCCACCACACCTTGATGCTCATGACAAAAATAGCATGCATAGTTATCTTTATTGAAGTGAATTACCGGTAGGTTTAAATCGCCGTCCTGCATGAATGAATGATATTTTTGCTATTTTACACATAATAATCCACGATGATCACATTACACAAAACTGAAATTGCACATCAAAATAACACATTGTCAATATTTTTTGAGACCCCCCAAAATTTCACAAATTACGTTTTCAGGGGAGCCCATGTCTTATTAAGGGGAGCCAAGCTCCCCCGAGCTCCCCCTAGCTCCCCCGTAGTTCACACCCTGCAGCCGATGTCAGACAATCAAAACTCTATTGACACACATTCAGTTCACATATCTGAATCTCCCTTCCTCTTTTGCCTATTATCTCCGACTCAAGTCTCATATCCCTCAATTTTTGTTAAAATTGTGTTTCACATATGGGGAACTAAAAAATTTGTTTACATGCAGCCAAATAATACATTAGTAATCAAATTGGTGGCTCAATCCAAATGAAAATATCTTGTGTAAAAAACTCAATTGATCAATTGAGCTTGTTCTGAATTAAAGTTCGAACAGATTGGAAGAGGTAGTGAAGGTGGTGTAGAGGTGGTGTAAACAGAACTTTTAGAATCAGAATGCATGTACCTATTGTGTACATACAGTATATGTGTGAGTGTGAGTGAAATAGTAGCTATCCATTCAATTGCTCTATTAATCGTAAATGCCATAGATTAAAAGAAAAAGAAGAAGAAGAAGAAGAAGAAGAAGAAGACAATCCAAGTTGACAATCCAAAATAAAATACTGCAATGGCATTCTATTTTTCTATCACTTTCTTTCCCCAGCAAAGGGGTAAGTCAAGAATCGACCACAATGCTGGTTGCTTAGGGACACACTGAGTAGAGCTTCTGTGACTCTGATCCTATCAAGAAAGGGTCAGACTCTCATCCCTTCCAATAAACATTAAGCTTGCAATTAATTTCTCTGCAGTTGCCTACAGAAAATGCATAAAATAAAACAGCCACTTTAATGAATTGGATATTGAACCATTCATTAAAAAATTCAAATTCACTTAAGTCAGCATAGGACACAATGAGACTGTATCCTGGGCTTTTCTAGCCTATAGGCTCTTAAATCCAACAGGGACATTAAATATCACTCTGTTGGGCTCAGCGTTTCAACACAGACCCGCCCTCGCTCGTGAGCGAGCTGTCAATCATAGCCCGTGCGAACCGGCGCGGTCATTGTTGATACGCTGGAGCACTGTCTATGAGCAGAATGGCATCTAAGCGATTGTGGTGTTCTGTTCTTGGGTGTAATAACGAACACAGCAGTCATGTTGATGTTCCTAAATCCGAACGGCTGAAGACGCAGTGGCTGAGTTTGTTTTCGAAGGGAATATTCCCCACGATCAACGTCAATGCTTTCATGTTTGCGCAAATCATTTCACACACCAGACTGCTTTACAAACGAGGGTCAGTAACGTTATAAAGCTGGTTTTGCTAAGAAGCTGCTCCTGAAAAAAAGGATTGGTACCAACTATTCGTGTTCCTGCTGCACCTCCAGAAGAAGAAGTGAGTGTAACGTTTTATTAACCTTGCTGCACGCTTCACGATGAATGCGGCTGTTTACACTCAGGGTACATTACGGCATGTTTTCTATGTACGACGTTCTCAATATAATTCACAATCCCACGTTCATAATAAACAACACGTTATGGTTATTGTGTTATTGTGTTACCAACGGTGTACGCACAGAACAGAGGGGCGGGGTGAGCAAAGCTCATTATCATTTAAAGACGCATGCACTTAAACGGCGTGTATTATTACAGTGTAACAAAGACAGCTTAAAATAAAGTGTAACCAAATTTTGTTAATAATGGTACTGGAAAAAAGTCAGATTTATTATAGGTGTAAAAATAATATTGCATATGTTCAATTTACAATTAGATTATTTTGCAGAAACTTGTATCAGTGTGAGTGTACTGGGGACACCATACAGGAACTAAACCCACTCAGAAATTATTAAATGACATGTTACACAAGAACCACCAAATGGAAATAAGTGGTCTAACTGAGAAGAAGAAAAAAAAAAAGAGAGAGAAAAAAAAACATCCATTTCAGTGGAGTGGAAACAAGACACCATAACCTCAAGAAAACTTTGCAATAAATACACTAAAGCACAATTGTGTATGTCTGAGAACTGACAACATAATGTTCTCATTTGAGACTGTTTTTGCTATCTCTTTTTAAATACATTAGTGTGTTAAATATTATATATGTATGTATGTATATATATATATATATATATATATATATATATATATATATATATATATATATATATATATATATATATATATATATATATATATAAATTATTTTGCCTAAATATTATAGGTTAATATTTTGCATTTATTGATGTTGTATAAGAGGGGCTGGGGGTAGGGCTGTCTAGTGGATGTCCTCCACAATCCCATGCCCTCCCTTTACTAGTGTTTTGGCAAACATTTCCATTTGGCTTTGTGGTACTCACAAAGTATTTTATATTTTATACCATAGTTTAGACACACACACACACACACACACACACACACACACACACACACACACACACACACACACACACACACACACACACACACACACACAAACAAACTTGTTTGGTTTCCATGTTTTATGGGGACATTCCATAGACAATGATTTTATACTGTATATTCTATCCCCTATCCCTAAACCTACCCACCACAGGAAACTTTCCGCATTTTTAGATTTTCAAAAATTATCACTTAGTATGATATACTGTATAAGCTGTTCTCATGGAGACCAAAAAATGTGCCCAGAGGACAAGGATTTTGGCTATAACACAAGCTAACACACGCTAACTCACTCACACAAGTATTCAAATGCATATTCTCTTTCTAACCGTTCACATTCCTTTCTCTCTTTTTTTCTCATACACATACACATACATTCATCAACTATCATTTACGGCCCCTCATCTGTTTCCATTTTCTTGCAAATGCTCAGGTTTTATTGCCTCAGTTTAGTATTTCATGGCAGATTTACCCAGTGGTTTGGTCCTTCACCAACTATTGCTCTAATGACGGCATATCTCTTGTAAATTGTGGCGTACCAATAATCTTCAGCTCAAAGGGACTTTTACCCCCCACCCACCCCCAAACACGCACACTCTCACTAAAACAACACACACACACACACACACACACACACACACACACACACACACACACACACACACACACACACACACACACACACACACACACACACACACACACACCACTCAGAGGTGGCCTTGCTTGCATTTTTACCCTTTTCAAAGAAACACCTACCTTTTCCTGCCCTGTACAGGCCACACAGTATGGGCCACTAGAAACGTTATGAGTATAAAGCGAGAAAGATGAATTTTGTTAGTGACAAAGCTGAAAGCTGATAAGTTTCACATTTCATTTGACAATAGTGCAAACAGACATTGTTTGGTTTTGTCAGATGTCATTTTAATGATGTCTGTTTCACCAAGAAAGGAATAAGTCACCCCAAGAAATAAACAGAATTTGAACAATTGGAGCTGTTTATTGAGATATCACTTAGGATCACATGCATTGTATTTAAAATTATACTTTTTTGACACTTTATTTTTAAATTGACTTTAAATTGTTATTAAAAATAAAAATATGTTCAGGTTGAAAGTTGAACCTTTTTTTTTTTTTTTATAATTACATTACCTATTGAATTCTCTTCTAACTTGTAATGTTACTTGTGCGTCATACAAGTCACATGCTTAAAAAAAAAAACAGTGATGGAGGAAACAGACAGAATTAATGTTTAACATGACATTTCCTAATGCCTCATGTGCCCCAATCAACCGTCTGACAGGAAAGGAAAGAGAAAGATATAACCGCGCTAAACCTTTACAATTCACCAATTCAATTTACTTTTCTCTTTTCTTGATCCTTTTTCTGACAGTTTTCTGAATATATGAAAGTGCGTTCATATACCTGTACAAGTGAGTGGCATTATGTTATTCATATCCTTTGAAGAGTTGTTTTCTGAATGTATGTTTGATGCATAAGTAGTTGCAAGTTATAATTACGTATGTGCGCATTGTGTATTGCGTCATCCGTATCCAGCGCTATTGAATGCATTTGAGAGATGGTTAATTAGTGATATTTGTATATAATATTGTAAATTGCGAGTCACTTTGAGTGTGTATATGTGTGTATTAGGGTTATTATAGTTTTGCATTTTTCATTAGTTTTTATTTTTATTTCGTTTTGACTTTTTGTTTTCAAATTCAGTTTAGTTTTAATTAGTTCTCTTACGAGAGTCCTCTCGTACTGCGTTTTTGTAAAAACGCTACGGGAAAAACTCTTTTTTCACGAAATACTGAAGCAAAAAATTATCCTTAATTTTCATACATGTAAAGCGCGTTGCAGCAGTACACAGCTATGGCGAGACGGCTTGCTCGCTCATTGGCTGCTCTGCGGCAACTGCATAAGCCTATCGAGCGAGGCCTGAAGTGACGTCCTTCAGGCTGTACGAGGGAAGCTTCGCGCCCTCCTTGCCATTTCCCGCCGAGACAGGTGTGGCTAACCTCTATAAAAGGAGCTCGAAAAGGCTGATTCACTTGATTTTCATCTCTTCAGCGAAGCGCACGCATCGCTGGATCACGAGGAAGCAAGCGTCGTTTGAGGCAAGCACTTCAGCGGGACGAGCCCTCGAAGCCGCTGGCCAACGCCGCCTTCTACAGCCTTACCTGCTGCGCTTTCCGACGCTATATCCTTTGCTTATTACTGTTCTTGTGTGTGTGTGTGTGTGTGTGTGTGTGTTCGCCTTGCAACACTCACCCCCTAAAAGAGCTGCGTCTTTTTAAAGATGCCTTCATGCGGCTCGTACCGAGCCCCACTCACCGAGGGAGACCGTCATCTTCTCTGTGTTTCCTGTTTGTCTCCTGTTTGGGTGAGGACCATGCAGCGCTCGCGCTCGCTGACAGCGGCTGCCCTCACTGCGAGCTTTTGCCGATGGTGACTCGGCGGACTCGCCTGGCATCTTTCTCAGAGCCTGCATTCCCCGCCGCGCTGCCGCGCCGTAAGAAGCGCCGCTCGCAGCGGGTCCCGGAACCCGCTCCAGCCCGACTAAGCTCGCCGGTTCGCCCGCCTGCTTCACCGGCTTCTCCTGAATCACTTCCTGATGCTCAGCGGCCGCAGTCTGCCACCGCTTCATCAGAGGAAGTCGTTTCCGAAGCCGCGTCGGAGGAGAAAGATTCCTGCTCTCTGCTAGCTTCAGGCAGCGAGGACTGGGCGAGCTCCGAGGATCTCGCGCCTCCTGCCTGTAGGCCCACTACGAGAGCTAACATCGAGAAGGAGTGGCCTGGAACGCTCCCTTTTCTGCACGGACGCGTTCGTCTGTGTCGCCAGCATTTTCCTCCCTGGATAATGCGAAAGACCGAGGCTACCTTTCACTTCCGCCGGTGGAACAGGCGATAGCGACCCACCTTTGCCCACCCTCTGCTGGACGGCGGACTAAACCGGTGTTGCCTTCCAAAGCCTGCCGCATGACGTCGACGCTGCTCGCGCGAATTTTCTCCGCCGCTGGGCAGGCCGCGTCAGCACTACACACCATGGCTACGCTGCAGATATTCCAGGGTGATCTCCTCCGTAAGCTGGACGAGATGGGACCTGTCGCTATCTGCATCGCGGATTTGAGAAGCGCTTCAGATCTCACTCTCCGCGCTACCAAGTCTGCTGCACAAGCCGTGGGACGGTGTATGGCTTCCGCCACTGTTGCTGAGAGGCATTTATGGCTGACGCTCACGGAGATAGCTGATTCCGAACGCACCGCGTTTCTCGACGCCTCGCTGTCTTCCGCTGGCCTTTTCGGATCTTCTCTCTCCGAGTTCGTGGAGAGATTTACCGAAGCCCAGAAAGCGTCTCAAGCCTTCAAGCACTTCCTCCCGAAGCGCTCCAGTTCTGCAGCGAGTCGTGAAAAACAGACCCCGCGGAGCTCTCAGCCTCAGCCCCCGCCTTCGGCCGCCTCTTCACAGCAGCGACAGCAGCGCAGCTCGAGGCCCCGCTCTCGCTCTAGCAGCCGACGCCCCACTCAGCGCGGGCCGCGGCCGAGGATTGTGGTGAAGCCGGAAGCCCCGAAGAAGTCCTAGCTCGCCTAGGAAAGCGCAGGTGTGCGAGTCCCGCTGCGGCTGGTCTCTCACCCAAGCGCGCCGCTGTTTCAGTCCCAAGATTTGCGACTGTTCCAGCGTTTTCTGCAAGGCGCAAGCCCGCACAGTTGCCCGCTTGCCTGCACACAAAAGCCGTTTTCACGGCTACCCAGATATATCCCGAAAAGAGTGTTTTTTCTGGTGTCCCGGCCACGGCCGATGGTGCTATAAATGTAGTGTCGATGCCCACTCCTCAGTGCCCATCCCTACACACAAGCACAGCCCTACACTTAGGGCTTGCGCACATAAAATCGACTCAGGTCGATTGCGCTTCCAACATAGTAAAAGTGCCCACTTCCCAGTGCCCACGAACACTATGTCTCACAGATCACAGGCTCTCTGTAAAAACGGGACCTGTGCGCGCTCGCTCTGCTCAGGCAGACAGCGCGTCCAAAGCAGTGAATGTGCCCGCTTCCCGCTTCGCATCCAGCCCTTAGCCAGCCATGCAGAGGCACGGGCAGCGCTTCCAGGGGTTTCGGACTGGGTGCTAGGCATTATAAAGAGAGGCTTCTCGCTACAGTTTTGACGACGCCCTCCCCGCTTCACAGCGCGCGTCGAAACTACGGTGACTTTAGAAGTAGCACACCTACTTCGCGCCGAAATATCAAAACTGATGAGCAAAGGGGCGATAGAGCATGTATCCCAAGCTCAAAGCGAAGGGGGGCTATACAGCAGATACTTTCTAGTCCCCAAAAAGGACGGTGGTATCAGACCCATACTGGATCTAAGACGGCTGAACAGAGCATTAGTGAAACGCAGTTTCAAAATGCTCACGACCAGGAAAATCCTCGCGCATATTCGCCGAGGAGACTGGTTTATGTCAATAGATCTGAAGGACGCGTATTTTCAAATACAGATAGCGTCACATCACAGGCGATACTTGAGATTCGCCTTCGAGGGTCAGACATACCAGTATACAGTCCTGCCATTCGGCTTGTCCCTGGCACCTCGTACATTTACGAAATGCATGGACGCAGCGCTCGCCCCTCTCAGACTCAGAGGCATGCGAGTGCTGAACTATTTGGACGACTGGCTGATCCTAGCTCAATCACGATCACAGCTCGTGGAGCACAGAACCATGTTACTCGATCACCTCGAGAATCTTGGTATCACGGTCAATTGGACAAAGAGTTCACTGAACCCCAGTCAAGCGATTTCGTTTCTGGGTACCATCCTGGACTCACAGTCTATGACAGCGCGGCTGTCGCCACAGCGCGTGCTGCACATTCAGCGAGCGGCGAGATCCTTCCGCTGTGGCGCGACTACCCCGCTCAGGACGTTTCAAAGGATGCTGGGTCTCATGGCCTCAGCATCACCAGTTCTTCAGCTGGGCTTGCTCCGCATGCGCCCTCTGCAGTTCTGGTTGAAAGCGCGAGTACCACGCGGAGCGTGGGTGTCCGGCCGGTTACGTCTCAAGGTCAATCAGAACTGTGTGACAGCCCTGATACCTTGGTTGGCGGACGACTGGTACCGATCAGGTGTAAGCCTGGGGACTTCCTCGGGAGTGAGGATGGTGTCGACAGACGCATCCACCTCGGGATGGGGAGCGCTGCTCGAGGGCAGACCGTTCTTTGGCCTGTGGTCAGAACGAGAAAAGCTCCAACACATCAACTGCCTGGAAATGCTGGCAGTGCACAACGCACTGACGCGTTTTTGTCCCCAAATCAAGGACCAACACGTCGTAGTCCGTTCAGACAACACGGCCATGGTGTCCTACATAAATCGCCAGGGCGGTCTGAGATCCACATCCCTGTACAGCCTGGCGAAACGCCTCCTAATATGGGCTCAGCGCAATTTGCGCTCGCTGAGAGCAGTGCACGTGCCTGGGCTCCAGAATGTGGGCCCAGACAGACTGTCCAGGAACAACATTCCCCTGGGCGAATGGTCTCTACACCCACAAACAGTCCGGCTGTTGTGGGAGAGATTCGGCAGAGCGGAGGTGGACCTATTCGCGTCCCGCGAAAACGCTCATTGCCCCGTGTTCTTTTCCAAGAACGACAGCGCGCTGTCCCGGATGTGGCCGCGCTGCCCGCTATATGCTTTTCCCCCCGTCTCCCTCCTGCCACAGGTGTTAGAGCGGGTCAGGGAAACAAGATGCCCAGTACTGCTTGTAGCACCGTTCTGGAAGAACCAAGCATGGTTTCCAGTCCTGATGCAGTTAGCAGACATCGCTCCATGGCCAGTGCCATTGAGGAGAGATCTCCTCTCGCAGGCCGGGGGCTCGATTTGGCACCCACACCCGGAGCTGTGGTCCCTTCATGCGTGGGCGCTCAACGGATATCCGTTGATCTCGCAGAGGGAGTGATGAATACCATCACTCAGGCCAGAGCACCGTCGACTAGGCGGCTTTATGCCTCAAAGTGGTCGGTTTTCTCCGGCTGGTGTACAGCTCGGGGCCTATCACCCCTCGACTGTGAGGTGACGGAGGTTCTCTCCTTCCTACAGGAGCTGTTGGATAAGGGCAGATCCCCTTCCACGCTCAAAGTTTATGTGGCGGCTATTACAGCGTTCTCTGGAACAACGCTAGGTCAGTCACTAGGAAGGAACGATTTAGTCATCCGCTTCCTCAGGGGAGCTAGGAGGCTGAATCCTCCCAGACCTCCTTCAGTCCCTATGTGGGACCTTTCTACGGTTTTGGCGGCCATGAAAGGTGCCCCTTTCGAGCCTATCCAATCTATTAGCCTCAAACATTTGTCTTTCAAAACAGTCTTTTTGATGGCTCTCGCTTTGGTGAAGCGCATAGGCGACCTGCACGCGCTCTCCGTGAGCCCAGCGTGCTTAGAGTTTGGACCTAATGACTCTAAAGTCATACTCAAACTTAAGCATGGCTATGTGCCAAAATCCCTCAACACACCGTTTCGGGCTCAGGTTATCTCCCTGTCTGCCCTGCCGGGATCAAGTGAGGAAGGGGACTCAAGTTTTCTTTGCCCCATTAGGGCTTTAAGAGCTTACGTGTCCCGCTCTGCTGTCTTCAGACAGACTGAGCAGCTCTTTGTCTCGTTCAGTGGACGTTCCAAGGGAATGGCTGTTTCGAAACAGAGCCTATCCAGATGGATAGTTGACGCCATAGCGCTGGCTTATACTGTCAAGGGCTTCCAGTGCCCGTTGGGAGTTAGAGCGGGATTTCCTTACAGGATATTTAATAAAGTTAATTAAATATATGTACGGCAGCAGGCTGGGCCTCGCCGTCTACATTTATTAGGTTTTACAACCTAGAGGTTCCCGCCTTGCAGGCTAAGCTACTATCGGTGTAGTCGATTCAGCTGTCTAACTAGAACACTGAAATCGCATGCGCAGTGCGCTACTGACTGTCTTATGGGCAGAATTATGTAAGACCCACATTTCCCACATTAGTTCAGGTTCCCCCACCCTGTCTATGTGATGTTATATTAGCGTCTGCGGACGCGGCCATATAAGGACAGAGGGAATCCCCTCTTGTCTCTAGACTCTCTCTGTGAGGTCATGTTTTACGTCTGCGGACGCTACAGAATAGGGAATTAAGGTCTCCCCTCCCTTATTCCCAGACTCTTTGTGAGTCTATCTGGTGGTTATGCACTGTATACCTGGATGAGCTTCCAGTGATCGGTGTTTTTATCCCAGCACGCACGGCGTTTTACAAGGGGTTCCCGTAGCGTTTTTACAAAAACGCAGTACGAGAGCTAACGTAACCTCGGTTTTCTCTAGAAGAGGGAACGAGTACTGCGTTCTCTGCCGTGCGTATGGTTCACTCTGGTTCGCTTCGGCGATGAAAATCAAGTGAATCAGCCTTTTCGAGCTCCTTTTATAGAGGTTAGCCACACCCGTCTCGGCGGGAAATGGCAAGGACGTCACTTCAGGCCTCGCTCGATAGGCTTATGCAGTTGCCGCAGAGCATCCAATGAGCGAGCAAGCCGTCTCGTCATAGCTGTGTACTGCTGCAACGCGCTTTACATGTATGAAAATTAAGGATAATTTTTTGCTTCAGTATTTCGTGAAAAAAGAGTTTTTCCCGTAGCGTTTTTACAAAAACGCAGTACTCGTTCCCTCTTCTAGAGAGGACCGAGGTTACGTTAGTAACCGAGTACGTTTTTAAAGTGGGTTTGCTAGTTTAGTTTAGTTTTTATTTTTTGAAAATGTTTAGTTTTAGTTTAGTTTTTATTAGTTTTAGTGTTAGTTTTAGTCTTTTTTTGTAATTCGGGTTATTTGTCAGGGGCAAGATTCAAAAAGGTCAGAAAAAGTATTGTGTAATAATAACTCAACAAAAACATCATAAAATTTTAGAAAAAAATTCACACCCCATTGAAATTCATTTACCTCTTACAAAATCCACACACCATACCAAAAATCTACACATCTTCTACACAGAATTCACACCCTATACAAATACGTTACCACAGCTGTACAATCAGGGCCGGCTTTGCCGAAAGGCGACACAGGCGGCCGCCTGGGGCGCCATCTGCTGGACGGGGTGCAAAATTGCAAAAAAAAAAATAATAATAATAATAATTAAATGTATGTATCATATTATGAAAGCTGCACACACGCTGTACACTTTTACTGCACTCTTAACCCGAATTAGTTGACTTTACTAGCAAATCGCGTGGAAACCTGTTGCCTTATATCACTTTAGTTTTTACACAAGCTGAAACTAAACATGTTGAGTTGTTTTAACATGGAATCCTAACTTTTTACACAAGCTGAAACTAAACATGTTGAGTGGTATTAACATTCATATCAATCACATGAAAAGAACCAGACAATAAGAGATTAAACAGATGAAATGAGGTGCTGATGACTTATAATCTTTATAGATGACTACATCAGTATGCAGTCATAGTCACTGGATCACTATACTCTTGGCTTTTTTGCTATAACAATTGTGCCTTTTAAACACACAGGTAAAGCAATCAGAGATAAACTAATGTTCAATTGTCAAGGGCAAGAGCCCAACTAAAGCCAACACTTATCACCATTATGGTGACTACAAATTAAAAAATAATTCATCAACATCTAAACCTCTGTTAATTCTCAATACCGTCTGCTTCTCAATACTCAATACAATTCTCAATACTCGTCCCGCCAGGTGTAGAGCCCCTTGGACGCACATTAGACGTGTCTAAAATACAGTCTTTTCACGTGACCATGCAGGTTTTTGATTTGGCCCCTCCCCTTCCTTATGAAACTAAACATACCAAGTTATCTCTGCTAAACCTGATTAGTGCAATGAATCTTTCAGCTAAATAGTACAAACAACTAATGTTGTTTAGTAATGATAGCAGGTTTTTACTAAACATAAAATAATAAGTAATGATCACTTGTAAGTTTAATTAGAAACAAAATCTGGGTTTACAGTGTGTGCACTGTCCACACACTCCTTGTATTTGTCCATTTCTTTTACTAGATTATATAATCCTAAAAAACGACTGAGTCACTCTGACAGGCAGCTGTCAAACTCACGCGCGTTGCTCAGCAACCGCGAGTGGCGTAAAAACATCTGACAGCTGGTTTTAGCCATAGATATCATATAAAGGCTAGATGTCTCGTCCGCGCTGCTGGCCAATGGAGCTCGACATCCGCACACGGCGGCCATCTTACGACAGGATGCTCGCTCACTCATAACATGGTGCATGTACTTTTAAATAACCATAACTTGCTCCATTTTCAACCGATTTTCAAACGGTTTGGTTTGTTATAAACGTCAGAGATGTAGCTATTATACTGCATACATATGAATAATTATGTTCAAAATGTTTAAGCATTCAGAATTATAGCCACGTTATAACGTTTGTAAGAAACCAAACCGTTTGTAAATCCGTCCAGATTTCAGCAAGTTACGAGCATTTTAGTTGGCGTATGTCACTCACCTTCCGTCCACAGCAGCAGGGAGCAGCAGCGCAGTCTCCTGACCTAAGATGGCCGCCAAGTGACGACACAGCTGACTCCGCCTTGAGCCATCTAGCCTTTCTATACATGTCTATGGTTTTAGCGCTTTAAATGATGGGGTAAAAGTTGAACATGGACAGGTTACCACGGTAGTGGTAAAACTAAACTTTTTGTAGTTCTAAACTTTTCCTGGTTTAGATGAACACTATCTAAGGCTGCATCGAAAGGTAACTTTGCGTCTTCTGCCATGTTAGATCCATAGATATAAACAAACTGCTTCGGTGTGTCGCATAAAAAAAAAAAAGACATAAAAAAAATATATATTCAACGAGACAATAGATTTCGTATTATTCTATGGTACTAGCTCCATTATTTGGTGGTTATAAGTTTTGAGGTACAAAGCAGGGTTTTTATGTTCACGTTTGTTATAACATTACATCATTTAATTAAGGTCCCGACGCTTCAGTTCAAACACACTGATCCCAGTTCATTTTACAGTTAGAAATTGCATGTCATTGTTTGCGCTGCGAGAAACTGAAACTGAAAAGATTAACCCTTGTGCATCAATTTAAAAAAGTTACTCATAGGTCCAAAGAGGACAAAAATGTCCAAGTCAAAAAACTCTCATAAAAATGTTATGCTTGGGAGCAAATACTTAAGTTTGGTCTCATTTTAAAGAAGACCCTTGGCAGATTGTTGTTGAAGTGAAAAAAGTGAAAAACGTGCAACCAAAATTTTTTTATAGAAGTTTAAGTTTATGAAAAATATTTATGAACATTATAATCAATATTTTATATAAAATATATATAAGTATTTTGTGTAACTAGTGCAACATTTTATTTTTTTTTTTTCAAATGAAATGGGGGTGAAATAGTACAATTACAATAAAAATAGACACCTGTGCCAAAATTAATGCAGTTAACATATAAAAAAAAAAAAACTTACTCGTAGGTCCAAAAGGGACAAAAATGTCCAAGTCAAAAAACTCTCATAAAAATGTTATGCTTGGGAGCAAATACTTAAGTTTGGTCTCATTTTAAAGAAGACCCTTGGCAGATTGTTGTTGAAGTGAAAAAATTGAAAAAAAGTGCAACCAAAAAAATGTTATAGAAGTTTAAGTTTATGAAAAATATTTATGAACATTATAATCAATATTTTATATAAAATATATATTTTATGAAACATTTGGAACTCTAAAACTGATATAAATTCAAAGCCATAAATCTAAACTGGTTGTGTTCCAAATTTGAGGATGATATCTCAAAAAATGAGCTTTCAGTAAGATTTTGTTTGGGCGCAGTACCAGACTTTCCCCATTGGATGCCAGCAAAACTCCACTGGTGAACACAGTGATTGGATTTTCGATTTGCAGTTGAGTTTTTCTCTCTCAAATATTACAAGCACACACATGCACACAAACACATTTTTTTTTTATAACACACATACCAACCACACTTAGACATCCATACCAACAAACCCACACAATTATCGTTGCATAATTTATCCAGTTGGCTCTATAATATGCCGAAGCAGAAAACAGGAATAAAGCGAGCATTTGCTTTATAGGCCTAACCTGAAAAAATGGCACCATCTGATAAAAAATGGTAAAAATGTCAATTTTGAAGCCTTGCCAACAGAATGAA
Organism: Scardinius erythrophthalmus; assembly: GCF_964197995.2. NCBI lineage: Eukaryota > Metazoa > Chordata > Actinopteri > Cypriniformes > Leuciscidae > Scardinius > Scardinius erythrophthalmus. The sequence goes on from NW_028296539.1 coordinate 288,720, forward strand.
AGCCTATTAAAAAAGATTGCATCATTTTATAGTTAAACGGCACAGGGATTAAAAAATGCAGTTTTAATGGGTTTCAATGGGGACATTTTTGTCCTTAAGGTGCTGAGAGGAAGTATTTTGTGTAACTAGTGCAAAATAGATTTTTTAAAGAAAATGATGATGAAATAGTAAAATTCCAATAAAAATACACACCCGTGCCAAATTTTATGCAGTTAGCATTAACACAGGCAAAGTGATCAAAAAAACAAAACTGAAAAAGCCAAAAATGTCCTCAAGGATGCACAAGGGTTAAAAAAATCAGCAGCTTAAACATTATTCATTATTCACTTATTCTCGCTGGTTATCCTTTGCTCATTTGACCACTATTTCATTTGAAATGAAAACACTATAACTGCTTTTCCTTGAGGTAAGATCTTAATGCTTCTCTATTGTTTTCTACTGTATCCTTCAGGTTGTTGCTTTTAAAGAGTTGTTGTGTGAACATTTAAAATAAAAAAATTTAAATGGGGGGGGGGGGGATTTGGGGCACTCTCGCCTTGGGCACCAAATAACCTAGAGCCGGCCCTGTGTACAATTTTCACACCCTATACTAAATTTACCCTATACAGTCAATAGCCTACTCATCTGGATTGAAGCAGCAAACATTCAGTGTAAAAGTAAAAAAAAAATGACATAACATTATTTAATATTTGAATCACAGCTTATATAGTGTTTTGACATCGACAACCACAACCAAAAAGTGCATTTTACCTCAAACTTGCGACTAGTTAACTTTCTAAAGAAGGTGCAATCGCTTCTCGGGTCGACATTAACACACTGACAAAATTATATTCAGAATTTAAAATATTTTTATACCACTTTTTAATGTGTGATTGTGTAAAGGTGTTCACGAGACAGAGATACCAACCTTTCGCGAACTTGCTTTCAACGTCGAACGAACACTTGCGCGCGCATGTGAGAGACGCATGAGTGACAGAGAGACGGGGGAGAGCAGGGAAAGGAAATGCAGCTGAACGAATACGCTGCGTGTTTTAAATAGCGTTAAAAAATGAAAGACCTTGACAAAGACGAAAACTAAGGACATTTACTCTATAATTTTATTTTATTTTAGTTAGTTTTGCCAAACACACATTAAAGTTTTAGTTAGTTATCGGTTTTTTGTAATGTCTCGTTTTTATTTTTATTTCAGTTAACGACAATGTTTTTTCCCACCCAGTTTTCGTTTTTTCGTTCGTTTTCGTTAACGATTATAACCTTGGTGTGTATATTATTTAGATTAGATACTTCGAGATGAGTGACGATTCCAAATTGTGAAGAGCGGCTGCACCTAACCTCACTGCCACCTCCCCTGACTGTAGAGCAAATATGCAGCCATGGCAGCCTCTGATAGAGTGAAGTCCAAAAAAAAAGAGAATTAACAACAGTGAGCACATACATCCCCCCTCCCCTGAGCTGTCATCATATGTCCTAGCGAAGTTGCAGCAGTTGCGGAAGGAGACCAATTAACTGCCACGTCATTCCTATGAGCAGATAAGGAAACTGGAAGAGAAGAATGAGGCTCTGGAAGCACAGCTGAGCAGACTTGCAGTGAGTGATTGGTCTAGTCACCACCAACAGAGTACATCCTCCCCTGTTCCTCAACTCTGTGCCTCAACCCAAGCTGCCTGAAAGATCGAGTGACAAAGATTTAGACTTAGAGACGGCTTAGAACAGAGGCTTCAGCTGCTGAAGATGATGTCACAGCTGACTCACGCCTGATCCACACAGCACCAGGCCTTCCCCCAGAGATCTTAAGAAGTGGCTACAGCTTGACCCAGTAACATGTCCATCCCAGTCAAGAGAGTACCTATAGGATACAAACTTCGTTAAGCCATATCCGAGTTCTTACAGCTGTGAATGTTCTTACAGCTGTTCCTATAGCTGTTCTCATTGCTTTGGAGAACATCCTGCCAGCAGATGCTAGAGAGAGATTCAAGTACCAGATTCTCATTGATTGCCCAAAGTTAGAGGAAGCAGTGTTGATTGCAGACTCCAATTGCAACTCGTTATACCCTATCTCAGAGACTATTGTGGTGCTTAACCAACAGTATAGACATTCCCACCAGATGGCCCTTCAGAGAATAGCCGAGCTTATGGACGGTCCGAATGTCGGCCACAGATGTTCGCACTGAGAGTTTGCTTGCTGATTAGTATACTTCAGCAAATAGGGAGTAAAAGCTATGTGGAGCAAGAGAGTGATTCCCATGTATTGAAACTGTTGTGTAAGCTGCTGCACAATCTGCTGACTCGTTTTCAATGGTTAGTTTGTTCAGCCCTTACAAGAACACATACACACCTTGCTGGATTTATCAGCAGGGTTTAGAGTTCGAGCTGCATGTTCAAGATAAAACCAGGTTCTATCCCCCAGCAAGTAAGCCAGTACCCACACACAAGAGGGGACACCAGAGAGACTTGAGATACGCAGCTAATGCCACAGAGAAAGACAGAGGTGACATGCTAGTTAAATCTCCTAGCACCAAGCCCAGAGACAGGAATAAGTTCAGCCCATATTGCCATGCTCAAGACCACTTCTTGAACAGGTGTGCCTGTTTACAGAGACTCAACAAAGATCATAAAATGCAGTGAATACAATCACACAAGAGATGTTGGTGTTGTGGAAAAGCCCATCAGGCCACACAGTGTAACCTCAGGACTCTCTGCAAGAGTTGCAATTGCCGACACTTGTACATCTTCCACAAGGTTAACAAGCCTTTGCAAAGATGCCTGAGTTACCTAAGGTCAAACCTTCTGAGAGCTTCTTAGTGAACACAACCTCAGAGAAGGTGTACCTAAATTGGTCAACCGACAGCCCACAAGTCTTTTTGAAGATCTTTAAAATACTTTTGAGAAATGGCAACCACTGCTTAGAGACTTACGCCCTATTGAATGACAAGTCCGAACGCATCACCTTCATTCGGCAGCCCAGCAGCTTGGATTGACTGGTTGAACAGAAGAGTTTGTCTAACGTACAGTCAGACAAGACCTCTACATCCTGTGAGGTTCTTCAGTGACATTCACAGTGTTGCCAGCGTTCCATCTCAGTACTTATTTCAGAACTTGCCAAACATTCACAGTAGAGGCACTAGGATTAGCCAAGCATACATATCCAGTTGATAAGTTACAGCGTAAAATACCATCATCTACAGGTTCTACAGAGCGGACAGAGTGACATCAACATCAGTTAAGCTCAGAAGAGGAGGCCTCGCTATTCACACAAACAATTTGTTGTGCTGTGATGCTAGGATGATTTCCAAATCAAGTTCTCCTGATGTGGAGTTCATGACTGTGAAATGCAGACCTTTTTATTTACCACATGAACTGGCAGCAATTTTCATCACTGCAGTGTATGTTCCCCAAATGCAGATGTAAAGCAAGCGATGGGAGAACTTTACAACAGCTGCAGACAGCCCATCCTGATGCATTTTATATAATTGCTAGGGACTTTGACAAGGCTAACCTTAAATCTGTTGTACCTCATTTCTATCAACATGTTACATGTGCAACAAGAGGGAATAATACACTGGATCTTTATACACAAATATCAAGAATGCATACACTGTATCCCTTTTACCTCACATTGGCAGCTCTGATCACCTGACTATCCTGCTGGAGCCTGCATACAGGCCAAGATTGAGACAAGAGACACCAGTAGTCAAGGACATTAGAGTGTTGCCACAGGAGATGTTTCCATCATTACAGGGCTGCTTTTAGAGTACACAATAGAGCATCTTTAAGGAGGCAGCAACATCTGGGGACTTTAGAGGACCTAGAGGAATATGCAGAGATTGTGTTGGGATTCATAAGCAAATGCATTGATGATGTTACTGTTACAAAAACTGTCAAGCTGCGTCTCACTGATAAGTCTTGGCTTATGTAAAAGGTAAAAGTTGCTTCTTGCTGAGGCTTTGTGATGCTGCATTCAGATCTGGTGACACTGAAGTGAACAATATATCAAGGAGCAGCCTAAAAAGAGGAATCAGAAAGGCTAAAAGATTGTATGGGAAAAAGATGTCGAGCAATTTCACTGACTCCAAAGACACAAGGCGCTTATGGCTGGGATTCCAGACAGCTACAGGCTACAATCCTACTATATGTGACCCTGGATCACAAAACCAGTCTTATGTTGCACGGGTATATCTGTGGCAATAGCCAACAAAACATTGTATGGGTCAAAATTATAGATTTTTCTTTTATGCCAAAAATCATTAGGATAATAAGTAAAGATCATGTTCCATGAAGATATTTTGTAAATTTCCCACCTTAAATATATAAAACATTTATTTTTGTGAGTGAATGCAGCATTATCGCCAATAGAAATGGACAACTTTAAAGGCGATTTTCTCAATATTTCGATTTTTCTGTACCCTCAGATTCCAGATTTTCAATAGTTGGCATCTCGGCCAAATATTGTCCTATCCTAACAAGCCATACATCAATGGAAAGATTATGTATTCAGCTTTCAGATGATGTATAAATCTCAATTTAAAAAAAATTACACATAAGACTGGTTTTGTGGTCCAGGGTCACATATGTGGGACGGACAATGACCCCTCCCTACCAGATAACCTCAACATCCTATTCTCTCAGTTTGATATCACAGACAACAGAGCAGTACAAAGGTGGGCACTGCCTCCCACCTACCAGGCATTCCAGCTTATGGCAGACAGCGTGAAGAGGGTATTCTCCAACATCAACCTTTGGAAGGCTGCTGGTCCAGATCACATCCCAGGTTGTGTGCTGAAGGAATGTGCATAACAGCTGAAGGATGTCCTCATGGACATATTTAACATCTCCCTCAGTCAAGCCAGAGTGCCTATCTGTTTCAAAAGCGCCACCATAATACCTATGCCAACGAAACCAAATCCAGCCTATATAAATGACTACCATCCTGTAGCCTTGACCCATATAGCCATGAGATGCTTGGAGCGGCTTGTAACAAATCACATCAAGTAGGGGTGCAACGGATAAAAAAACTCACGGTTCGGATCGTTTCTCGGATCAGAGTCACGGATCGGATCATTTTTCGGATCAGCAAAAAAAAAAAAAAAAGACAAGACAAGACAAATAAACACAAGTTTTGTCTTTTTGTTTATTAACATTTTTAAAATATTAAATTAAAATATATAAAATCAACAGTGGGTGCGCGACGGGTTCATTCCATGAAGCGTGACTATAAACACACTGATAGCGTTTGTGATGGCTTTAGACCGGTCTGATTGTGCAACGTTGAGCAGCCTTCGTTTTCACTCCTGTCAGCGAAACACCGGGGTGATGTCGCTTCAAATGCGTGGCCATGCTTGATGTGTTTCCACAGATGTCCCGATACCACTTTTTCACTTCCGATACGATACCGCAGCTTTGGCTATTTGCCGATACCGATATCAATCCGATATTTTTATTTTATTCTTGAACTAATACTACTACTAATAAAATATATGGAAGCACTTTGCTCAATAAGCCACATAAAAACATCTCACTCAAATGGAGAACAAATACTTCTCCAGTATATAGTCCACAACAACAGTTGATTATAAAAGACTGCCACCCTTTATTCAAAAGACCTTGAGATATGTTTGGTAATTGTTGGCTACCTGAATGAATTTAAAATTAATTTGCTATATTTCAGATCAATATATTTGTTTCCTTAAAATTTTAATTAACTTTAACGTTATTCTCATCTGAATAATAAATAATTTATTTCTGTATAAAATGAGAGCCTACTACCATTAAAAACATTTGATTTTCTTTTTTAATCAATGTAGAATGTGTAACTTCAAAATAAACAGATTACTCTGTTTGAGGACAAGAAATGAAAACCAATGCAATATGATGAATGTCCAAAAGATGAGATAATTTTTGCTTTTAAACAGCGTGTGTGTGCGTGTGTGTGCGCGTGTGTGTGTGTGTGTGTGTGTGTGTGTGTTCGATCGCGCCCCTGCCTCTGTCTCTGTCTCTCTCTCTCTCTCTCTGACACACACACACACACACACACATTCCAACATACATCGCAGCCTGTTCATTTTGCTGCGTTCACACCATACGCGAATAGAGCGTCAAATTCGCGTCTAGTTCGATGCTTGAACAGTTTGAATCCTTTCGCGCGTCCAAAGCGAATAGGACGCGCCGCGCGCGTATAACGGTGCGTGTCCACTACAGCGGCAAAACTCCACTCAGTGCCGCTGGTAATGCTATAACGCCTCCGCTTTGGGGTGTGTCTGTTGCGAGTGTGTTTAATATACGTTTTTTTCAACACACGGACAGTATAATCATTAAAGATTCACGCGATTACATTTAGAAATAGACAAGCTTTGTTTCCAAATGCCCCAAGCAAAGATATCCTTTCAATTTTTGATAAACTTTTATAAATCCAGCCAATATAATCACAATGAACACATCCAAAATAAAATCTTTAACATATATAACAACTGCAAAGCGTCTAATTTGTAAACAAAATGATTTACGCACTAAATCCAGCATAAACTCCGGCACAATTTGCATATTTTTAAACTCCCAAAACAGACGTCACATCCCGAACCTCACAGCAATTGGCTGCCAACCGCGTTTTTCGCTTGATATTTGCATAAAGTCGAGAACTGCCCAACCTTTTGTCGCTCTCAATGCTTTCTCCGGTCCGCTGTCAATCCCAAAATGCAATGCGCGAACGTGAAGCTCGACTTCCATAGGAATGAATTGAAAACGCTCGCTCCGCTCCGCTCGCACCGTGCCAGTGGACACGCACCGTAATGATAAAGCGAGCGTTTGAAGCGAAATAGACACGTGTTCCAGGGAAGCCAAAATACTCCCATACAGGGGATTTAAATGACGCGGGGCGTTCAAGCTCCTCCGTTCCTCCGCTCGCCATGACCACGCTGTGTGTGGACTGAACATGCGCACAACTTTTTTTTTTTTTTCATAAATTAATCCGCGGATCACGTGTGTGCCGAACCGAAGATATTGATCCGAACGGATCACGGATCAATGATGATCCGTTGCACCACTAACATCAAGTCATGCCTCCCAACCAGATTGGACCCATTGCAGTTCACATATAAAGCAAACCTGTCTATGCTCTATCTACTCTTCTCCAACTCACTCTGACACATCTGGAAAACAGGAACACTTACGCTATGATCCGGTTAATTGATTTCAGCTCAACATTTAAAATAATCTTGTCACAACAGCTTATTGAAAAGTTTTTGTTGCTGGGTGTGGATCCTGGGATGTGCAGATGGATTTTGGACTTTTTGACAGAGAGACGGCAGACAGTCAGAGTAGGTAACGTAAAATCTAAGATGACCACGGTGAGCACATGATCACCACAAGGGTGTGTACACAGCCCTTTACTGTTTACGTTATGTACGCATGACTGTTCTGCTACTTTCAACACCAACCACATCATAAAGTCACTGCTCGAGTCCAAGACTACTAGAGTTACAGTGGATGGAGTAGTCAGATATGCTTGTTATGAGTTAAACAAATGTATCTCCTATATCCCCAGATAACACTCTGCATTGTCTCCGAGGAATAGAGAGACGATTAGCCCGAGATCCAGCACAAGCAGCAGCCTACCAGGTGAAGATGAACAAGTTAGATGAGGCAGGATATGCGCAAATGATACCTCCAGACCAAATGGATCAAGCTGAAGATTTGTGGTATATCCCCCACTAGATGACACAGCACAACAGCAGGAAGAGTTGTCTTAAACTGTTCGTTCCAACATGGAAGTAAAAATGTCAACCAATTGCTCCTCCCTGGTCCCACACTGGGCCCTTCCCTGATATCTGTCTTCCATGAACATACTTTTGCACTGAGTAGTGACATGTAGAGGCATGTTTTCTCAGTAGCCATGCTCAGTCTTCCAGGAGATATAGAGATAGTTTTCTTGACTGCCCATTCCAGAGTTTCCCCAATGAAGCAACAGTCCATATCTCATCTTGAGTTGTGCACTGCTCTGACAGGAGCGCAACTAGCCAAGTAATTGAATTCAGAATTCAGAACTCAGTGTTCCCATACGTCAAGTCACGCTCTGGTCAGATTCTGTTACTGTGCTGGCATGGTTTCAAGCTGACTTAAAGTCTTTGTTGGCACGAGAGTAGCAGAGACACAGGAACTCACAGACACAGAGGCCTGGTATTATGTCGATTCCAAGTCTAATCCTGCCAAAGGCAAGACTAGGGGCAAGATGTTAGCTGAGTTAGCCAAGCAAAGCCGATGGAATCAAGGTCCATTGGTCCTCTTCCTGCCCCCAGATCAGTGGCCTCAGATTTCTCTTCTACAGCTACCTACTGAAAATGCTGACATGAAACAAATCACATTTTGTGTACTTTTCCCATTACAGTTCCCATTACCAACCAAACCCTGACTGATTACAACTAGTTTGAGTTCTATAAACAATTACTAAAACTTAAAGTCAGAGTCCTACACAAGGCGGCTACCCATAAAGTTACCAAGTTGAGATGGCTCATCTTATTTCAGGTAATTCTACCAATGAGCAGTAATCTCCGATGTACAGAGTATGACAGTACTATACACCTTATCAGAGTTGGCAGTCATCTCAGACGGACATAGCAGTTAGAAGAATCATCCACCATTCACCCCATAGTTCTTAACCTTAAGCATCCCCTAAACATCCAGGACTTTGACACAATTCTACACCATCCAGGAGCAGAGATGGTGCTCGCTGAAGTGTGCCACAAGTTCAGCTATTAGCAGTCAGCTATTAGCAGACCACTTATGGAGACACTTTGTCAGTAACAATCTTCCAGAACTACAAGTCTGCCAGAAGTTGCACAGGGAGGCAGAGAACCTGAAGCCTGGCACGGTTGTCATGATTGCTGATCATCAATTACCCCTAGCTTTATGGCCAGGTGGACAAGTAACAAGAGTTTTCCACAAAGAAGATGGGAGATCAGGAAGTCAAAAACAAAATCTATCTTCATCCCATCACCCGCCTCATCAACCTCCCAGCTCTACCAGACTGAGTTCCCCTTAGTAATTTCCCTTACTTGATAGAGCCTTTTCTGAGTTGACAAATATGGGGGTGGCTATACCCCCATTTATATGTGTGTGTATATTATATGTATATGTGTATACCCCCTTTTCTGTTGCCTTTGGCTTGCTCAGTTGGGGATATTTGGGGATATTTAATTGAATTAATCAATCAACGATACCATTGATCAGCATTACCAAACGTGGACGTTCCACTAGAAACAAACATTGATGTATTGTTTTAATTTATTACTGTGAAGCTGCTTTGATACAACCTATGTTGTGAAAAGCGCTATATAAATAAACTTGACTTGACTTGACTTGACTATAGATAATGCCTGCTATGCAGTAATAGAATAGAGACATTAGCACCCCCCTGTGACTTTAAGACGCAGTACACTGATGACTCAGCATTGGTTCAGTATTCACAGGACACAGTTCAGACTGCATGAATAGAGACTTCCAGTCTCGCTGTTGTTGTTATGGAGTGCATTCAAATACAAGTGAATGACTTAATTTACATTATGCATTAACTTTGAAGAGTTTGATGTATCAGCATTAGTTGCTAGTTATAATTGCATATGTGCACCATTGTGCATTGCATCCTCTGTATACGGCACTAGTGAAAGCATATCAGAGACGTTTAAATATTGGTATTTGTTAATAATTTTGTAAATTTCAAGTCACCTTGAGTATGTCTGTGTTACATATTTCATATATAACATATTTCATATTTCACACACACACACACACACACACACACACACACACACACACACACACACACACACACACACACACACACACACACACACATATAACATGGCATATATCCCAGTTCCCTAGTTCAAGCCAGGAGTCCTTTTTGTGTGGAGTTTGCATGTTCTCTCTGTGTCTGCGTGGGTTTCCTCCAGGTGCTCTGGTTTCCCCCACAGTCCAAAGACATGCAGGTTAGGTGGATTGGATATGCCAAATAACCGTAGGAATGTGTGTGTGTGTGTGTGTGTGTGTGTGTGTGTGTGTGTGTGTGTGTGTGTGTGTGTGTGTGTGTGTGTACATTCATTTAAAATTGCTTTTTTCTCTTAATCCATTTATATTAATGGATCCTATTTTAAGGCTCTCCTTGAGTATGTATGTATGCATCCACATCATTTGAGCTTGCTTGCTCAACATTCAAATACTTAGCATTATTTTCCTTTTAGCAGTCTGCAGCTTCCGCAGCTCCATTAAAGTATATGTCATCTCTGACTGGACAACATATGTCTGCTCAATATCCACCAGCATCCCACACTAGTCTCCTCCACAGTTGGGCTGTATTCTTCTAAGAAACACACTAATGTATTATCCACACTGCAGTATTTTTTCAAGAATCTGTTTAAGATGTGAGAATGCAAATGTGTCAAGCTCACACCTGCACTGTATTTTTATTGTTTTACAGCTGTCAAAAAATATGAGGTCTCAAAACCAAACCTCTTTTGTCACCCAACAATTGCAATGGGTAATTGTCTCTTAATAGGCTTATTAAATCATGATGCTCGGAAATTATTTCATCACAATCAATGACAGCCACTGAACATACATATGACACGCTGCCAGATGTTCAGGGACTGCAGAGTATCTCTCTCTCTCTCTCTCTCTCTCTGTCTCTCTCTCTCTCTCTCTCTCTCTCTCTCTCTCTCTCTCTCTTGCTTTGCATGATGGGAGTTGTGTGAGACGAAGTGAGAGGTGCGTTTGGGGAAACGTTTTATTTTTTTTACAATTCTTGTTTATATATATATATATATATATATATATATATATATATATATATATATATATATATATATATATATATATATTCTTTTTTCCCCCTAAAAGGTTTGTGTACAAGAAAAAGGTAGCAATAGTCACCGGGTAATTCTTTTTCTTTTTCTTTTTCTTTTTCTTTTTCTTTTTCTTTTTCTTTTTCTTTTTGTCTCGGTGCGGAGGGCCGGGATGGAAGGTTCCTCTTTGTCACTCCACCTTTGAGTCAGGTGTGTGCCTGACATCAGCGCAGCAGTTGAGGACGTGCTTCTGGCAATTGGAGAACAGAAAGTATTTGGAAACGTTGTATCCTCATCCAGAATGAACAAGGCCATGATAATAATAATAATTTGTTACATTTATATAGTGCTTTTCAAGGTCCTCAAAGTGCTACACATATGGAAGGGGGGAATCTCCTCAACCACCACCAATGTGCAGCATCCACCTGAATGATGCAACGGCAGCCATATTGCACCAGAACGCCCACCACACACCAGCTTACTGGTGGAGAGGAGACAGTGATGAAGCCAATCAGTATATGGGGATGTAGGAGACCATGATGGACAGGGGCCAATGGGCAAATTTGGCCAGGATGCCGGGGTTACACCCCTACTCTTTTTCGAAGGACATCCTGGGATTTTTAATGACCACAGAGAGTCAGGACCTCGGTTTAACGTCTCATCCGAATGGACGGTGCTCTTTGACAGTATAGTGTCCCCATCATTATACTGGGGCATTAGGACCCACACAGACCACAGGGTGAGCACCCCCTACTGGCCTCACAAACACGTCTCCCAGCAGCAACCTGGTTTTTCTCAAGAGGTCTCCCATCCAGGTACTGACCAGGCTCAGCCCTGCTTAGCTTCAGTGGGCAACCAGTCTTAGGCTACAGGGTGATATGGCTGCTGGCTATATATCCACCGTATATGATGGTTTTTTTTAAAGGATCAAAGTTTTGTGAGTCTGATTGTGAGCAGCGTTTTTGTAAGTGGAGCATTTGTTTCACAGTCAACTAAAGTTACAATATCCACCGTATATACCTTATGTGTGCATTGAACTACAGAGGTTTGGAAAAATGGCAAGTGGGATAAAATGAATTCCTCATGGATGGAAGTGGAAGTGTTGGGTCTTTATGTTTCTAGAATCACCAACATTAGATGTCTCATTCCGAGACACCTATGTGAGTACCAACAATTTGAAGTGTTTTGAATGTGGCGATATTGGGCATAAAAAATGGCATAAAATGCAAGCAAAAAGCAATGCTAAAAAAGCAAATAAACTTGAATTGTAGGACGGTGGTGAAGTGGCAGATAAAAGCAAAGATCAGGCAACAGTGAATGAAACTGAAAAAGATGAGTGAGTAGTATCAGACTAATATCCGGACTACTCATGAAAAAAAGTGACTCCACTAAAAATATAGGACAAAAGTTTTTCGAAGAAAATTAATCTGGAAAGAATATGGGAAAAAAACCGTGTTGAGAAAAATACAGAAATGGTAGAATGTGGAAAAAGTGGCAGGAAGCAGTTACGTGAATGCTTAAAAAAAGCCTCAGACTTCTGATTGTATAGATATAGATATATAGATATAGATGTATAGATATCTATCTCAGCTTACTAAGAGCACTGGTTTGACAGAAGAGATGGCTGATGATGATTGTTTTTTTTTTTTTTGTTGTTTTTAATGCCTGACAGTCAGTTATCTATTGTAAGGAAGATAAATTATGTTTTAGGTGCAACTTTCGGAAGAAAAGTAGAAAGGTTTTTTTTTTTTCCTGATGTGAAAAGGTTTTTGATTTTAGCGGTCAAGATACAGCAGACTGTTAATAACGAATGGTTAGGCAGAAGGAAAAGATTCAGACTGAAAAAAAAAAAAAATTAACCAAACTGAGCTGAGAAAAAGTTATTGAAAAATCTTTATAGTTCCCTTTTGTTGTCACTCCGAGTTACGTCGGATGACGACGAATGGGGTTTCGCTTAGAAATCCTATCATCTTCGAGTATATAAAACGAGCCAATGGCAATGAAATGCCATGGGTCTGCGGAATTTGCATAGCGTAACTCCGCCCCACCCTGGGGGTATATAAGGAAGTCGCTGGCAACATGCAGATATGTTTTCGCTTCGGAGCCAAGTTGATGTACTTCACTCCACAGCCAATCCTGAGATTCATCTCTTCATTTCTCTTCAAGACAAGCCTCTCTCCAAGTGTTGGTGTGACAGCGAGTTCCAGCGAGTGCACATTCCCTGCTTATCTGTGCAGTGATTTGCCAGTGTTTGTCTGTTCTCTCCCTGGTCGCTTCAACATTTGTGGAGAAATCTCCTTTCTAAAAGAGCTTGCACGCGGCACATCTTTTTAAAGATGCCTCGCCCGTGCACTTCTGGTTGTGGTCTATTTGTTTCTGACTCTGATGGGCACAATCGCTGTCTTGTGTGTCTGGGCTTAGAGCACGCTAAGGCAGCGTTTGTGGATGAGTCATGTTCCCATTGCGGGAACATGCCCATCGCACGGTTACGGTCGAGACTCAATGACCTTCATGGTAGAGTCCCCTCATCCGCACCCCGATCTACGGGCTCCGCGAGAGCTAGTACTTCGGCTGGCGGCCAGGGTGACCTGAGGGTTACGGTGTGGGACAAAGCGCCAACTATTCCACGCTCCACACCGTCCTCTAGTGCCGTGCAACACGTGAGTGGTCCAAATGAGCCCGCAGTACAGTCCTCTGACTTGCCGCGGATCTCATTTGGCGCTCCAGAGGAAGATTCGATTCGATGTCGATCGCTGCATCACAGGGTGGGCAAGAGTCCTTGGGAAGTGAGGATTCGGCTGTGCTGCCACCTTCGGGTGTGCCAGCATTTCCCGAGTCTGATCCCGAGATGACTGCCATGCTTTCCCGGGCAGCCGCGGCCGGTGCGCTCGCGGCTGGACGATTGGTTTTTGGGTGCCGCCGCTGATCCCCGTCAGCGCGCGTCCCCAATGCCTTTCTTCCCGGACGTGCATGAGGAGGTCACGAGGTCCTGGAAGGCACCATTGTCTTCTCGTGATCGCTCGGCGACCTCCTCCGCCGTGCCTCCTCTCGATCAGGCGGCCGCCAAAGGGTACACTGGGGTTCCCCAGGTTGAACGCTCTGTTGCGATGCAGCTGTGTCCTCAGAGTGCTTCTTCCCGTGGTGACCCAAAGCACCCCTCCAAAGCCTGTAGGTTCTCTTCCACGCTTGTGGCGAAGGCCTATAGAGCTGCGGGGCTGGCGGCCTCCTCACTACATGCCATGGCGACACTCCAGGTCTACCAGGCCCAGATGTTGCGTGACATGCACGAGGGGAGGACTGACCCAGCGCTCTTTGATGAGCTGCGTGCCGCCACCGACCTTGCTCTCCGAGTGACGAAGGTGACCGCACGCTCCCTGGGACAGGTGATGTCCACTTGCGTGGTCCAGGAGAGACATCTGTGGCTCAACCTGGCCGATATGCGTGAGGCCGAGCGGACCTGGTTCCTCAACACTTTCCCACGCCTGGGCCGGTCATTCCGCCTCGCTGCACCACCGAGGGTACGTCTGTGGTCTGTATGACCCCGCTGGTACAGTTCCTGGAAGCCTGGTTAGAGCTTCCCAGGCTGTCCCGCTGGGTCGCGAGGACCATCAGGCTCGGCTACGCGATTCAGTTCGCGCGGTCTCCTCCCCGCTTCAGGGGAGTCCGCTTCACTATGGTCGGTGGCAATGCCCCGGTTATGAGAGCGGAGGTCGCTACCTTACTGGCGAAGGGTGCGATCGAGACTGTCCCTCCAGCCGAAATGAGGTCCGGCTTTTACAGCCCTTACTTCATTGTACCGAAGAAATCCGGTGGGTTACGGCCAATCCTCGACTTGCGCGTCTTGAACCGCTCCCTTCACAGGATGCTGTTCAACATGCTCACGGCCAAGCGCATTTTCGAGTGCATACGGCCGCAGGATTGGTTTGCAGCGATCGACCTGAAGGACGCCTACTTTCATGTCTCCATTCTTCCTCGACACAGACACGTTTCTACGGTTTGCTTTCGAGGGGCAGGCATACCAGTACGCGGTTCTCCCTTTCGGGCTAGCCCTGTCTCCTTGTGTCTTTACGAAGGTCGTCGAGGCAGCCCTTGTTCCCCTTCGGGAACACGGGGTTCGCATCCTGAACTATTTCGACGACTGGCTAATCCTAGCTCACTCTCGAGACCAGGTTTGCGAACACAGGGACCTTGTGCTCCGGCACCTAGCTCGTCTGGGCCTTCGGGTCAACTGGGAGAAGAGCAAACTCTGCCCCGTGCAGAGGATCTCTTTTCTCGGTATGGAGATCGACTCGGTCGCCATGTGCGCGCAGCTTACGAGCGAGCGCGCGCAATCACTGCTGGCTTGCCTTCGTCAGTGTGGTCCCACTGAAACTATTTCAGAGGCTCCTGGGGCATATGGCATCCGCAGAGGCTGTCACGCCGCTCGGGTTGCTTCATATGAGACCACTTCAGCTTTGGCTTCGCGATCGAGTCCCGAGGTGGGCATGGCACCACGGCACGCTCCGAGTTCCAGTGACTCCGACCTGCCGTCAGACCTTCACCCCGTGGTCGAACCTCAGTTTTCTTCGGGCCGGAGTGCCCTTGGAACGAGTGTCCAGGCATGTTGTTGTGACAACAGATGCCTCCACCACGGGCTGGGGCGCCATGTGCAATGGACATGCTGCTGCGGGCTCCTGGACAGGACCCCAGCGCCTTTGGCATGTCAATTGCCTCGAGTTGTTGGCTGTACGTCTTGCCCTGCACCGCTTCCATGCGTTGCTCAGGGGTCAACACGTACTGGTCCGATCGGACAATACCGCGACTGTAGCGTACATCAACCGTCAAGGTGGTCTGCGCTCCCGCCGTATGTCGCCACCTCCTCATATGGAGTCAGAAGCATCTGAGGTCGCTTCGTGCCATTTATATCCCGGGAGACCTGAACCAGGCGGCCGACGAGCTGTCTCGGCTTCGGCCTCTCGCTGGAGATTGGCGACTCCATCCCCAGACGGTTCAGCTGATTTGGGATCAGTTCGGGGACGCACAGGTAGACATGTTTGCCTACCACGACTCGTCCCACTGCGACCTGTATTATTCCCTGACCGAGGGCACGCTCGGCACGGATGCACTGGCGCACAGCTGGCCGAAGTATGCGTTTCCCCCAGCGCAGACCTTGCGCAAGATCAGGGAGGACGAGGAGCAGGTAATTTTGGTTGCCCCGTATTGGCCCAACCGCACCTGGTTCTCAGAACTAGTACTCCTCGCGACAGCACCTCCCTGGCCTTTTCCCCTGAGGAAGGACCTGCTTTCTCAGGGACGGGGCACCTTATGGCACCCTCGTCCCGATCTTTGGAACCTCCACGTGTGGCTCCTGGACGGGATGAGGCAGGTTTGAGTACCCTACCACCAGCGATGGTGGCTACCATCACTTCCGCTAGAGCAGTGGTTCTCAACCTCTCCTGCAGGGACCCCCTGACAGGCCATGTTTTTGTTTTAACCCTGAAATGGCACACCTGATTCAATTAATGAGTAGTTATTAGAGTAGGAAGAGTAGGAATTAGTCAATTAATCAATTAGTCAACTACCCATTAAGCCTTTAATTAACTGAATCAGGTGTGCCATTTCAGGTTTAAACAGAAACATGGCCTGTCAGGGGGTCCCTGCAGGAGAGGTTGAGAACCACTGCGCTAGAGCATTGTCCACGAGACATGCCTATGCGTTGAAGTGGAACCTCTTCGTCAACTGGTGTTCTTCTAAAAATCTAGAACCCACGAAATGCCCCATCAGTGTCGTGCTTTCCTTCCTGCAAGAAGGGTTGGAGCGTAGGCTGTCTCCCTCCACCCTGAAAGTGTATGTTGCCGCCATTGCCGCACATCACGACGCAGTTGATGGTAAGTCCTTAGGAAAGCACGACCTGATCGTCAGGTTCCTGAGGGGAGCCAGGAGACTGAATCCTCCTCGTCCTCCCCTCGTACCCTCTTGGGACCTCTCAGTGGTTTTAACTGCCCTGCAGAGTGCTCCCTTTGAGCCTCTGCAATCAGTGGAGCTTAAGTTCCTGTCAATGAAGACAGCGCTCCTGGTTGCATTGGCCTCCATCAAGAGGGTAGGGGACCTGCAGGCATTTTCGGTTGACGAAGCGTGCCTGGAATTCGGACCGGCTAACTCTCACGTGATCCTGAGACCCCGGCCTGGATATGTGCCCAAGGTTCCCACCACACCCTTTCGAGACCAGGTGGTGAACCTGCAAGCGCTGCCTTTGGAGGAGGCAGACCCAGCCTTGGCACTGCTCTGTCCAGTACGCGCACTCCGTGCTTACGTAGACAGGACGCAGTGTTTCAGGACCTCAGACCAGCTCTTTGTCTGTCATGGTGGGAAGCTGAAGGGAAAGGCTCTCTCCAAGCAAAGGTTGTCTCACTGGATAGTGGACGCCATTGCTTTGGCATACCAGCAGCAAGGTCGACCATGCCCCCTTGGTGTGACGGCCCACTCCACACGGAGTGTGGCATCCTCTTGGGCTCTAGCGCATGGCGCCTCGCTAACAGACATCTGCAGAGCTGCAGGCTGGGCGACACCTAACACATTCGCGAGATTCTATAATCTCCGAGTGGAGCCAGTTTCTTATCATGTACTCGCTTCAACTAGCCGGTAAGAGATTCTGCTCAGGTGTCTTCGCTTGCTCGCCATTCCTCTCCACGGACGGGATACGTGCGATATTTTCCTCAGGTGAGCCTGATAAGCCCTGAGTCTCCTCCAGCACTGACGACGTCAACGCCAGAGTTATGCCACCGGCAGCTTTCGCGCTTGGCTAGGTGCCTCCATGTGCATGGTTCCCCTCCGGGCGACCCCCACATGTGTATTCCACTGTAAGCCTCTTTGAGCATGTGTCTTTCCCTTGGCAAGCCACCTTGCCACCCCTGGGGTTGAAATATTCCACCTGCGGCTGGACACCCCAGTGTTATTCCGTATGCAGCCCTTCGGGGTCATATGTGTATTCCAAGTCCCCCCCTTCGGGTTGGGCATGATTGCATATTTCCACTGGATATGCTTCCCAGTGTACCTTGGTATTCCTGTGTTAAGTAGGACTCCTTCGTCCGTGCTAGTCTCACGACAGGGAGCTCAGACTTACGCAGGGCACTGGAAGACAGTCGAGAGGTGGCGTGATTACACTGGGAACCCCATTCGTCGTCATCCGACGTAACTCGGAGTGACAACGAAAGGGTACGTCTCGGTTACGGATGTAACCCTCGTTCCCTGAGTAGGGAACAGAGACGTTACGTCTCCCTGCCACATTCGCTGTACCGCTGGAACGCCTGAGTTCAGTCTCGGCTCCTCAGCGAAGACATATCTGCATGTTGCCAGCGACTTCCTTATATACCCCCAGGGTGGGGCGGAGTTACGCTATGCAAATTCCGCAGACCCATGGCATTTCATTGCCATTGGCTCGTTTTATATACTCGAAGATGATAGGATTTCTAAGAGAAACCCCATTCGTCGTCATCCGACGTAACGTCTCCGTTCCCTACTCAGGGAACGAGGGTTACATCCGTAACCGAGACGTTCACTTGTGAAAAAATCACAAGGGCTGTACTGTCTGTTCTTTTTATTTGTTTGTTGTTCCTAATTTTTTCCCATTTCTGTCCTTTTTTAATGGAGAGCCTTAAAATAGGATCCATTAATACCAATAGAGTAAGAGAAAAGAGTGTTCCTACAGTTATTTGGCATATCCAATCCAACTGGTGGGGGACTGTGGGGGAAACCAGAGCACCCGGAGGAAACCCACGCAGACAGAGGGAGAACATGCAAACTCCACAAAGAAAGGACTCCTGGCTCAGCCTAGGCTCGAACCAGGGTATATGTCATGCTATATATATGAATATGTGAAATATGAAATATGTTATATAGTGTCAAAATATGTATTATTGTAACACAGAGTGTTAGGAACAAGAAACAAGGAAGAGGAGGATCCAAGTGCGGTTTATCAGTTTATTAACAAAATTATAAGAAAACATCCAAACAACAGGAGACATGGGCAAAAACCCAGAGTAAATCCAAAACAAAGTAAAGTAAAGTAAATCCAAACAAGGGGCGAAACAGAACTGAAAACAACTTAAACAATACATCCACTAAAGACAACACCAGACAAAGAACATAAGAAACACTGGGATATTTATACACAAGGGGTGATTGGGGAACAAGACACACCTGGGAACAATCAGGTGTGCTAAAAAAAACTACAAGGGACTACAAAACATGGTGCAAAACAGGAAATAACATAAAAGTCCACACAAGACAGGAATTATGACAATTATTCATACATAAAATATGGGCTAGATTTATATGTCAATATATAGAATTGTTCCAGTTTCTAATAGGTTTCATATATAGCATGTGTACATCTGTGTTTTTACATTATATGAGGATGTATTTAATATATGGATATTTCATATATGATATGTACTTATATTACATTTCCAAATGGGTATAACATAGTAGCTTTGGCTGTCACCTGTCTGTTTTAGGTTTTGAATATGTTTCATGTCCTTTGTTTTGACGTTTGGTTATAGTCATGTTTCCTGTCAAGTCAGATGATTCCCTTGCTCCTCATGTGATCTTGTAATGTGGTTCCTTTATGCTTGTTCGACTTCATACAGCGCTGAGCAGACTGATTGGCGGCTGACTTGAAGCAGTGCATGCAGTTAACCCTTTCACACGTAGGTTTAAAATATTCTGGCTGACCCCCCAGCGTGAGTTTTTTAAGGCGACTGTTATTTAGAACGTGTCACTTTATGGTTTCCATGGTGACGCGTCATTGCTTGTCACGTGACATACCGCAGCAACAACAGCGCTGAATGAATGATGATCTGCTTTTATGTCAGTTTTCCTTTTGAATTCAAAATATTCACAAATTTGTTAGCTATGACATGAAATATCTGATATTCCGATTGTCAAATATGTGCAAGTGAACGTTTTGTTGTTTAAACACCTTTATAACGATCGCGTTAGTTGAGCTGTATGCGTGGTGGGCGCCGCCAGGTAAGTTTGTGCCGCAGACACAGTTCAGAGAATCGGATCTGTTGGATTTACAACACGTGAATTCACCCACTTCTCCCGAAATACATAAAAGCGTCTGGTGAACTGGGAGAAGAATAGAGTAAACTTTAAAGTTACTTACACAATGTGTATCTGATATGAATAAAACGTAATTATAATGGAAAGGATTATTATTGCCTCTTCCATAGTGTGTATTTTACAAACTCTAAATGTATTGTTTTTTTAGTACTTATGTGAATTTATATGTCTGAAACCTAAAATAAACATTATGTGGTTGAAAACACTGAAAAGTTGTAATATATAACAGCTCTGAGCGCGCCTGTCTCTGGCTCAGCGCCAGCCAACGCGCGAAAGCACATTTGAATTTAGCAGTTGATCACGTGATGCGCTGACCGTTCTAATCACACTGGTGTGATCGTACGCTCCAGGGACCAGCCTAGACTGATCACACCGGTGTGATCGTACGTGCGAAAGGGTTAAATTGTGTCCGACTTGAGACAGCACTGACGCCATGTGACTGTGACGTATGCCATCAGAGAGTGATTCGAGAGCAGCAGGCTGATTCCTTCTGCGCAGCTTCTCAAGAGCGGCTGCACAAGCTCTGATGACGACACAACTGTTCCATGATTGGCCGGATTCACCACGTGGCAGCGATCACATGTGTTTTGTGTTTATTCGAACACCTTTAGTTCCACTTATGTTCACAAATCTGTTTTTTTTATAACAGTAAAAGCTCCTTTTATGTAGTCATGATGTTATATTGTGTCAGGTTTATCAAAATAAATCTGATTAAAAATGTAGACCCATTAAAAATGTAGACCCCACTGGTATTTAATAGTATAGGCTTATGTTGAACTTTATTCTAGTACAATCAGATGTTGTATTTAGCAGTGCATAAAGTTTTAAATGGAAATGTATCTGAAACGTCAAATACACTTGTATTTGCACTTTTGCACTTGTATTTACATTTATTCATTTAGCTGACGCTTTTATCCAAAGCGACTGACAATTGCTATATATGTCAGAGGTCACACGCCTCTGGAGCAACTAGGGGTTAAGTGTCTTGCTCAGGGACACATTGGTGTCTCACAGTGGATTCGAACCCGGGTCTCTCACACCAAGGGCATGTGTCTTATCCATTGCGCCACACCACACCATGTGGTATTTGAAAGTCAAATACATTTGTATTTTATTTAAATACAAATAAAGCATTTATTTCACTTTAGCTGTGGTAAAGTATGCAAACACCACGTGAGCGGTCATTACGTGAAGCAGAAAGTGTCCGACTTCACATCTCTGTTTTCAGCTCCTCCCCGCCTGCACGGCAACTCTCGCCAATCAGTTAAATCCAGTCACAGCCAATGTCGAACACACCTTTTGTCTCATGTGTTATATATTGATTGGTTACCTGTGTCCATTGCTTTCAGGTGTGTCTTGTTAGACATTAGTCTTTGCATAGCCCTCAGGTTTTCATAAGGCTTGTTTAAATGAAGGTGGACAAGGCCTAATAGACATCCAAAGCCTGATTAAACCAGGGCTGCGTTCAGCCCCGACAAAACGTTGCACAACGTTTTTTAAACAGAAACGGTGATGCGTTGAACACACTGTTCTGATGACGCAAGAGTTGCAATTATGGCAGCTGAGAAGGCCATTCTTTGTGCTCTTTGTGAAGAATTTTCGCAGCCTGATGAAGTCGGTATAAATATGTGTTTAATAGGCTACTACAAAATGCCCGATGTTACAGTTACTGCACTTGCTGCCCAGAACAAAAGAGAACATCCCAATCGAGTGAAGGGATTGCTGAAACTGAAATGGAAGCACACATCTTACCTAATTCAGACTAAAACACATCTATTTAGCCTCACATACTGACTTAATTTGTATTTCTGTTTTAATGTATTTTCTTTCTCATTTTTAGGAAAAGCACTTAATTACCATTGTTTATTTTTATACCAAATAAGCATACACTTGCAATGAAGCTAAAAATATAAACAACTACATCATTATGTTGATATCCTATATTTTTACAATAAAACTTACGACAAACATGTCTTCTAATATCTTAGTTGTTGCGTATACCGAGCTGCATCGAACACATTTGTAAATTACTTTCCTTGAACCCATTGTGCGAGTTCACTTTAATACCGAGTGCTTTATATACATGTTGCTGCTGATTGGACTGCAGTTCTGACACACCCACCAAACAAGAG
The DNA here is from genome assembly GCF_964197995.2 of Scardinius erythrophthalmus. Classification (NCBI taxonomy): domain Eukaryota; kingdom Metazoa; phylum Chordata; class Actinopteri; order Cypriniformes; family Leuciscidae; genus Scardinius; species Scardinius erythrophthalmus. The sequence goes on from NW_028296539.1 coordinate 310,786, forward strand.
AAAACGTATCTCAAACCCCGTTGCACACCGGTGCACGCCGTTTCCAGGAAACATGAAACGTTCAACCCGGAAACCGTAGTAGAACGTTGCGCACCGTTTTGAACTTGAACGTGCCCCAGGACTTTTAGGCTGCAGGTAGCACAGAAGATGCTACTGTACAGGTGAAACTCGAAAATTTTGAATATCATGCAAAAGTTATAATTTTGATGATTATGACTAACAGCTTATGAAAACCCCAAATTCAAAATCTCAGAAAATTTAAATATTACATGAAATCAATAATAAAAAAAATGATTTTAAATACAGAAATGTCGGCCCTCTGAAAAGTATAATAATGCATTATATTATGTATATAGTTATATATACTAAATATATTAGTTTCACCTTTTAATTTGAATTACTGAAATACACAAACTTTTGCACGATATTCTAATTGTTCAGGTTTCACCTGTATATTGGAATGTGCTGGATTGACACAGCTAAAGCCTTGTTACACAAAGTTGATGTTTTTAAATATTATTTGCATTTGTTTTTAATGAAATGTATCACAAATTGACTTAAAAGACTTTGACTTTAAAAAAATTCTTTACCTCAGAAAAAAGTGCTTAATACAAAAAGCATTCAGAAATGAATGGCAAAAGCTGAATGCACAAAGATAATTTATAAAAAAAAAGAAAAAAAAGAAAAAAGAAATGTGCAATCTGACAGGATTCGAGCCCATCAGGGCCCATTCATGAAACATGTAATGGAAGGAGATATTCTCTTTTCGTCCTTCAGCTTATTGACGAGTCAATAGAAGAGGAATTAAAGATCTTTGGTGGAAGAGCAACCGAAAGGGATCAATACTTTCTTTTAGGATTCCAGGGTTACATGGGTTTAAAGAGGCTTCAAAAAAGCATTTTATTTAGCATGCCTAAAAGTTGCTCACCAATCGGTTCTGAATGACTGCAGAGAAACAAAGTGGTCAGATTTGTTAGGGCCAAACTCTTCCCCTAAAATGTGCTGGAGGTCACTGTATACAGACAGACATGTGGCGCACATTGACCCTATAAATGTCCCTTTTGAGGAATCAACTGATCACTATTTTTTTTTTATATTGTTTTAGATTGAGAAATTTATTTCAGATGTTAGAAAGATGGATTGGAAAACTTGGTGAAGAATTGAAATAAAATGTTTTCATTTTTATATTATATTATATTATATTATATTATATTATATTATATTATATTATATTATATTATATTATATTATATTATATTTCTTCAGAAAGGCAACAAATTCCCTTAATTAATTATCTAATGGGATAAGCTAAACTGGAAACATGGGTATCAAGAAAAATAATGTTTAAGTAAAGTAATTTCAGTAGATCCGGTGATGACATTAAGAGCTTTTGTAAAACTGAATTTTTAATTATATATATTTTTAAATAAATTGTAATGTATAAACTGTTGATTATGCAATATTTTATTTTTGTGGAAAACAACTGGTGGTTATGTAATGTATAATAAATTGTTTTGATTATTTATCTTATTATAATGTTTTTTGTTGTTGTTGTTGTTGTTGTAAAATAATGTATAAATAGAGGTATTAACGTCTCTCTCTCTTTCTCTCTCTCTCTCTCTCTCTCTCTCTCTCTCTCTCACACACACACACACACACACACACACACACACACACACACACACACAAGCATACACTATAGACTACACTAATCTCTCACTTTTGTTGAAGAGTCACTTACTCTTGTGATAAAGGGGTAATTTGTGCTGTCAGGCTTCAAATTGATAACACTTGAAAATAGAATTTGACATGAAAATTGGTCTATTATGATGGCATGTGCTCATAGTGTACAAATGTCCCATATTACATGAAGAATCAAATTTTGACATATGACTCAGTTCATTATAATATAAAAAAGCATACCATAAGTTTCAGAAGTAGTAAAAATGAGTATTATGAACTTCAGAACTGAATCTTCTTTTCTGATTAGCTACTTTTTTCTACTTTTTTTAGAAAAGTAAGAATATACAAAGTTTTAAAGTTGCACTAAACTATTTGTTTTATTTAAATGGTCAGAGACAGGCTGAAATGGCATGCTGAATTATTGCTTAATTATGAATTTTGAAATAAATTATTTAAAATAAAATAATATAACGTATATGTACATGTACAATTTGTTATGACCCGTTTAAAGTCTCTTCTGAAAGTGCTAACCACTGACGGGGATTCTTAAAATGTAATATTCTATCAAGTATAAATTTGTATGTACCACACATTGTATACATTAAGTGAGGTTGATGGTTAATTTTCCTCTACCTTTTTGGAACATTCTGGAGTTGAGCTTAAAGCAAAAATGTAATAAGTGCTATATGATGCCAGGGCTTGCAAACTCTATAACATCTCTCTCTTAGCATAAAACCACTGAATGTGCAAATCTGTGTTTTTCTGATGCACCCAAAATGGCTAATTTAATTTTCAAATGCTATTGATTTATTTTCTACTTTCTATCATTTTCCTAATGAAACACTTCAGAGAAGTGCAGCGCCAGGTTAATCATGTAGTTTTAATTTGCACTGATGCAGAAGGAATCTCTTAAATTGGATCCAACTTTCTGTCCTTCCATTGCACTGTGTACACTTGCTTGGTCTAGATCATGCTTTTTCTATACAATACAGTATACACTGGTCTTCGCATGGTTTATAAAGTATAAGTAAATGCATTTGTGAAATACAAGGGGAACATTTTAATAATAACATGAGGGGGTTGTTTAGGTCTTCATTTTAAAAACATGGAAAAAAAGATGATAAGAAATGCATTGATCAGTGGATGGGGAACTCTTTAAAACAAGCTATAGTATCTTATGGAGATGATTGGGTCATTCATTTCACCACCTAACATATGAAAGTATTGACTGTTCCCACAGACTCTAGCTTGCTTCTCTAACCCTGCCCGGGCTAAAATATTTCAGGAACCTTACAGCATTCAATAACCCATGGATTTATTCATTTGCAAAACAGATAAACAAGCAATATATTAAGCCATTATGTTATTGCAAGTGGATGATATTGATAAACATGTTTGTGGTGAGAGTGACACGGACATGATCTATTATTTATAAGTGGTTTGTACTGGCTTGTATTAAAGTCTGAGATAAATGACATAAGTATGTGCACGGTTCCTTTAATGGTTAAGGACCATGCTTCCAATAGAGGAAAGGCCCCTTTCACAGAAGAAAACATAAGCTGTAAGGCTGGATATGATTAATTATGAAATATGAACAATGACATTCTGCATTCCATTAATGGTAGAGTAAGTAATTTGGCAAGGAAGCGCTGTTGTTACGGTGTGTTAAGGGACTGTTTTGTGTAACAGGATTCTCCATTTGGGTTCATCAACAGCCCCAAAACTGAGCTCTCACAGACAAGAAGTTCACAGATGAAAGACAGGGGAGAAGGAAAGAAAATTAACATCTCTCAAAAACTTTGTGTCCAGAAACTTACTAAAAAGTCAATTGTACACCAGCTTGTTTCTGGGGCCTTCTGTGCATTAATTTCACCTCATGGTACTAATATGTACCCTTTTGGGGAGTACAAAGACATTTCCAACTGATGATAAAGGCCACATTGGGTGTATCTTCGAGCAGGACCATAAACGTTGAGAGGTACAGTAATTCCCCACAGTAATAAAATATTGCCAAATTGTCTTCTTGACTGTCTTCTTGATGCTGCTCTGCTGCATTTTATTACTGATCTGTTTGTTATTAGGATGACAAAATGTTTAAAAGTTTTAAATTGGTCTGCCTAGGATCTAACAGCACTCTTCGATGTTAAAATGACTGAGAGGGCCAATAAAATCAAAGAAGACAGGCTTTACTGTTCACAGATCCCGACCATGAATTCCTGCATGATGCTTAAATTTTTACAATGAAAGTAGCTAAACATTTTCACCTAGTTTCATAGACAAGGTTTAAACTAGTCCCAGACTAAAATGCATGTTTGAGCTGTTTTAACTGAAAGCATCTTGCACTGATTTATCTTAAAATATGTCAGTGCCATTGTTTTGTCTCTGTCACGGTTCAGGGTGCTTCATCGGCTTCCCTGTTGTCTGTGTTGTCCTGTCATTTTCTGCAGCTCGTGACCTGGGCAATCAGCGCTGATTCTTCAGTGCTGGTGTGTGCAGATCACGAGCTGATTGCCCTCACCTGTTCCCGTTCCCTCCTCCCTTATATTCTCTGCTGTGTCTGCCCCTCGTTGTCAGTAGATTTTGTGCTATTGTTCATGTACGGTTGTACCTGGGATGTGTGTCTTTATATCTTTATATCTTGTGTTTCACCTTCTTCCGCTGCTGTGCTCAGGACACCTAGACGAGGAGTCTTTCAGCTGGCCGTGTACCCGCTATCCTCAGTCTCGTTCCACATCCCGTTTGGGCATTGTCCGCAGGTTTCTGTATGGACGGCTCTGGAGTTGTTACACCAGCTTTCTGTTCATGTGTATGTCACTTCACACGTTGGATGTTTATTGGATTTTCTGTTGTGCCTAATAAACTGTTGCACGAATCCTCTGCGTTTGAGTTCTTTCTTCACGTTCCTGACAGTCTCAAGATGAACACCAGTAATGTTTTTTTTTTTTTTTTTTTTTTTTTTTAAATAAAAAAAACCTATAAATGTTCTAATTGAACTAAGGCCTAATCCTGGCTTAATCTAAGCTCTGTCTGTGAAACTGGGTCTTAATATTTAACTTTTTTTTTTTTACAATAGAAATGTTAAACGACTGACTGTGATATTCAGTGATGCAAAGTAAACTTTTATATACATTTTTGCTGTTTTGAACTGAAATGGAATCAATTACATGATTCATGTATTCATGTACATGACTCTTATGTGATAAGAGAATAAACATTAATAGAGCCATTTTCTGAATATTAGGCATTATATTAAGAGGGCATGTGTGCATATTTTAAAATACAATTTTTATTTGCAAATAGTTCAAATGGATTACTTTACAATAAATTATAGTTATTTTACTGTTTTTTATTTATTTATTTATTTATTTATTTATATTCCCATATATCATTTATTTATTTAATTCCTTTAAATAAAAGGAGAGTTGGAAAATGTATTTGGTCCCCCCTCCAATGTTCAAAACATGGTTATGGCCATAGCCTTCGAGGGCACTGGCCCACCCACATGCTGTTGCAAACCTGCACTGTCAGAAAAAAAAGTGCAAAAATTTAACCTTTAGGGGTGCCAAAGCTTGTCACTGAGTGTCAACTTTGTACCTTATCAACCCCTAAAAGGTAAGCACCTTAGCGAAGTAATATGTCAAGTCAATTCATCTTTATTTATATGGCGCTTTATACGATACAGAATGTATTTACCCATAAAGTACTACTATGAACCTTTTAGGGGTAGATAAGGTATAAAGATGACCCTTGTTAGGTAAAAAGCTTGTCACTAGCTTGTCACGTTGTTGGTACTGGCCCAGTGACAAGCACTTTTTTTTCTGCCAGAATGACATGATCAGTAGAAACTTAGACCATTGCAATAGTTTTAGTGTTACTTTTTGAGGGGACACATTAACCTCCAGAATAAAAAAACAAACTAACACACCTCAGAGGCATTCTGTACCATCTGCAACACCTTCTCTTTTATATGCACAGCTGATTACTGTCCCCATCACTAATGAGCTGCTGCAGTGCTATTGTTAGTGTTCAGACTGAGGACTCACTTAAGGCATCTGCACCTCATTAACAGTAATAAGTGGTATCTGCCACCTTCTTTGTCAGCAGGGTAAGCAATCAATAGGGTCATTTCACATCATAACAGCTACCGGGGCACATTACTATCTTGTTCATGGCAGGAATAGTAGCCATTAAGAGCTGGCACAGATTAGATGAGAGGAGAAGACAGATGGAGAGAATTACATATTAAGAGACAGATCAATAAGTGGATAGCAATGAAGATAATTCTACAACCGGGAAAGACAAAGAGAAGCCCCCAGTTCTTCTCTTAAGGGTGTGTAGCTGTGTGTATTGGTACACACGTGTGTAGTTCCATGGCCTGTTGCCCCTTGCTGTGTGGTGCCAGTTTGTTTGCACTGTGCTGTCATCACAAAACAACTCTGATCAGGGCTAATTACAGTAATGCAGAGTCCGAACAGATGCACCACACTCCTTTAATTACAGGAAACCCAGTCTTTAATATTTTATAGAATTGGTCTTAAGCACGGAACCCCAACGAGTCTGACATTGAGGAGAGGAGATGAGCTTCATCCCATAAGTCAAATGCAAATGCAGAGATTTATTTTATTTTTTTGCAGGGTTGTATGATTCGGATTTGCATTGTTGCACAAAAACCCACTGTAGATCTGTATAAATAAACAAAAGTTGGGAAATCTAACATATCTAAAACCTTCAATCGGTAACAGAGGCACAGATGATGATTACTAGAAAGGGACAATGTGTCTATTTTTAATTAGCCATTGTGCTTTCCATGTTCAGAAGGAATGTGTTAAACATCACTGACATCATCAACAGCCACCCTCTCAAATATTTAGATTTAATTTTATCAGAATGGATAAACAAACTGAAATATACAGTATATCAAATATGAGGAATGTTTCAGATGCTTACAAATGTTCCAAAGGCCTGGTTTTGGTGGGTCCAAAGGGGATGATAATGTTAAACCAAGCAGGCCCAAGGAGACAAAACATTTGATCATAAACTGGTGGGTTTCTTCCCACTAACCCATTAGCCTAACACTTCACTGCAATTATCATGGGGGAAAACAGTTGACACATTTTTGCCACTTTCTTTATCTTTATCTATATCTATATACTGTATATATATTAAAGACAGAAAATTTTACTTGTCTTACCTTATTCTGATTTTATGATACACTCAAAACATTCCACAACAAATCCTTTAAATTTAATATAAAAATAAAAACGAAAGTAAGCAGTGTTGGGCTCACGTAACCCTCTCATTAGAATCAAAATGTTTCAACATTTGCCATGTATTTGGATGCTAAACTATTTTTTATTATAGGCTTTGTACTTCACTTGTGTTCCATTATCGACGGAAAAAATCATCCTCTTCACACGCGCAAAAATGTGCTTGGAACATCACAGTGGAGCAGTGCTTACTGTGAATGGTACAAATTGTACTACTGACTATTTAAACAGAGCAGTGTAATTTTTATATGTTAGGTTGACTATTTTATTATTATATTTTATTAAGGATATAATGAACAGGCTGTGATGTCAAGATTGCAGTGCTGGAATGTGTGTGTGTGTGTGTGTGTGTGTGTGTGTGTGTGTGTGTGTGTGTGTGTGTGTGTGTGTGTGTGTGTGTGTGTGTAGCGCAGGCACGGGCGTGGTCGAACAGTAGAGACATAAAAACATAGGCTACTCCGTCATTTTGTTCATACAGGACATCATTCAAACTGCAAAGTGTTAACTTATATTTGTGTACAGTCGCAATAAAACACAACATTGTTCTTTTGTAAAATAAGTTCAAGTAATCCGCCCCCCGAAAGGTGCTAATTTTAAAATTAAACCAAAAATGCTCATGGCTGCACGGGCATTCATAACGGTGCGCGTGCACGGCGAGGAACGAGCAGAACAGAATCAACGTTTTTTAGTTCCTTCCTACTTCCATAAGAATTCATTGAAAACGCTCGCTCTGCTCTGCACTATTATCAATGTCCATGCGGACAAACATATTTTACTTTCGTTTTTAAGTTAGCGATTCAAAAGCCCCCAGCGGTGTCACACATTGATTAACTGGTGGGGAAATATTCCCAGAGTCACATCCCTAACATATTTAGATATAAATACTATAGGCCTACCTGATTTTGAACACAAGAGGGCAGCATAGCACTATGAATGACTTTATTTATTTATTTTTTTGGACTAAACAACTATTCTGGCTGTTTTTTAACTTAACTTAAACATAATTCTTAAATTTAAAAAAAAAAGAATAAAATGGGTTTAGTTCTGATATTTGTATAATTTTATATAGAAAAAAAATGCCGTATAATTACATTTTTAGAAAATATGAGGCTTTTAGTGTTTCCTTTTTTGACATTCCTTTAATCCCTCACCAAAACCGTTTGAGATATTTAATATCCGTTCACAATTTAGCATCTTTAATGTATTTTCATCATGTTGAAAAAGTTTGGTGTGAATAAAATAAACCACTTAGGAGGAGTAGCTAAAAACTCAGAGTCTGAAATATCCCAAAAATCTACATTCAAACCAAAATATCTGACTTCCTGTTGGTCGGAGCTAATGACTGTAAATTAGAAATTTGTCTGGCTCGATGAGACCAATATACATTCTGATTTTTGTAACTGTGGGTAAAAGTACCCCCCACCCCCCACACTTTTGTCAAAAGCATTTTTAAAGTGACACACTTCCTGCTACCAGTTGGTGGCGCTATAACTTTGACTCACAATAGTTACATCCATCTGATCGGCCTCTTACCACGAACACACTGCTGAAGTTTCATCAAGATCAGTTAATGTATGCAGAAGTTATAACACACTTCCTGTCGGTACCAGCTTCAGCCCGGCTCTGATGGCCGCGGGCTCTGACCTGTGTGCAAAGTTTCTAGAGTTTTCGAGCATGTTAAGGGCCCCAAAAGTGCCCGAAAGGTTGACAAAATAATAATAAATATAGCTGCGAGCAGCGATTATGGGCCCAAGCCGGTGGCACCACAACCCCGGTGCGGCACCGGGGTGGCGGTACCGCCGGCTTTGGCCCTATATATATATATATATATATATATATATATATATATATATATATATATTACCGTTCAAAAGTTTGGGGTCAGTACGATTTTAATGTTTTTAGGAGAAGTCTCTTCTGCTCACCAAGGCTGCATTTATTTGATTCAAAATACAAACAAAAACAGTAATATTGTGAAATATTATTCCAATTTAAAACAGCTGTTTTCAATTTTAAAATATTTTACATAGTAATTAATTTCTGTGATCAAAGTTGAGTTTTCAGCATCATTACTCCAGTCTTCAGTGTCACATGATCCTTCAGAAATCATTCTAATATGATGATTGATGCTCAATAAATATTCATTATTATTTTCAATGTTGAAAACAGTTGTGTACAGATTTTTTTTCAAAATGCTTTGATGAATGTAAAGTTCAAAAGAACAGCATTTATTTCAAATATAATTTTTTTTAACATTATAAATGTCTTTACTGTAACTGTTGATCAGTTTAACTCATCCTTGATAAATAAAAGTATTGATTTATTTTAGTTCTTTCCCCCAAAAATAAAATTTAAATTATTACTGACCCCAAACTTTTGAGCGGTAGTGTTTAATGTTACAAAAGCTTTAGATTTCAGATAAATGCTGTTCTTTTGAACTTTCTATTCATCAAAGACTGTACACAACTGTTTTCGACATTTAAAATAATAATGAATGTTTCTTGAGCATCAATCATCATATTAGAATAATTTCTGAAGGATCATGTGACAGTGACGACTCGAGTAATGATGCTGAAAACTCAGCTTTGATCACAGGAATAAATAACAGTTTAAAATATATTAAAATAGAAAGCAGCTGTTTTAAATTGGAATAATATTTTACAATATTACTGTTTTTGTTTGTATTTTTAATCAAATAAATGCAGCCTTGGTGAGCAGAAGAAACTTATGTGCATGCCACAGACTGCACGCACGTCCGCTTAGAGTTCCGCCTTTTGCGTTCCGTCAATATTACGTTATTAGAAAAAGATTTTTTTAGATAATCGATTTTTGGACATTTGTGAATCGATTCAGAATCGTCCACGTCTGCATCGCGATGCATCTAAGAATCAATTTTTTCTCCCACCCCTAGATTTCATACAACAGGTTAATAAACAGTTACATCAAATTTAAGCTTGATGCGTTGCCACGGCAACAGTATCTAAGATATCAATAATCCTTTCACAGGTCTACATCTGCCGTGTATTTACATTATACACATAAAGTTTGAAGCAAATCGGGTAAAAATAAGAGGGTGATGTCAAAGCATTTTGAAAATGACACACTTCCTGCTGCCAGTTGGTGGCGCTATAACTTTGACTCACAATAGTCACATCAATGTGATCGGCCTCTGACAATGAACACACTGCTGAAGTTTAATCAAGATCAGTCAATGTATGCAGAAGTTATAACACTTCCTGTTTCTCTTTTCTCGCTATAAATTTGTTTCCTCGCTACGGCCGTTCCGTTCGAGATATCAAAAATCCGTCCGCAATTTAGCATCCTCAATGTCTTGACTTCAAGCTGCCCGAATTTGCTGGGGATCGGATGAATTCTGTAGGAGAAGTACATTAAATTCCACAGCATGTGTTTTTCAAACAACCCTAAATAGCCAACTTCCTGTTGAGCTGGCGTAAAACTTAGAGCACGAAAGTTGTTCGGCCCGATGAGATCTATATGTGTACCGAGTTTCATATTATTACATGCAAGCTTGTTTGATTTATGGACCAAGTTTTTGGATGCTATTCCAGGGGGCGCTGTCGAGTCCCCCTGCCACGCCTGGGTACCAGCTTCAGCCCGGCCCTAATGGCCGCGGGTTCTGACCCGTGTGCAAAGTTTCATGAGTTTTTGAGTCTGTTAAGGGCCCCAAAAGCCCCCGAACCCTTGAACAACAATAATAATAATAATAATAAATATAGCTGCGAGCAGCGATTACGGGCCCAAGCCGGTGGCACCGCCACCCCAGTGCCTTTAGTTACCTACATATATATATATGTAACAAAAGATATATACATTATATATATATATATATATATATATATATATATATATATATATATATATATATATATATATATATATATATATCAGACAAGTAATATTCTCTGTCTTGTCACTTCACAAAAAAATGGTACAAATTGTACTACTGACTATTTAAACAGAGTAGTGTAATTTTGATATGTTAGGTTAACTATTTTATTATTATATTTTATTAAGGCTATAATGAACAGGTTGCGATGTCAAGATTGCAATGCTGGAATGTGTGTTGTGTGTGTGTGTGTGTGTGTGTGTGTGTGTGTGTGTGTGTGTGTGTGTGTTCATGTTTTTCTATCCCGGTAGGGACTTCAACCTGAATGCACACAGACTCATGGGGACTCGTGTCACAGTGGGGACCTAAATAGAGGTCCCCATGGGTAAACAAGCTTATAAATCATACAGAATGACTTTTTTTGGAAATGTAAAAATGCAGAAAGTTTTCTGGGATAGGTAGGTTTAGGGGTATGGGTTAGTGTGAGGAGATAGAATATACAGTTTGTACAGTATAAAAACCATTAAGTCTATGGAGAGTCCCCACAAAGATAGTAAACCGCGTGTGTGTGTGTGTGGCGTGGGCGCGATTGAACAGTGGACACATAAAAACATACTCCGTCATTACACAGGACGACATTCAAACTGCAAAGTGTTAACTTATATTTGTGTACAGTCGCAATAAAACACAACATTGTGCTTTTGTAAAATAATTTCAAGCAATCCACCCCCCGAAAGGCGCTAATTTTAAAATTAAACTAAAATGCTCATGGCTGCACGGGCATTCATAACGGTGTGCGTCCACGACAAGGAACGAGCAAGGAATGTTTTTCAGTTAATTCCTACTTCCATAGGAATTCATTTGAAACGCTCGCTCAACCACTATCAATATCAGTGCGGACGAGCATATTTTAATTTTGTTTTTAAGTTGGCGATTCAAAAGCCCCCAGCGGTGTCACACATAGATTAACCAGTGGTAAAATATTCTCACCGTCACAAACCTAGTATATTTTTATGTAGATACAATAGGCCTACCTGATTTTGAACACAAGAGGGCAGTATAGCCCTATGTATGACTTGACTTTTATGGGACTAAATAGTACAATTACTATTTTTTAAACTTATAAATAATTATTAAATTGAAAAAAAAAAAAGAATAAAATGGGTTTAGTTGTGATATTTGTATACTTTTATATAGAAATAAATGGTTTTTAATTACATTTTTAGAAGATGAGGCTTTTAGTTTCCTTTTTGTACATTACTTTAGTCCCTCACTATAGCAAAACCGTTTGAGATATTTATTATCCGTTCACAATTTAGCATAATTAATATATTTTTATCATGTTGAAAAAGTTTGGTGGGAATAAAATAAATAGTTTAAGAGGAGTGGCTAAATATTCAGAGGCTGATTTTGCAAAAAAAATCCACATTCAGACCAAAATATCTGACTTCCTGATGGCTGGAGCTAATGAATGTAAATTAGAAAGTTGTCCGGCTTGATGAGAACAATATACGTACTATTTTTTTTTTACTGTAGTTAAAACTAACCCCCCCAATTTTTTTTTAAAAGCATGTTGAAAGTGACACACTTCCTGCTGCCAGTTGGTGGCGCTATAACTTTGACTCACAATAGTTACATCCATCTGATCGGCCTCTTACCACGAACACACTGCTGAAGTTTCATCAAGATCAGTCAATGTATGCAGAATTTATTCCACTTCGTGTTTCTCTTTTCTCGCCATAAATTCGATTCCTCGCCACGGCCAAACCGTTCGAGATATCAAAAATCCGTCCGCAATTTAGCATCCTCAAAGTCTTGACTACATGCACACCGAGTTTGGTGGGGATTGGATGAATTCTCTAGGAGGAGTACTTCGCATTCCACAGCAAGCGTTTTCCAAACAACCCATAATAGCCAACTTCCTGTTGGGCTGGCGTAAAACTTGAAAAGGGATAGTTGTTTGGCCCAATGAGATCTATATGTGTACCGAGTTTCATATTAATTCATGCAAGCGTGTTTGATCTATGGACCAAGTTTTGGGACCCCGTTCAAGGGGGCGCTGTTGAGCCCCCCTGCCACGCCCGGGTACCAGCTTCAGCCCGTCCCTGATGGCAGGGGGTTCTGACTTGTGTGCAAAGTTTCAAGAGTTTTTGAGCACGTTAAGGACCCCAAAAGCCCCTGAAACCTTGATTAACAATATAAAAGCAATAGTCAAATCCCCCCCTCCCCTCACACACACAGAGACACAGAGAGAGGGAAAGAAAATTATTCAGAAAATCCACATTCAAACCAAAATATCTCTCTTCCTGTTGGTCGGAGATGGTTCATGTAAATTAGAAAGTTGTCCGTCTTGATGAGAACAATACACATACCAAGTTTTGTTGCTGTTGATAAAACTAACCCCCCCACTTATGATTAAAGGTGGCGCTAGTGAGCCCCTCACCACGCCCGTTTCTGAAACTTTGCACATGTCTACGGGCTAATAAATGTGATGTGTCTGTCGAGTTTCATCCAATTTCAAGTATGTTAAGAGTCTCAAAAGCATCAAAAAAGAATATTAAAGTTTGAAGCGTTGCCATGGCAACATTATTAAAGATATCAACAATCCTTTCACAGGTCTACATCTGCCGTGTGTTTACATTATACACATAAAGTTTGAAGCAAATCGGGTAAAAATAAGAGGGTGATTTTAAAGCATTTTGAAAGGGACACACTTCCTGCTGCCAGTTGGTGGCGCTATAACTTTGACTCACAATAGTCACATCCATGTGATCGGCCTCTTACAACGAACACACTGCTGAAGTTTAATCAAGATCAGTTAATGTATGCAGAAGTTATAACACACTTCCTGTTTCCATTATTCGCCATGAATTTGTGTCCTCGCCACGGCCAAACCGTTCGAGATATCAAAAATCTGTCCGCAATTTAGCATCCTCAATGTCTTGACTTCATGCTGACTGAGTTTGGAGGCGAATGGATGAATTCCCTAGGAGGAGTACATTAAATTCCACAGCATGCGTTTCCAAACAACCCAAAATAGCCGACGTCCTGTTGGGCTGGCGTAAAAAGTAAAAGTACGAAAGTTGTTTGGCCCGATGAGATCTATATGTGTATTGAGTTTCATATTATTACATGCAAGCATGTCTGATTTATGGACCAAGTTTTCGGATCCCGTTCAAGGAGGCGCTGTTGAGCCCCCCTGCCACGCCCGGGTACCAGCTTCAGCCCGGCCCTGATGGCAGGGGGTTCTGACTTGTGTGCAAAGTTTCAAGAGTTTTTGAGCATGTTAAGGACCCCAAAAGCCCCCTGAAACCTTGATTAACAATATAAAAGCAATAGTCAAATTCCCCCTCCCCTCACACACACAGAGACACAGAGAGAGGGAGAGAAAATTCTTCAGAAAATCCACATTCAAACCAAAATATCTCTCTTCCTGTTGGTCGGAGATCGTTAATGTAAATTAGAAAGTTGTCCATCTTGATGAGAACAATACACATACCAAGTTTTGTTGCTGTTGATAAAACTAACCCCCCCACTTATGACTAAAGGTGGCGCTACTGAGCCCCTCACCACGCCCGTTTCTGAAACTTTGCACATGTCTACTGGATAATAAATGTGATGTGTCTGTCGAGTTTCATGCAATTTCAAGTATGTTAAGAGTCTCAAAAGCAGGTGCACAGTTCATGACCCTTTTTGACCTCTACCATATTTATGGCTTCAGTAAAAAAAAAGTGTGTGATGATATGCAGTCTGTTTCCTCTGCTGTCCACACATACTCTCTGCATTACAGGAATCAGGGAACAAACATGAATGGAAAAGTCTAAGGCCCTCCTCCTCTTCATATACTGGCTCAAATAAAACCTTCATCGCCATACCTGTCAACACTCCCGTTTTTCACGTTTTCCCCCTGTTTTTTAGCCCTATCACCCAGACCCCACCCGGTTTGTTATTTCTCCCGGGAAACTCCCGTAAGTTGCATGGCCCAAACTCCTTTATGAAAAATCGGACCAATATGTTTGTCTAATGTTGACCAGTTGCCAGATCTTGTATTAAATGCATTATATTCACACAATCCACACACCATATACAATTTCAACCCCTTTGTCACCTCAACCTGGCAACCTATAAGCCTACCTCTTGCTATTCTCCAACCTGAAAACCTGATTATTATTGTACCACACAGAAGAAGAGAAGAAGAGGAAAAGTGAGATATTATGGAGTACATTGCTTGTGGTTATTCGTCAAGGGCCATCTTTCAGAACAGAGCAATTGAAAGACAGAAAAATAAATATACAGTGTGATAACGATCCTTCACGAGTTCACATGTTAATGAAATCTGATGTAATATTATAATGCATATTTGGCTTGCTGTCCAGGGGGAGGGCTCCGAGCTCGGAATTCGGCCCGACCCCAGAGTACTCCCCCCTATGAATGTATAGATCATATATCTATGAGCAGACCCAGCCGAGTGTGAGGTGATGGGGTGGTGGCGGGATGCTGAGAAATTTGTCATGAGACAGGAGGTAAGGGAAGGCTTTATTTATACTGGCTTCTTCTTGTGCTGATTGGATGATTACCTGAACATGCTCCTCCCGAACTTTGTTACATAAAACTTCTTTTTATGAGTACAGTATATGTATGATGGAAACAATGTCTAAACAATATATTTTTCCTATAATATAATATATAATCATATCCATTAATTTAATCCAAAAATATAAACAATTTAAATTCACCTATTCTATAATGAGCATTTATTTAAGTATTTATTTAACCCTCTGGGGACTAAGCCCTTTTTGGTCCGTTTTCTCTATTTTTACATTTGGGCTTATAAACCATATGTAATGGAGATGGAACACCATGTGTTTGGTATCTATGGATTCAGAAGACCCTAAGCTAACATAAGAATGCATGTAATGTGTTTATAAAGGAAGTATGAGTAAAAAAATTACAATTAACTAGAGAATTTCAAAAACGAAAATGTTATTTTAGTCATTTATTACTGAAAATCACACCTTACACAACAATAGTGAACAGTTTTTGAACAAAAAATATATTTTTCAAACCCTTTGCTAGACAGATATTTGTAATTGTTCAATCAAAAGTGTAAAGAACAATGAAATAATGAACTTTATATACAGCGTTTTTTCAAAAAGCTGTCAGCTTCGGATTTCTCCTCGTCACTTTCCAGTAATTGTTCCAGAGCTTGTTCTGAGGTAAATCTTTTACTGCTTGCCTTCATACAAGTGCTAAAACTATAAAATAATAATGCTATAATTGCTAATATGCTATAAATATTAAATATTGCTAATATATATAAATATTATAATCGTTCTGTCTCTCTCTCATATAAATCTCTGTGTAATACGCTGCTCCGTTCGCTCTCTGTCTCCTCCACTCAACGCGGCTGTTTGCATCATATCACTTACTATAGTACCACCCCTTGAAGGCTACAGAGTCCTCTGATTAGCTAGAATAAGTCATGGTAACCTTCTTCTGATTGGGTAAGAAAAATATTCCTCCCAGCGGCAATTTTTCCATTGGTCTTTGCATGTGGAATATTCCTAACAACATCGATTTAATTGGCCTTATACGCTGTGGTATTACGCAACAAGGAAGTGTGTATACCATATACCATTATTTTCAGCGGAATCTGAGGAAGACGGCAAAAAAGACCGCATCTCTCTATCATTAATAGTTTTTAAGATAATTACACATTTGTAAAAGGATGCCATTTTGGGCAGTACCGCCCAATCCGTCCCGAGAGGGTTAAGACAAAGTAAAAAAATGTCAGGGTGACACAATGTCATAATTGTCACATGTCAGTGTTTGTTTGTATTTTCATAAGTCACATGTCTTCCTTCGTTCTGTTTTCCCGCCAACTCATCTGTTTCCTTGGTAACCCTCATTAGTTCATCTGTCACACCTGTTTACCTCGTTAGTCTTGTCAGCTGTGTCTCGCTTTCCTGATCTGTTTCCCCATGTATTTAAGCCCTGTGTTTTGCCTTGTTCATTGTCTGATCTTTGTCCTACTAAGTGTGTGTGAACCTTCTGCCTGTCTGTATCTATTTGAATTATACTGTTAGTAAAAGTTTGCATTGGAACTTTTGATTCTCCCTAGTCTTCTGCCTGCATCACACTGTGACAGAAGATTGGACTGCCCAAAATGTATGATAGGGAATGGATGAAAATAATTGTCAAAGCTCAGGAGAGCAAAAACTTTTTTTTCCTTTACAGAGGACTTTTGCTGCCTTGCTGTCACCAGCACCCTCTGATGTGAGCCTGAGCACCTTGTTCTGGATCAGGGCCACATTCAACCATCCAGTCGACCTCCCAGACACCACCGGACTGGACTGGAGGGAGACCGTCATCTGGTGTCTGGAGAGTGTCGTGCCTCAATCTGGAACACAGCCAGACCCAAGGCTTATTCGCGTCATGCCTGAGCTTCTTCACGTAATACCCTCGTCTTCAGCCAAGATGGCCGCCGCCTGAGTCCTCAGTCAAGATTGCTGCCGCCTCACCGCCTGAGCCCTTAGCCAAGATGGCTACCGCCTCCCCACCTGAGCCCTCAGCCAGGATGGCCGCTGCCATGCTGATTCCTGTTCCCTGTTCTGTTCTTAGACCTGTTCCTGCCCCAAGAACTGTCCATGTTGCCAGACCTGTTCCTGTCCCTGTTCCAGAGTCTTGTCCCGCCGAGACCGCCCTGCCTGAGTCTTCTGTTCCTGAGCCTGTAGTTGAATCTGAATCTGTACCCGAGTCTGAACCTGAGTCTGTCCCCGAGCCAGAATCTGTTCCTGAATTCACACCCAGTCTCAAATCTCCCACCTCTCAATCCTCCTTCCGCCACTGCCTGTCAGCCCCTCTGCTCCTTTAACCACCTTTGGGTAGGTGGGGTCGCTGTGGGTCTGCCAACCTGTATATTTCACAACACGGTCGTAAAAAACTCACTTGCGGCGGCCTCCTCCCCCTCTCTACCGCTGCTCATGTGCGTTTGTTTTGATTGGAGCAAGCCAACTGTATCGTGTGGAGCTATGTCTACCGAGGTGGGTAATCTGGTAATACATCATACATGCGTGTGTGTTTGTCGAATTGCCGTAAAGCAATTCGTGTTTCGCGCTCGTTCTCATTCTCGCTTCTCACGAGACTTCCAATTTCTATCTTGCCGTGACGGTAGTCCCCAAGTTGAAAGGTTGGTTTTCCGCCTGGGAACGCTGGGGGGAGCGCGGAAAGTCACCAATATCACCAGAACAGGTTGTTTAACCATCCAAATGATTTCTTGACAGTTTTATTAAGTTAAAGTTACCAAGTTCTCCTTTAATGCCGGATTTACTAAACAGGGCAAATTAGTGTGAAAGGGCAATGTTGTATATTGTGTTAACGCTGTTTATGTGACTACATTTCCCATGATGCACTTTGTACATGTGTTTCCGGATTTGTTCCGGTGTTATGTCAGTGATGTATGAGTAAACAGAGCAGTCACGCTAAGTTGTGTGTGTCATATTTGCCTGCATACGCCGTTATACTCTTCTAAAAGATACAATAGACAATCCCATAAAAGTGCAGATGGGAGTGGAATGTTCTGTGCATGATCTACTGACGACGTGCAAATTAAAGAACTCAGAAAAGAAAGCCAGATCATTTCCATAATGACCAACGCAATCTACCAAGAGCAGTGTGACTTAGCATCTGGTTTAAGACATGCTTTTTTTGGAAGGCAAATAATGAAGCAAACACCGTAACAGTAAATTGACTAAAGCAAACCTTTGTAAATCATCTTGAATGACTAATTTAAATACTCTCCTCCCATAAATGTTGTGTCTGAAATGGAAACTCCTACAAATGCATATGTAATAAGGTCAGAAGCAAAAATATCTGTCCACGTCTTTTCAGCACTAATTCTTCACTGCGTTTCTTTAGTAAATCCTGGCAGTAGTTTTTTAACACCAAAAGAGGGTTTGCGCTGGTGCAAGCTGTTAGTAAATCTGGCCTTTACTGTTTGTCAAGGCCAATAATTCTGATCAATAAACCCAACTCTTAAAATATCAGATAATCGGACCTTTTTATAACCATGCAAGTAGATTGTGAAATATCATGGTGTGTGCCTCCACTAAGAATGACACAGTATTTATGAATTAATGATAGTTAGTATAATAGTATAATAATTCATGGTACTTTTTTAGTATTAAGAAAATAATTAAGTGTACACTCTTAATGTTTTCAAAGTGTAATGAAAAAGTATTTACTTGATGGATAGAACCCATGACAATTTAGAATGATTAAATTTATTAAATAACTTTTTTTTTTCCTGCAAAAGTGTATATTTTAAATAATTTGGTGCATGTCTATCTTTTACCATAGACAATTTTATCATTGACCCATGTATTAAAAACTAGTCCTGTGCAACTGAAAAAAGCATGAAATAACTTGTCTGATGGAGTAGTTTTCATCAGAAAAAGAGTGTTTGTGAAGGGAGGTCAGCAAGAGGTGATTTCAGTAACCTGTTTGCTTGCTAAAACTCAGCCAGCACCCTGGATTTTAATCCAGTGAATTCTCCTGACATTGTCTGCCACTTTGCATGCAATTCTCCCCATCACACATGCTCCAACAATTAGGTCAACACACTAATAGTGGCATTGACTTTTTTCAACACACTCATTAATATCTGTTTGTCTTGGAGTCTTATCAGAGTTGAAAAAAATATATATATTCTGGCCAGAATGCCTCAGAATTGCAAGCCATTTAATAACAAATTCAACATGTTTCTTATAAACAAGTTAACTTAAAAAAAAAGTTCTAGTGATACACTGGGTAGGGAAACCTCTTAAAGCAGTAATTCCTCCCCAGCTGAACTCCCTCCTCTGGGCCGCAGTTTCTCTTCATCCTCACCCTCTGGTCCTCTCAGGTTAGGTTACAACTGCAGGAATGAGGGAGTGCAAGCGGTAACACGAGGTACCATTGGGAGCGATGGCCCTCCTGTCAGTGCTGTGCAGATAACAGGTCCATACACCCACCACAAGCCCCTTCATAATGCTCCAGCCCTCCTCAGGAACTTGCCAAAAGCAAACACCTACTCACTGTCTCATACACACTTGAACACTCTCACGCATAGTAAACACACATGCAAACACACACACACAGAGAGAGAAAGAGAGAGAAAGACTCTCAGAAGGGGAGGGACAGAGAAGTCAGACCATAATCCTCTGTTCCTCTGTTTCTCTCCTCCTCTGTTTCTCTCCTCCTCTCTACATGTGTCTTGTCAAATTTTCTTCAGCTATTGTCACAGGGTATGTGTTTTTTCTTAAAAGTCACAGTTTAAAGAGAGTGAAATCCCTCTTAGTGACTGCCACAATATATTAGCATCAACTCTTACTTTTTGTTCAACCACCATTTGTTCAACCAAGTGTTTTCATGTCTCTCTCTCTCCCATTTGAAGAGCTCAGTCAAAGGCTTCCTCTGCGGCTCTCCTGAGGCCCAGACAAGGACCTTTGACACTCTTGTGGCAATAAAACATTCATGCGACTTGGTATCTGAACACAATGCAATTTCCCTGGTTTAACCTGAAAGGAATGCACTAGTCACAACAGACTACATCATACTGCCATTAGGCCCTGCCAAGGAACTGCTTTTCTGGCTCTGCTCGGCTGCCTTTGACGGGAAGAGCACAGAAAAAAAATGGTGAAACAGAGAAAAGAGACACACAAAGCCCCATACATGCTGAGTTTGCACAGGGGCCATTTCTGACTTCCTCCGGTGACTGTCTCCACCTACTGTCACACATAAAACACACATTCACACACACATACACAACATTTACAGAGAGACGCTCACATATTCACTCCCGTACACTTATCTAGAGATTTCCAAGTCCACGTGACCCTTTGGCTGACCTCAACACCTCACAATCCTGTAATGCATGGATCTTTTCAGCAGTCACCACCCCATCTCTTTCCCACATACATGTGCAGACACTGCACATACACTCAAATACAAACATTTTCATGTAAAAACACTTTCTTTGTTATCGTATTAGCTGTGGTCCCTCTAATGGTTATGTTTTAATAATAATAATAATAATAATAACAATAACAATAATAATAGTATAATCAAAAATTTTACAGCTGAAAGAAAGTGTTTTTATTTTGCAAAGTTACACATTTTTCGGGCTGCTTTTGGAGAGTATCTCTTCCCTGAATGGTGTTTCTCTATTAGTGCTATAATGCTCTAGATTTGTGCTTTATTGAGTGTTTTATGGGAACTATGGACAGAGCAAGCGGTATCAACCTTTCAGAGTCTAATCACACGACACACTGGGGAAATGCTGTGTGGAAGGAGGGTCACTCTACCACTGAAGAAAAAGAAGAACGCAAAACACAAAGAAAGAGCGAGAGAGAGAGATAGAAGACAAGATAACTAATGCCAGCAAGCACTAGTTACTGTGTACACGTGTACTGTATATATGTGTATGTGTGCAGAGGTCAACAGATGGAGGGTATTTAGGCTAAGTTCATATCCAAAAACAAACTGTCTCCCACACACACAGTCACTTCATCTACAGAGAGTAGTGGGTCACCAGAACATCTGCACCTCTTGGAAAAGGTGTGAATAAGGTCAAGACAGAGCAGTCAAGACAGTGAAGCATTTTTTAAGTGAAGTTTGGTCCACTCATGTTGTAATTATTGTAACAATTCTAAACTGTAAAAAGTCTTCACATGGTTGTAGAACGTAATTAAAAAGTGTAAACTAATAATTTTCCAAGAGCGACCTCTTGTACCACATGGCCGCTGTACCACCTGATCACTGAAGACTGTGCAGGATTTTTTTCTACTTGAAGTGGCGCTGTGCAGACCGATCAGTGAAATCAAAGTACCGCAAGAGCGAATCGGTCCTTCCGTTGACAACCTATGCAACTTCCACTTTCAAGCCCCAGAAAGGTAGCAAAGAAATTATTAAAGTATTACATGTAACTCCAGTGGGTAACCTCAATTTTACAGAGCGAAGAGAATGCTTTGTTTGCACAAAAAAAAACATAATTTTTCACTTTATTTACAAAATATTCATCTCAAAAGCACGTTTACACAACAAAGTCTGCTCTCGCATCAACACGAATGTATTGCGTTGTGGTGCTCTCGTGAATGCAATCAAGAGATGCGCGGATCATTGGTTATATTGTCTGCGGACAAGTACCTTGGACAATCCGTGGGTTGGGCGGGCCAAGTAATAAAAAAATAACATTCCAATTAATTGCGGATGGATGAGAGATAAATCGTCATAATGTGTTGCTATCAATAAAGATTGAGCTCTCACTTCATGGTAAAACGCAAATAACTTGCATCACTCTTTTACTTTTGGTTTCAAAAACAACGTTTATCTCTTCAGGGAAAACCAATCAAGGAAAATGTATGCCTAGAGCATTATATAATGCCTAGTGGTCATTATATAAAACACAAATGGAAAAAAAAAAAAAAACTACATAAGAAATTGCTCAATAACTTAACAGCTTTAACTAAAAATATACAAAAGCTTAACAAAAATTATTCTGATAAGAGTGTTTTCCAACATAATGATGGAAATATTAACGTGTTTAAAGCTTAATTTTTCATCAGGCTCTAATTTGCAGACTCTAAGCCACATAGTTGCGGGGTCCACTTGTTTAAGCAGCAATGGAGGCAAAACAGATCCGGAAGAAATTTCAAAAAAGAGAATTAAAGACAAAACAAAAGGATGGAAAGAAAAGTACAGTATGGGAGCATTTTAGTAAAGTAGTTAACCAGAATGAATCAAGTGCTGGGTATGTGAAATGCACTGTCTGTGAAGCACTGTATATGAGTATAAAAAAATAAAGCCTATATCCAGCCTTTGCTTGGGCTGAACGTATTTAATTTCTTGCATGTGTTTGAGAAGTTACAGTTACGGAAATAGTGACATTACAATTTAAGTTTCAAGGGAGTAAAGCCTATGTTTAGGCTATTAAGGAAATGCAATTTGCCAAAGAAGAACTTTTACTGTAAATAAATGTTAATTTAAAAGCAGTCCACTTCAGTGTAATACGATATCACGCTTAACACTGGGAATTAGAATAACTGTAATATGGCGATCAGGTGCATATATATAAATCAGAGAAAATCATAGGTTCGGGTGGGTGGCGGGTGGATGATTTATTTGTAACAGCGGATTCGGGTGACGTTAGAGCTGATCCGCACATCTCTTAACGTGCGAGTCTGCTGCTTTTGATGCGGGTCCCTTCACAAAGTTTTGCTTAGGGCCCCCAGAAGTGTAGGACTGGCACTGACTATTCCACCTTTTAGGAAAATGGTTATGTTGAACATCACATGACATAAGTCATATTCAAAGTCCAAGCCACGCTTGGCACAGTCTCTAAGCTGAGGGGTTGACAGGAAGCAAACCCCACCCCAAATCAAAATTGTCAGATTATGCCCTGCCAGTAACTCGTCAGCAAATACATATGCTGTGGCCTGTGTATACACTAATAATATTTGAATGCAGTTGTGAACTTAGCTGAACTGAGCTCATGGTAAATCTATTGCCACTGTGTGTGGCCTGACACAGTCTGGATATGACTCAGCCACTCTCTCCAAGGGAACCTTGAGAACTGCTTATGGAACACTTTGGCTACCTAATAAAAATGTGGACTCTCAGAGCAGCCAAAATCCTATTCTGACTGACTACAGCTGACACAGATTCCACTAGATCCTGGCATAACAGATACTGGCCAGGTTTACGCTGAGTTAGTCTTAATTATTCCCCCAGTTTCATCCCATTACTGTAGAGGGACTTTAAAGGGAAGAACTCCATCTAAATTTGATGGACTCAACATGGTCATGTACTACAATACACAAGTGATTTATTTTTATTTTTTCTCCCCAAGAGATTGCATAAGTGTTTGTGTGGGTGTGGTTGTGTGTCATCAAGACAAAGAGAAGCTAAGTTTGCTATGGGTCACAGCTGAGGTGTGTCTGCAATATGTGTGTGTGTAAGAGAGAGAATTAACAAGAGTTAAAGAAAGAGCGTGTGTGGCCTGACAGAGAGAGAGAGAGAGAGAGAGAGAGAGAGAGAGAGAGAGAGAGAGAGAGAGAGAGAGAGAGAGAGAGAGAGAGAGAGAGAGAGAGAGAGAGAGAGAGAGAGAGAGAGAGAGAGAGAGAGAGAGAGAGAGAGAGAGAGAGAGAGAGAGAGAGAGAGAGAGAGAGAGAGAGAGAGAGAGAGAGCAAAAGAGGGGCTGAGGGGAAATGGGAAAGAGTTGTTAAGGAGAAAATGAGCCCACGGCAGCACAACAGTGAGCGGGCGGTGGCAGCTGGCGTACTGTGCTAATTCAGCACTTTAACAAATCAATGCCACTTGACAAGTACTTTCCCAACACATCACGTTCAGAAAGCCTCTCTGTGTGCATGTTTGGATGTACACACAAATCTTTCAAAAAGAGTTATAGTGTTTTAGCGGGAGTTAATTCTGTCATTATTTCCTCACCCTCAAGTCATTTCAAACCTGTGTGTTGTAATTTTCTAAAGAATACACAAAGAGAAATTTTAAAGAATGTACCTCTCTTCCCTACCATGGCATGAAAAAGAAAAGTCAACATAAAAGTGTGATAAATGTAGTCTTGGGTAGTCCTATATTTTATGTCCATCCAGGAACAGACAGAACTATTTGTAATTTTTAAAGTACTTTATTGGCATGATTGTGTTTACACAAAACAAGTAATGACAAAAATGAATTTGGCTGCAATCAACTGTCTTTGCCCAGTAAAACCTGGGAGTTTTTTTTTTTTTTTTTTTTTTTTTGCTTTCTCACCTATTTTCATTTACTAAAGTGAATATGAAGTAAAAATGTTCCCTTCCGTTGTAGCTCTCTTCTTCTTTTCTCCTTCTTTCTAGTCTACAGCTCTTTTGACTGAAATTGGGGACAAAAGAAGCAAAGTGGGGTCACGATCATGATGTTGTGATCATCTGTCTATCATGTGTTTTTGTTCTTTATTCCCTCATTCAGACTTCAGCTAAAAAAATAAAAATTTGGAGTTTTTTTTTTATGCATGTAGCATGACGTTATGTTATGTTATGTTATGTTATGTTATGTTATGTTATGTTATGTTATGTTATGTTATGTTATGTTATGTTATGTTATATGTCAGCAGCTGTAGGAACACACACAAGACCTTTATCAATACTCGTGTCTATTCAATTTTAAAACAAGAACATGTTCACTCTTGTCTATATGATCAGAGAATGTAGCTCATGCTGTTTCCTTCTAGTAACAAATGTAGCCAGAGGACTTTTTCAGGTCTAAGGCATGTTAGGCTATATGAATTAGCTGTGCGCTGAAATTCAAAAATGCATTAACATTTATTCTACACAGCCAGAGAAAGACCATATAATGCACCTTTAAAAAAAGCATGCCTCTGCTTCTCAGTGATGATAATAAAACCATTAAGACTAATTATACAAGGGGCATTAAAATGCATCCTTTCACTGTCTTTACAAGTACACCGGCCAATAAGAATAAGTCGTGGTAATGAAACAATAGCTTATCATTTACATTTAAAATAAATTTCATAGCTCTATACATTTACTGTATGCCAACCATTTTAATGTGCTTGTTTTTATTCTCCTATTTAAATTAATTTCAATTAAGTCTCCCTAGTTATGAATTTTATCCAAAATCCTTGTCCTTGTGGGGACTTGTTTTTTTTTTTTTTTGGCCAAAATTACAGGAAAAACAGAGTGCGTTGAAAATGTAATGTGATGCACTTACTGCCTCAGTCAGATGTGGTCGTTCTAATGACGGAAAGAAAAAAAAAACACGACATTCGCTGGTCAAGACCTTCATTTTCGCTTGATTTTGGTAAAATATTATTAATGACAAATGCAAGTATATGATCATATATAAAGCCACAATGTCAACTTGTCAAATACAGGTTTTTTTTTTTTTTTTTTCATTTCCTAAAAAGCAGTGGTTTTGGTCATACCAGGGCGTGTGGGGCAAAAATTAGTTTGCCTGTGTCACAATATGAGGTAACCCTGGCCCTGTGTGTGTGTAGTATGTGCATAACTTTTTAAGAAATCAAATGAAATGATACACAACACAAATGAAAACATACTTTTGTGTCACAGAATTCCTCTACTTCTTAAGTCATTTGTCTAGACTTAGGGACAAGTCAGCGAAGTTGTATCCCAGACAGAGAGAGAGATAGAGAGAGTCCATCCTCAATCCTCCCTACTGCCCGTGAGGTGATTACACTCGTCTTTTCTCCAAAGTAAACCGCCCATTCTTATCGCTGCAGTACAGTTAATCCTGCCTCTCCGTCCCTCAGGGGTGTCAGAGAGGTGGGGAGGGGAAATGCTGGAAGGAGAACACATTTGCCACTTGTCTATGACACATAATACCCAAGGTCCTTCAGACAATCAACTTTTACCTCACATGTATTTGCTCATCTGAAGACCCCTGCTGGCTCAACTGCTAGTAAAAGGGGGAAGGGGGAGGGGTCACAGGAGAGACAACCTAAATTAACACTTGACATTCAATACGGGCAGGGCCTTAATTGGCCAGAGCCTTCCTTAGAAAGCAATTTTCTATTCCCCAAACTACCTCAGGAGTGTCGTGCATGAAATGAGGTTGAGGGGGAGTATGTATGTGTCTGTGTGCACATGCATTCATGGCACAATGGACACAGCGTGTTTGGTGGCCTGATGGTCCCTTCCTCACTCTAATGAGAGAATATCAAATATTGGTACGCAATCTAAGTTGAACTGGGATGCTTGCTTTTTTATTCTTTGTGAGTTATGACAATTGTCTGGTGACCACAAAATGCCAGGAGCAACCTCTGGGCACTTTATTTTATGTGCTCACTCTTCTCTACACAACATACACATGCACACACCGGCACGAACACAGACAGACGCGCATAGTCTTTTCAGCCATCACTTCACTGAGGATACCGTTACCGGTGATGCTATTAACGCTTTCAACCTGAAAGGAATTACCCTTCCTTTAGCTGATCAGACAGCATTTTAAACTTTTAAATGCATCCTCTATCTGTAATCCCCTCTTTGCCATGGGTATTATCAATTGACTTTATGACCAGATAATGTTCTTCTCCCACACATATGCTCCTGGAAATAGAGTTTCACTTCACATGATTATAAACCCTACTCCTTGAATCGTGTAATATTTGTTGAATGGGTGAAAATCAATAGTGCTGAAATAACAGAAGGCTTGCCTACTGCTAACTGTCCATGTACATCTCGCGCAACGTGAGAAGGATTTATCAGCGCGGGTCGATGCGATGCGAAGAGCAACCCACTCCCTAAGCAAATTGGGATTCACATGCTAGACTGTCCTAATATATAAAATATTTAAATATTCTTTTTGATATCACTGGTCACTCGCAAAAACAGCCCAAATACTCTTTGGCGCTTGAACACGGAGGCAATATGAGCATCTCCACTCTGCTACAATCAGCAGCTCATGATACGGACAGGGAACTCTGACCCCTTTGGTTGCCTAGATACACTAGCCACTTAATTTGGAGTCTATCACAAGAGCAAATGAGTTTGTTTGAGCTTTAATTGACACCATGGATTGGAGAGAAGGAAGAGCAGTACCGCTCAATATATGACAATAAACCCACCGTAAATCACATCTGCTGTGCATCTGGGAACATGCACTGTGAAATTTAGTGCATTTTATGGTATTTGATTATATAACATGCACACTTTTATATGCTAAAAAAAAGAGCAAAATAAAAGTGGGCTTGTGAATTCATAATAAAATGGAACCCTTCTAATCCTCAATGATAAAAAAAAAAAAATGTCATCCCTGGTTTGGATGATTTTTAAAATGATCACAAAAAATCATGTAATTACAAATAAAAAAATTCGGCATACATGAGAGAAGAATGTGGAATAAACCTATTTGTAGACTTTCTAACACACGGCATGTGTGCGGAGTGGAGTGATCCTGAGATATGCCTCATGAACGTCCAAGCCTGTGTGTTTTCACAATCTGAGCAGCATCAGTTCCAAGCAAAGAAAAAAAAAAGAAAAAACCTTTTCCCTCAAGCCTAGAGCTACAACACATACTCGCCCACAAGATTTTGATATAAAATACGCCTCCGGTTGATTGCAGTTGTGGTTGATGACAGCACCAGCCCTCATATACATAATCACACACACACACACACACACACACACACACACACACACACAAACACACACACACACACACACACACACACACACACACACACAAACACACACACACACAAAAACAAACACAGAAACACAGACACAGACACACACACACATACGTCAACCTTTTGTACAAATGCTGGTCATAATTTATGGGTTAAACGCAGAAAACACAGATAAAACAAAAGCATTTCACAGTTAATTTAACTTTTGCAATATTTTATGCATGCAGCAAAAGATCAAACAAATGTACGGTATGCATTCTCAGTAAATCTCTTTTGATACAGAACATGGTGGTGGTGGTGGTGGTGGTGCTTTTTGTCTCATTTCTATAAATCATTGGCCTTAGACCGTGTTTGCATTGTAAATAAAAATAGATTATACTTCTTGAAAATCTAATTTGTGATTTTCTTTTATTAATTTTCAAATATTTTTATAAAGTAACAAATGAATTATTAAATGAAAATAGTTCCTTGCATTGAATTAAAATATTTGTTTTATAAAACAATATAAGTTTTATTTCCTTCAAAAATGTGATCATTGTCAATCCATGGAATTTATTCAAACTAAATAGAATTATATTTTTATAATAGATTTTACACCTGGCATTAGTCTTTGGGAACTCAAATCACAGAACACAAAATATTGTCAATCCAACCGCTAGAAAAGCATTTCTTCTTTGCATCAGTATTGCCATTTTTATATGACTTGGACTGAATGCTTTACTTCCCCATGCTCAACAACACCAGTGTGGTGTCACTAATGAGGAAAACCACTGTGAGCAACTGAAATTACTGTCATTATCTGCGGACATATGTAACTATAACAGTAATAATGGTGGAAAGTAGTAGTAATAATAATAATAATGGTAAATCAGCCACAACATTAGATGAAATTATGGTGACACAGTCAAACCACACATCAAAATTGAAAATGAGAGACTCTTTCCTGCAAAAGGGGAGTGTGATTTTCTTGTCTGTGTACTGTTGATGGTAGAAATTGCCCTCTTACTTGTTTAAGATGAGGTAGACTAACAGCTTAAAAATAGCGGCCTCTGAATGTGCCAGTGGCATTGGCAACAATCCAGAAAAGAAGAAGAAGAAGGAAAAAAAAAAGAAAACAGCAAAGAAACAGAAGTCATGCCCTCATTTCATGGCCCATGTTCCCATTACAGTGTCATCAATATGCAGAGTTTTTCCAAATATTGTAGCCTTACTTGTTGTTCAATATCCCAAAACAGTTGTGTAACAGGTTTGCGTCTTTTAGTTTTCATAATATTTTACCTTAATAATATCAGAGGTTAGTTGAAACCTTTGAATTTACCTGGATTTCTGCATAAATTTGCCAAAATGATTTACATATCTTTAAAAACACTGAGTTAATTTCTGTACAGACAGGATTTGCGACATAATCAATCACTAGGGGTGCTGACATTTGATTGGATTTAAATCACCACAAGGTTCTCACACCTGTTAAATGTGTTAAAAGTGATAATAAAATCATGTGAGAGCCTGAAGAGCATAATTTTTCAGGATCTCAGGTGGTGTAAAGTTGAAATGTGAGACTGACTGCAGCGTCGCAGAGTTAAAGTTGAAGCCCAGCGGTAAAGTGAAAACACTCAGCGGGCTTTGAGGTCTGACTGTCTGATTTGAATGACCTTTACGGAAGGGCAGGTGTTTTCTGGATTGGACGTGGCATAACTCTGCACCAGTGAAGGTCTCAGAGGACTTGATAACTGACTCCAGTGATTCTAACTGATACTTGTTAAAGCAAATCATAATGGAACCTCTTACCGGCATTCCGGGACAAAGGCTTTCAGGCACAGACTGCACCGGCAGCAGTACTAAGGTTAGAAGGAAATCTGAATATTGTCTCTGTTGATCTGATGTTTTCTTATTCAGTACTGAGAAATGCAGTATGAGCAGGATCAAGCTAAATCTCCGATTCCAAATTTTGATTTATGTAGTAAATTGCATACACAGGTCTTTATATCGTTATTCGACAAAAAAAAAATCTTAGAATCTTTTTATGAGTTTTAATGTATTCATAAATAAAAAAAAATAAAAAAAAACTGCTGTACAGAACATCCCCCCAATAAATAAAAAAGGAAAAGAAATTATTCTGTCATCATATAATTCCAACATATTCTTTCTTTCTTTTTTAAGCGTGTGGTCTCCGCCTCTGTGTTCATAATGCAGCCATCTTTAAACTCCTAAACTAGGTTATACCTCTCCACTCTCTTAAATAATTTAGGAACTGAGATCAAGTCTTAAGACTTTTCTTAAAAAAAAGAAAAAAAGAAAAAAAAAATTGATGAAAAAAAAAAATTTGATGAAAAAAACAAATTGCGTCATTCTTAGAATTTTGCCACGGGTCTTTATGTGTTCTGTTGGATAGGTGTGTAAAAAAAAAAAAAAAAAAAATCTACAGCAACATTTTACATTTACATACATTCATAACAAATAACTGCAAGTCTCTTATACATACAATGTTTATGCAAATTTCTGAGAGGCTAATTTTATTTTTACGTGGAGGTAGTGCTTGTCTCATCTCTGGGAACGCTGTCCCCCAGGTCTCGCGTATCAGATCTCTCTGTCTCTAGCTGAGGTCTGAGAGGCCTCTCTCTCTTTCTCTCAGATCTCTGAGGTCTGAAGGGCAGCTGGTGCATTCTGATTGTGTCAGGCGCTCGGGGAACTAACAAGACGCAGAATGATGGTAATGTCCCCTCATTACCGCCACGCCGGGGGTGGTGACATCCTGACTCTAAGACTATTGAAACAGCAGTTTCCCTTTTGACCAGGACTTCCCTTCTGTTCAGAAAAAAAGGGGTCTAAAAAAAAGAAAAACTTTTCAGAGCATTGACTAGCTTGACAAGGACCAAAAATACACCGAACAAAATGGTAACATCTAAATTAACTGGTTAATTATATTGGTCAAAGATATTATTTAATACCACAGAATCAACTTAAATATATACATTTATACCAACAAAAATATGTGTATGGGTTAAATCAGTTAGAAATAGCTCTTTAAGGGAACAATTGCATGTCAACAATTTTTATAGTGCACTATAACATTAGACAGACAACCAAGTGAACTTGTTTCTTTATAAAATGAAGCAAATATAGATGTCTGCTTCATTACAATCCCTCAGTTAAGAGGTTAGCAAGTTGTTTTACATTCACAACCTCACATATGAATTCTGCTAATGTAAAAGAGGAAATCACTGCAACAAAATGTGTCACTATTTTAAATAATTATGAATTCTTGTAATACAAGTATTCAATAGTTTTTGAAGTGTCTTATAGCCAAGTCAACAATTTAATCTGCATTTACCCACGGGAAAGCATGACTACATTTCAACGCTCATCGTCCTGATAAGAGCAGAGCAGATGGTCTCATATTTTTATCGTATCTATGTCCATGGCATTGACCCCATCTGTGTGTCGCCACAGAGAGCGCAACATCACCTCTCTTCTCCTGTGCAACGCTGGAGACAGTATTGCTCCGTTTTCTGACACATCAGAAATTTATTCCAGAATGAACATGTGAGTGGCCGTGTCGCCCCTGAGGACAGACAGAGAGCAGAGAAGAGGCACTGCACGAGCATGTGAGTGATGTGCCCAGTGTCAGCTATTGATCATAGCCCAAGGAACACACAGATCTCAAACACCTACTCATATCCACTCGTTGCTCCAGAGAATAAAGGAAAGATAGCAACCAAATCTTTAGTGAGGCTGAATGAAAATCTTAACTGGATCGATTTGTGTGCTTTTCAGTGTGGGACTGGGGAGGGGGAGGTGGGGGGGCTTGTCCCCATTGTGAAGTGCTGATGAATCTGCCTCCAAACTGGCTGCAAGCCAGTATCACAGATGAGTGAATTTCTCTACTCACGAGGGACCACTTCTCCTTCCCCAAAAACAACCCGCTTATGTCCCACACTTTCACTAGCTCTCTCTCTTCATCTTGCGCTTCCTCTCTTTGCTTTTAAATATTTAAGATTAACAAAATAAAAATAAAACAAATGAACAGTATTTTGAGGATAAATACATTTTAAAATAACTAGAAATTGTATAACTTAAAATTGTTTAAGCTGGTAAAATATCTAAATTTAAGAAATCTTTTCTTGCGAAAACAATAACAGAGTGTAGTGATATTTCTCATGAGCATTTTAGTTTAATATTCTAACATTGCTTTGTAAACAGTGAAATTTAGGGAATTAAATCATGAATATTAAAACGAATTTAACACAGACACCGCTATAAACAACGTTTATTAAAAGCCATAACTGTAGAATACTGATTAATACACTAATTATGTAATCACTTAAATGGAATGAGAAATACTGAATATCTTTTTTTTTTTTTTCAGGGAAGAAAAAATAATAGTTCCAACAACTCGCATTGACAGTAGGGATGTAGGCAGAGGTGTAGGCAGCACAATAATGCATCGCTAGTGTACATGACAAACACACATTCACACACACTCAAAGAGTACAGAAATCTCGTATACAGTCGCCAAACATCTCTCAGCCTTTTCTCTCTTATCTACTCATCACCTCTACATGCACCTTTTTGTAACTCTTGACTTCCAGAGTAAAACACGCCAGCAAGCACTCTCGCTTTACAACAAAAACAGAGAAAAAGTTTATCACTTTCTCTCTGATCCTCTCCCCACCCTCTCTGCTTCCTCCACATTCCAGTTTCTCCTTGAAAACATTAAGAGGCTGTCTGTCGGGGAAAGCGAGAGGAATTAGGAAAGAAAGCATCCCTGAGCCAGGTGAGATTACTTCCCTCAACTGAGTCCATTACTTAACAGGGTCAGTAGTTAGAGGAGCCAGATCCGTTCAGCACAAAGACCCCTGAACCAGCAACCTCTCTTCTGTACAGTGGTGCAATAACTCGGTGTGCTGACTCCAAAGATGGTCTTTGAAATTAAACTCCCCCTTTAGTTGCTGTTTTACACAATAAAACTCCCTATTTATTTATTTATTTTCCAACATATTGTAATATGTTCAACTTGCCTTGGTTTTGACAATGACCCTGCGACAGGTATCTTCCTGTCACCAAAGGTTGAAACAGTCATGCTTCCTGTGACTGCTCCATCTTAGTCAGCAATAGCTGCACCGATCGTGTTGGCACTGCCCTGGGCTCTGCTCTATCTGCCGAGAAAAGATGGTGGGTGTCTCCCTAACCACATATCCTCTTTCACTCTCCTCTCCTCTCTTCTTCTCTTCTCCACTCCACCCTTCTCTTTCTCTTAACCCAGGCCAGCCAAGAGACGTTTCATCTCGCACCCACACACACATGCAGCACAGAGAGGGAAAAAAGGAAAACAGACACTTCACTATAATCACATGTACACAGCTCCTGTACATACACGCACAAATACACCTGACCCCCCCCCCCCCCCAAGAAAGAAAGAAAGAAAGAAAGAAAGAAAGAAAGAAAGAAAGAAAGAAAGAAAGAAAGAAAGAAAGAAAGAAAGAAAGAAAGAAAGAAAGAAAGAAAGAAGATGCACGGATATGCAACAAACACATCAGTACAGAAGATCGCAAAATGAACTGAGCTTCAAATCAATAAATATATAAAAAAAAATGAAAAAATGTAATAAATGTCGTTCATTTGCAAAGTCTGAAAGGGGTCTTTTTTATTTGTTTATTTGTTACATTAGAGAAGATGTTTAATACATAAATAAATAAATAAATAAATAAATAAATAAATAAATAAATAAATAAATAAGAGAGCCCCCATAAACCGCATTCAACAAATTATTATTGTAGGATTTGTTCCTAACTGTGTTCAGTTTTCAGATCTCAAAATACATGAGACCATACAATATAAATGCTCTTTAACATTTACAGTAGTTACTAAATTAAATTAAAGCAACTGTATAATCGGACGAATCGAACACCATCGGGCATCTTTTTTTTAAAGGCTGCTTTTCCTTTAATATGTTTCTAATTACTTTCACTATAAGTTTCTGTTTAACAGTCGTGTCGCACCCGCAACCGGAAGATTTTTAGTTTTTACATCTTTCATTCAAGGTCTAAAAATTCAATATTCCTTATTTAAGATTAAAGAAACGATATTGCAGTAGGGTTTTTTTTTTACGTTTTGATGTGGCGATTAAATTAATTTGCAAACAAGACTGGAGATTTTAGCTAATCGTTTTGCGGAAAATCTGTAATTTTCAGTGTCATTCGTTTTCAAAATAATAATAATAATAATAATAATAATAATAATGATAATAATAATAAAGAATAGAACATCAATAATAACAATAATGTATTTGCCGTTGCAGTTTTATTTTACGTTCTTTAGGCCTAATCGAAAA
This sequence comes from Scardinius erythrophthalmus, assembly GCF_964197995.2. Lineage (NCBI taxonomy): Eukaryota > Metazoa > Chordata > Actinopteri > Cypriniformes > Leuciscidae > Scardinius > Scardinius erythrophthalmus. The sequence goes on from NW_028296539.1 coordinate 345,117, forward strand.
TTTCTAGAAGGTATTTATGCAAAATCACCTACAATATAAATAAATGTTACATTTATATTCATTAAAAAAGGGCATTTATGGAATATAAATAAGTGGTTCAGACATGAGAGGGTTCAGACATGAGAGGATGCTGAGAAGCCTCAGAGAGAGTGATGAAGTTCGCCTGCACCACAGCCTCTCAGAGTTTCCGCGGGAGAAAAGATCAGATTCAGCACCTGAAAAAGGTTTGCGATGTAAACTGATCACAGCCCTGTTTCAGCAACGCGTGTCAAAAGAATCACATCAAATGAAGAACCTTTAAGTGCTCGTTCGAGCATCTGATTAGTCAAGATTGAGCAATTAGAACCCATTAATAACCAAACCCACATTAACAAATATAGGCTACTGCATAAAATAAACCCTAGCACAGGGATCCAGGATCCAGAATATGTGTTTATGTGGGTTTGATATTAATATCGACAATTGCACGTGGTCAGCAGTGTCAGTATTATTTGTGGAAATGAACAGGTGTACCATTATTTGTTTTATTTTTTTAAATCGGATCGGATTTTAATTGGTGATTAAGATGTCGTGATCTTCTTGTTAACAGTAGCCTACAGATAAAGCTGAAATTAATTTAGGACGCAGAAATGTAGGTTAAACTACACGCTCGAAAAGGCTTGCAGCCGCTCTTTAGAAAAAATATATATACACATTTGGAAAAATACATATTTGAGGGGAAAAAAACGTATTTCATTCGTAATGCATTTTAAGAAAAGAGAACATAAAAAAAATATCAGTGTCAAGTTTCTTGCCATCTGTGAGAGCAGCATCATATTTTATTATTGATTATGAACAGGATTATGATATTATTTTTGACATTTCTCTAAAAATCTTTCTTTGAGATTCATAACTCAAAAAGGATCGGATGCACATAATTTGCATTATGATATTTGTTTAAGCAGCACAATTGCATCTGAAGAGCTAAGACAATGTTGTCCTGACAAAATAACTGATAGCAGCCAGATTACACTGTCGTTAGCCTAATGTCCATTACATAAGACACTTTCTTAATAAAATAATTATATCCAACGATTATTGAGTGATTTAGAGTCGAATTCAAACAAACTGCATTTGAATTATGTCACTCATAGTTTATGTCAAGGATAAACGGTTTAAACACGTTTCTATAACAAACGTTCAAAGGCGCGTCATAATACAATAATGCAAATCACTTTATTTGTAGAATTTTACATTGTTATTAAACGAGTAAGGTCCATTCAGAATGTCCTTCAACTTGCCATAAGTAAGAACCCTTCCATGCTTCATAGTGTTTTCGTAAATGATTGAAGCGCAGGACTGAATCCACCTGCGCCGGAGCTCCGATGCGCCAAACAGCTAAACGCGCGTCTGAATAGTACCATTCAAATCTTTATTCTCACTCAGATTCTAAATTTCTAAGTCAACTGGAACCGCGCAGACAAAATGTATTAGCCTTTCAATAATAAATAGCATATAATTAGTTAGAGAAATACATAGATAAACTAAACGAAAATAAATAAATATATAATTTTCAAATAAACTGTTTATTCATAATTTTTACGGTGTTCAATTTTAACCGATACGCATCTCAGTGTTGCAAATAAAGAGAGCTTATCGAGTATAAAAATGAAAGAAAAAAAAAGTTTGTGAGGAATCTGGAAAAATATGTGGATGGACCCCCATTGTTGGCCAAAGGGAGTCCAGGGGCCTGCAATCGTATCAGCGTGTGCATGGCACAGAGAAACCAGCCCTGATGATTAATGTTCTGCTCACCATCTCTCCCTCCACAGACCCCGATCCCCCTCCCATTAACATTCTGTCTTGATAAAAGCATTCAGCACAGGAACTTTACAATAACTACACACAATGTTAAAGAGCTGTAGATATTACATATAGCTAGGGAAATCGGAAGTACTTTTACAAGTTGATGGTGTTAAGAACTCCAGAAACAAACAGATGAAGTCAAGGGTCACCAAAACAAAACCTCCCAGTCCAGACTGACCGGACGCATATTATTCACTAATGCAATTAATAAAACTAATTTCTCTTCAACACTCAGAAACTTTAAAACGAAGGCTGCAATTTGTGACAGCGGGCATCAGCCACTAAACCACTCAAAGAAGTTAAGCAAAACATAGTTAACACAGTAGCAAGCGTTAAAATCTCTGACACCAACCAAAACATTTTTTACATTCACATTCATACGCTAAAAAAATTGAATAAAAATCATGCTCACGCTCAAACACACACTTAACAGCTGCACAGAGATGAAGCAGACACAGTGTCACACTGAGTGAGAGGGACAGCATCCCACTGACCTGCTGGGACATTCTGAAAAGGAGGTTGCTGTCAGTGCTCTGCTGTGTCCATGTCCCCATGAAGCCCGGCTCGGCGCTGGCCGGTCTGGTGCTGAACTGCATGGAGCTTTCTCCTTCTCCTCCTCCTCCCCCTGCACCGCTGCTGCTGCTCCTGCTGCTGGCTCTGGCCGTGGACTCGCGTGCCCTCTCTCGATCTTGTTCTCTCCACACCACACCGCCTCTCACATCCAACTCTGTCTCCTCAGACTGCCGGCAGAGAAGAGGGGGAAGGGGGGTGGACGGGGAGCCGGAGAGAAAAGTAAGAGAAGGTGGAGGTTCAAAGAGGCAAAGGGTGACTGCTCTGTTCTTTTTTCCTCTTCTGTCCTATTCTTGCTCTCTTTTTTCTCTCTCTTTCTTTTCGTTTTCTCTCTCTCTTTGCTATCTTTTCTTGAGAGAGGGGTGAAAGTGGAGGGTCTTGCCTGCCAGTAGCAGGAAGAGTGTGTTGAGTTAATTCAGGAGCAGGGCTGCACAATGCATATTTCCTCTGGGGCATGTGGTGGTAGAGGGCAGGATGAGCAGAGTGTCGGAAGTAAGGAGGGAGGAAGAGAGGGATGGGGGTGTGAATTGAAGTGAAGTGAAGGAAGGAGAGAAAAAAAGGGGGATGGCAGAAAAATGGAGGAGGAGATGGTGAAGGAGAGTAGTTTTTTTTTTTGTCTGAACCCCCCCACACACACACTTTTTTTTTTTTATGTCAGTCAAGCTGTGTATGGGCTGTCCTCCAAACATACACGGACATACACATACACACATTCCAAACAGAAATCAATCGTAGAGCAAACTCAGTCACCCGTAACCTGCCCTTTGAACCCCTCGCACACCTCTACATGCACAAAAACACCACTTATATTTTGCACTAAAAATACACTTTCACTCCTTGCAGGTCTATGCTCTTGTAATCAAAACCAACTATTTTATTACTGCAAATAGTTATCTTAAAAAGTTTCATTCAAAAAGAAAACCAAAATGACTTTAAATATTATTCCAAGAGCCGAAGACAAATCGTCCCTCCCTTCTCCCCAAAAGGTGCTCTTTCTCACCAGCGTGTCCAGCGTGGATTTCCTTCCAGCTGTGTGGAGATCAGGTGTTGGAGTGTGTCAGTTCCAAAGCAGCCCCTCCTCTCTCTCTCTTTCTCTTTCTCCTTCCCTGTCTTTATTTCTTCAGGCCCCCTTCTCGACTTCAGAGATGCCTGTCCTCAGTTTCCAGACTAACTCCAGCTAGAGCTGTGTCAGTGTGCATGTACGTGCAGCCGTGAGTACATGTGTGTTGTTGTGAGGTAGAGCATGTGTGTGTCGGGCCGCAGCACGTCTGAGTTAACTGCTCCTCTCTTCTTGCTGGCACTCAATGACACGGCTCTCTCTCTCCTCCACTGATCTGCTTTCCCACTGAGAGGAGAGAGAGAGAGAGAGCAGGAGGGGAAAGGGTTGTCCCTGTCTTATTACCAGCTCTCCATGCCTGATGCTTCTTCACTCCAGACCTCAGTGGGATTGAGCCACTCTCTAATACATGCACTCTCACACACGCACATACACACACACACACACACACACACACACACACACACACACACACACACACACACACACACACACACACACACACACACACACACACACACACACACACACACACACACACACACACAAAAAAAAACTGGCCCATCCACACAACTATTCTAAGCAAATAATGCATTTGTCAATACAATTGGACAAGCTCCAACTTCTATAATAACCTCAATGCTAAACGAAAAGACATTTCTCAGCCTTCCAATTGGCCTTTATTTTATTTTTCTTTATTTCGTTTTTATTCTTGACAGCCAGTAAACAAAAATTGTATAAAACATGACTTTTTTTTAAAAAGCATTTAAAAAATAAATAAATGTATTAAGTATTTATATTGCATCACTTATGTATTGTGTCTCCACGTCTACTTTCACACCGGAAGGATTTAAAGCAGAATGTGTCACTAAAACCACACTAGAGCCAGGTATTTTAAGGTGGTCACACAACCATTTGATTTTTATTACAAAGTCTGATTCCTTTGTCTGTTTTTTCTCCCCTCGTTTTAAACAGCTCTAGCTAATGTTTCTATGCAACCCCCCCCCCCAAAAAAAAAAAACTCCCCCTGTGAATGCGCGCACACACACCGTCTTGTGGAGTAGTGCGGCAGAGCACATAATCATACATACTCTCCCACTCACAAACACACACACACACGCAGGGAAACCTCGAGTGGATGCTTTCAGATTTTAATTAAGAAAAAAATGAGGAAGAGGCTCCATTTTTGCCAAATTGGTCCCCGCAGCAGACAGTCTCACAAAGGTGGGGAAGAGAAAGAAAGCCCTAACATATGCACTTACAATAAGTGGCGGCATCTCTTCCTCATTGTACATGCCAAAACATTTTATATGAGAAATGTGTTGTGTAATGACGCTATTTTTTGTTATTATTACGTGTTTTTCCTCTCAAACTTTTTTCTTCCAGCACTTCTCCTGACATCAGCTGTTCAAATTATAGTCTTTGACAATGCGAGTATGTCTAAAGAAGATGTCACCGTGATCTCCCTTCTATGAGACAGAAAGAAAGGGAATTAACTTTTCTCCCTTTCGCTACATTAAATGGCTTCTAGTATGTAGAAAGCCACTTGAAATTTTGTGGCAATTTAAAGGAGACAGCTGTTACTGTCCGTTAAAAGCCTCTGTACAGCACTAATGACAGCTCTGGCTAACCTTTACCTGAGTAATCTGCACAGCATTTTGTCTGATTAAATCGTATCGTCTTCTTCTTCTTCTTTTAGATTGAATAAAAAAAGGCTAGAGGAATGGTGGCAGCTGCAATGAGAACTTAATATGTTGTTTTGTTTCTTTTCCTCACCTTCTCTCTCTTTCTCTCTCTCTCTCAAGCGAAGAGTGCCTCCGCAGTAACCAAAGACGTAAAGACCGTACATCTTTACAAGCAAATGGACACTAATGAGAGATGCTTAGAGCCCATTGTCACACACTTGTCCCCTCCATTTCATCTGTTCTCATAGACATTTTCTTGCTTAGTTCTAAATTGCCATGAATTGTTGTTTCTGAAAACAACACAGGCATTAATGTGTAGTAAGAATGCCTTTTAAAAACATGTAAAAAAAAAAAATAAATAAAAAAAAAAAAATCTACCATTTATATATTCAATAACTCTAAATTCCAAGGAAATTGTTTCTTTATTTAGTCTCTATGGTCACATCTCCCATCTCAAATTATCTTCCCTTCTTCAGTTTTCTTTCTCTCTTGAATGTGCTGGTCTCTTGATTTTCCAAGTGCAACCGAGTGTTTCAAGTCAAGCTGGCAGATCAGCTTCTGACCTCCCTATTAACAGTTGTTATTTGTGAGAGGTTTGAGAGGACTCTGACAATATTCCTTTCCCTTTTTGCTTGTTGTCCTTTTCTTTCAGTTTGTCCCGTCCTCATTCTCTCTCTCGGGAGTAAGGGTGAGCTCAGATCCTGTCAGTGGCAGCAGCAGCAGCAGTGGTAGTCAAGTAAAGCAGAGAGTCACCGTAATGGACTCCTTTATTAAAACTATTATTCTGCAAGACTTCAAATTCCCCCAAGACTAGGGCCATGTCGAAGCTGATATAATTAACTAGAGGCTCAGCTACGGATCAATTACCAGACAAGCAAGTGATAGCCAAATCAATGAAAGATCATCAGCCACATTATCTGTGTTGCAACTCATTAGAGTAAAAGAGAAGAGAGCATGCTGGGAGTCCTGGGGCTGTGGCACTGCGGCAGCACAGAGGGCATTGACTTTTCCTTAGCGACCCATGTCAGTTTTTGTGTTGGGGTTTGTGACATTTTTGCAGATGTCATAAAAGGTGTCTTTATTTCTCAAGGGTCCTCCATATGGTTTTTAAGGAACTAAGAAGTGGTGAAAAGTGGACATAATGTATTTTTGCAAATGACTTGACATTGATAATAAACTTTGCCTGCGCTGAGGGAAAGCTGGTAAACAACAGAGAGAGAAAAAATCGTTATCGTTACATTTGAAAGTCACGTGTCTAGTACCTGTAAAACCGCATTTTTCCATCTTAAAATATATCTAAATTACGCCATATGCTCTCATTGACAAATGTGGAACAATTAGTTCATGCGTTCATGACCTCAAGGCTAGATTACTGTAATGCTATACTGGGTGGTTGCCCTGCACGCTTAATAAACAAACTACAGCTGGTCCAAAACGCAGCAGCTTGAGTTCTTACCAGAACCAGGAAGTATGACCATATTAGCCATTGTATACATTTTTTGTGTGTAGTATAAAATCGTGAGCTTAGAATTATAAGGTTCTATCTCCGTTTAGGGTAGTTCTGAGATATTGAGCATCAAAGTTTTTACATCCCAGCTGGCAAAACTGTTATGTAGTATAATCTACAATCATAGCTCAACAAGACCATCACCCTACAGGTACTTTGAGGATAGAATATCAAAATCCTGGCACATTTGGAAATGGGATTTTTTAAGATGGCCCAAATGGAGATAGAACCTTATTAATTCTGAGAGCTCTGATTCTGTTTGGAATTATAAGGTTTTATCTCCACTTTTACAAATAAAACCCCACATTTCAAAGAATAAATGTATATAACCATTGATTTTAATCAATTTATATATTTATAATACAAGCACACAGCTTGTAGTATATAATATAATATATAATAGTATAGTATACATCAAAGCCAGGCAAGTTTGTAAGAAAAAAAAAAAAATATTTTCAAAGAACATGGACATGGAAAAATTACAGCTAAACAAAAAATGTTTTCTTCACATACTACACCCACTCCTCTGTACTGTAAAAACATTTAGGAAGCATCTTACATACATTAAAAACGGTTCATTTAGTAGATTAAAACATATACAATATTGTGTAACATCATGAAAGTTATGTTTTCATCCCTTTCCACCCCCACCCCCTATGTGCTCTGAAACATTTTAAAAAATGAAAGATGGATTAGTTAGAAAGAAAGAAAGAAAGAAAGAAAGAAAGAAAGAAAGAAAGAAAGAAAGAAAGAAAGAAAGAAAGAAAGAAAGAAAGAAAGAAAGAAAGAAAGAAAGAAAGATGGATTAGTTAGAAAGATAGATTAGTTAGAAAGAAAGATGGATTAGAACCTTATAATCCCAACTCGGTTTATGTTTTGTGAGATAGAACCTTTTTATTTTATTAATAACTACTAAGAAAATATTTTTTTTTACAAAAATACCACCACACAGGCATTAATAAACACCTAATGGATCAGATTATGTCAAAAACTCAATTTCGACCGAAATTGAAAGAAAGAAAGAAAGAAAGAAAGAAAGAAAGAAAGAAAGAAAGAAAGAAAGAAAGAAAGAAAGAAAGAAAGAAAGAAAGAAAGAAAGAAAGAAAGAAAGAAAGAAAGATGGATTAGTTAGAAAGATAGATTAGTTAGAAAGAAAGATGGATTAGTTAGAAAGAAAGAAAGAAAGAAAGAAAGAAAGAAAGATGGATTAAAGATATATAAGAAAGAAAGAAAGAAAGAAAGAAAGAAAGAAAGAAAGAAAGAAAGATAGATTAGTTAGAAAATTAGAAAGATGGATTAGTTAGAAAGAAAGAAAGAAAGAAAGAAAGAAAGAAAGAAAGAAAGAAAGAAAGAAAGAAAGAAAGAAAGAAAGAAAGAAAGAAAGAAAGAAAGATGGATTAGTTAGAAAGATAGATTAGTTGGAAAGAAAGATGGATTAGTTAGAAAGAAAGAAAGAAAGAAAGAAAGAAAGAAAGAAAGAAAGAAAGAAAGAAAGAAAGAAAGAAAGAAAGATGGATTAGTTAGAAATAAAGATATATAAGAAAGAAAGAAAGAAAGATAGATTAGTTAGAAAATTAGAAAGATTGATTAGTTAGAAAGAAAGATAGATTAGTTAGAAAGAAATAAAGATGGATTAGTTAGAAAGAAAGAAAGAAAGAAAGAAAGAAAGAAAGAAAGAAAGAAAGAAAGAAAGAAAGAAAGAAAGAAAGAAAGAAAGAAAGATGGGTGAGTTAGAAATAAAAATATATAAGAAAGAAAGAAAGAAAGAAAGAAAGAAAGAAAGAAAGAAAGAAAGAAAGAAAGAAAGATAGATTAGTTAGAAAGAAAGAAAGATGGATTAGTTTGAAAGAAAGAAAGAAAGAAAGAAAGAAAGAAAGAAAGAAAGAAAGATGGATTAGTTAGAAATAAAGATATATTAGAAAGAAAGAAAGAAAGAAAGAAAGAAAGAAAGAAAGAAAGAAAGAAAGAAAGAAAGAAAGAAAGATAGATTAGTTGGAAAGAAAGGTGGATTAGTTTGAAAGAAAGATAGATTATTTAGAAAGAAAGAAATATTAGTTTGAAAGAAAGAAAGATGGATTAGTAAAAAAGAAAGAAAGATTGATTAGTTATTAAGGATAGATATATAGATAAAGTTTGAAGATAGATAGAAACAGTTTGAAGATAGATAGATAGATAGATAGATAGATAGATAGATAGATAGATAGATAGATAGATAGATAGATAGATAGATAGATAGATAGATAGATAGATAGATAGATAGATAAAAAAGGTTGGAAGATAGATAGATAGATAGATAGATAGATAGATAGATAGATAGATAGATAGATAGATAGATAGATAGATAGATAGATAGATAGATAGATAGATAGATAGATAGATAGAGAGAAAGAAAGAACGATTGATTCGTTGTAAAAAAAAAAGATAGAAAGATGGAAATGCCATCTTTCGCCGGCTTCAAATGTCCAGGCTAATGTCTAGCCCTTAGAGCTAAGAGGTGGGTTTTGATTGGTCCATCCGTGTTCATTCAGGGTTTTGATTGGATATTGAATCTACTGGAGATAGAACCTTATAATCCCAACTCGGTTTATGTTTTGTGAGATAGAACCTTTTTATTTTATTAATAACTACTAACAAAATATATTTTTTTTACAAAAATACCACCACACAGGCATTAATAAACACCTAATGGATCAGATTATGTCAAAAACTCAATTTCGACCAAAAGTGGAGATAGAACCTTATAATTCTAAGCTCACGAAATATTGCTGATTACTTACAAAGCACTAAATGGTTTAGCTCCGCAGTACTTGAGCGAGCTCTTAACGTCCTTCATGTCTATTACGATCTCAAAATTCCGGCCAGTTGATAATACCTAGAATATCAAAATCGACTGCTGGTGGTAGATCCTTCTCCTATTTAGCACCAAAACTTTGGAACAGTCTTCCTACCATTGTCCGGGAAGCAGACACACTCTGTCAGTTCAAAGCTAGACTAAAAACACATCTCTTTGACCTAGCATACACATAACACATTATAGACTTATATAATTCAATGCTAGGCTGCATAGATCAGGTCAGCTGGAACCAGGAACACTTCCCATAAATCCTGATGTACTCGTTACATCATAAGAAGAATGGCATCTACGCTAATTTTAGTGTTTTTGTTTATCCCAAGGTTTTCCCGCAGCCTGCTGGATCCAGGCTGTATCCAGATCTGATGAAGGACCTGCGCCTGGACCCGATGTCGTAGCGGGGTGCTAAAGTGCCAACTAGTTTCTCCTTATGGAGGATCCTTTTACCACTCTACAGATAAAGCGTTGTCAGGAAAATTCGGTTTGCGTATCTACCCCGAAGTGATAAAATTCTGTATCAAAGATTTTAAGGCCAGAAAAGTATTTTTTTAAGGCTTGGTTTGTAGGGAATTACAAACCTGCGCACATATATTCAACACGCATACCAATAGACTGAACTCGTGTGTAATACGCATGTGCACGCCATCAGCGTTCTCACAGGTTTCACGTTTAAAGTCTGTGTAGAGTTTCCTGTTAAAATGGTGTCGTGTTAGCGGCCCCTAAGTTAATAACTAATGATCATTGCGATGGAAGTGAATCAATCAAATTAACTTTAGCTGGAAAATAACTTTATTCAAGAACTGCTATAAAGCCAAAACAATCTCTGTTACTTTAAACTATCCTTGTATCTCTGTAAAGCCACTTTGAAACAATCTACATTGTTAAAAGCGCTATATAAATGAAGATGACTTGACTTGACTTATCTGACAAGTGAATGGCAAAGTAAACCCTAATTAATTATTCATGAGGTGACATGAAGATTTTTGTTCCCGTAGAGGATGGTACTAGCAAAATCAAGGTCATAGGTTTGATCCCCAGGGAATCCATGAACTGAAAAAAAATGTATAGCTTGAATCTTGAATTTTACTAAGTCACTTTAGTAAAAATGCACCTGTCAAATGCATAAATGTAAATGTAATGATTTGTATGGTACTGTATTTTGATTTATGAAAATGACTTAAATGATTTAATTTGAATTCATCTGATTTTAGATTTCTTTCTTGCATTCTCTGTTTTAGGTGTGTCAGATAAATATAATTTAATTAAAATTGATTTTGACGTAATCTGTGTTAGTTACTATACCTAATAATAATCCATTTGATGTTCAGCGAAGACAGTTTTTTCTTTTCTTACAAAATACAGTCTTGCATTCTGTATTGTGTTCCAGGTTTTGGCCTGTTTTGGAAAGAAAGACTAAAAAATGAAAAATAAAAAAATAAAAAAGGTAGGTAGATCAAGACAAATCTACAGTTCTTTAGAGAATGAGGAGTAACCTGTTCACAGGAAGTGAGTGTGCATCTGAATTGATTGATTCTAATCTCTCCCCTGCACAATGATGCCCACTTAATGGCTGAGCTAAGGTTTTTTCTACGCTTTGGAAAGTCCTCGCCTCTCTGAGCCCCTAGTAAAATTAGGGTTCACTTTTAAAACAATTGCCATAGTGCCATTTTCACATCTCACATTTAATCCACAGTGGAAAAGTGTCCAGCTCGTTTAAAATGGTGAGGTAAATCTGTTAAATAAACAATGTCTGAGAGGAGATAAGGAGGATGGAGATTAGTGGCCATCCTGTCTTACAGACACATACTGTACACACAAGTGAATGAATGAGTGGGATATTAATGCACTCTTCATGTGACTTGAAGACAGTGTCTCGATCAGATAGCAGCCAGATAGAACTGTCACTGTTCTGTTCTGCTGGAAGACGCAAAAGGGCCACAAGACATCATAAGACACCATGAATAAACAACCTTTCACTTGTGTAGAGAACGAGAGAAAAAAGTGAATGTCCCCTGAACTCAAGAGCCACACGGGATCCAAATGCCATCGATTGTGCAATCACTCAGTATTCCACGTATACCATTGCGACCAGCAATAGCAATGGACTAAGTGAGAATGAAAACGTACTCGGTTACCTAATGTAACCTCGGTTCTCTCTAGAAGAGGGAACGAGTATTGCGTAAGTTGCCTACGCATCGGGAAAGTCTTCTTTCTTCGAGATCTGAAGCCAAAAATGATCCTTAATTTTGTATTCATTGTCAACACAGTGCGGCAGCCGGCAGACCTAGGCAGGCTGTATAAGCGTGCTCATTGGCTGCTCGGCGGCAACTGCTTAAGCCTATCAGTGAGCACTCTGAAACGTGGCCTCCAATGAGGGCGCTTCGCGCCCTCCACACCCTTCTAACCGTCAGAATGGGTGTGGCCAGCGTGTATATAACCAGTGCTCACAGGCTAAATATCTGGTTTTCGCAGTCTGAAGCGCAAAAGCTCGTGGCGCGACACGGCAGGTTACGCAATACTCGTTCCCTCTTCTAGAGAGAACCGAGGTTACATTAGGTAACCGAGTACATTCTCTTACGAGAGGTTCTCTCGTATTGCGTAAGTTGCTTACGCATCGGGAACCCTTTGTCAACGCCGTGTGCGCCGAGCATCCAGCCCATGAATCCCAGGGAGACCGGGGAAAACATTCTGCTGGGATAGGTGGCCGGTCGGAGAGACGGGCCAACACAGTACAAGCACTTCACTCAGTATATAAAATAGAGCGGCGCGGCCGGTCTATAAGCATATAACAGTGCAAAACAGTAGGGCCGGCAGAGCGAGCCCACACAGTACATAAGCACTTATTAGGGTAAGAAAAGAGCGACATAGTCGGTCTTTCATGAAGAGAATAAACCCCCGCGCCACAGAGTAGAATACGGGCGGCCAGCAGCGCGGGCCAGCACCGGTAAAACAGCGCGCAAAGGGGAATGAGAAACAGAGCGGCCCAGCCGGTCTAAGTATAAAACACTTCACCCTAGTATCATACCAGAAATATCGCCAGCATGTGAACATAGTCTGCACATGAGAGACTGGGCAGAGCATAAATGTCACCTATACTGACAGTAATTTTGCCTGTAAGGCGGGAACTTCCAGGTTATAAAACCTCACGAATGTTGATGGGGAGGCCCAGCACGCCGCCATACAAATATCGTGGATAAAAATTCCACTGGACCAGGCCCACGAAGAGGCCATGCCTCTAGTAGAGTGGGCTCTGATACCCAGAGGGCACTGCAGGTGTTTGGAGGCATAAGCTGCTGCAATCGCGTCCACTATCCACCTGGACAGGCTCTGTTTTGAGGCGGCGAGACCCTTGGTGCGTCCGCCGAAGGAAACAAAGAGCTGCTCTGAACACCTGAAAGCGGCGGAGCGCGTGATGTAAACTCTCAGCGCCCGGACAGGGCATAGGAGGTTATCACTGTCCCCATTATCGGATGCTGGCAGAGCCGAAAGGGAAATGACTTGTGCCCTAAAAGGGGTTCCAATCGCTTTGGGGATGTAACCGTGTCTCGGTCTGAGAATGACTTTCGAGTCGTTCGGTCCGAACTCAAGACATGCAGGGCTAACAGATAGCGTGTGCAAATCCCCCACACGTTTAACTGAAGACAGAGCTATCAGAAAAACGGTTTTAAGCGACAGGTACTTTAAATCCACGGATTCGAGCGGTTCAAAGGGAAAAGCCTTCAGGGCCTCCAGGACCAAGGACAGATCCCAAATAGGAACCGAGGGGGGCCGCGGGGGATTCATCCGTCTAGCTCCTCTGAGGAAGCGGATAATGAGCTCGTTCCTTCCTATTGCCGGGCCGCGCATCGTCTCAGCGAACGCTGCAATAGCCGCCACATACACTTTGAGCGTGGAAGGGGACCTGCCCTTTTCCAACAGCTCTTGTAGGAAGGAGAGCACCCGCGGGACCCCGCATGCGCGTGGATCCAAGCTCTTAGTAGCGCACCATTTAGAAAACACCGACCATTTAGACGCGTAGAGCCGTCTCGTAGAGGGGGCTCTAGACTGTGTGATCGTGTTCACGACCCCTTCTGGCAGGTCAAAGGGTATCCGTTGATCACCCATGCATGCAGAGACCAACGCTCTGGATGGGGATGCCAGATCGATCCACCGGCTTGGGAGAGGAGATCCTTTCTCACCGGGATCGGCCATGGGGATGAGTGCGACAGCCTCACTAGCTCTGGGTACCAAGTTTGGTTCTCCCAGCGCGGGGCTATAAGAAGCACTGAGTGGTGCGTTTCTCTGATCCTCGAAATGACCTGTGGCAACAGGGAGATCGGAGGAAAAGCATACAGCGGGAGGCTGGGCCATGTCTGGGACAGCGCGTCCTCGCTTTTCGAGAAAAATTTCGGGCAATGAGCGTTATCTTCCAACGCAAAGAGGTCGATCTTCGCTCTGCCGAATAGGCGCCAGAGAAACTGGACTGTCTGGGGGTGCAGGGACCATTCTCCCGGGGGAATGTTGTCCCTGGACAGTCTGTCTGGACCGACATTCAGGTGGCCCGGCACGTGCGCGGCTCTCAGCGAGCGCAACGAGCGGTAAGCCCACACGAGAAGGCATTCTGTCAGCTTGCACAGATTCCTGGATCTGACACCGCCCTGTCGGTTCACATAGGATACCACGGACATGTTGTCCGAGCGGACTAGCACATGGTGATCCTGTATGAATGGGAGGAAGCGCTTGAGTGCGTTCTCGATCGCTATCATCTCCAAACAGTTTATGTGGAGGCATTTTTCCTGGTCTGACCACAGGCCAAAAACCAGTTTGCCCTCGAAAAGAGCGCCCCAACCTGAGGTGGAAGCGTCCGTCGAGATAACTTTGCGGTGTGAGACGGCTCCCATTGTCACTCCCCGCTGGTACCAGTCGGCCGCTAACCAGGGCTTCAGTGCTGAAACGCAGCTCTGAGTCACTCTGATTCGGATGCCGCCGGAAGCCCAGGCTCTGTGAGGCACTCGGGCATTCAGCCAGCGTTGTAGCGGGCGCATTCGTAAGAGACCCAGCTGAAGTACTGCTGCAGCTGAGGCCATACAACCCAGCAACCTCTGAAATGTTTTGAGAGGTGCGGTGCTGCCCGGCCGGAAAGGACGCGGCCAGGCGTCGAATGCAGCGGGCGCGCTGTGTCGACAGGCGGGCCGTCATTGCCACAGTGTCCAGATCCAAACCCAGAAAAGAGGTTGATTGACTGGGCACTAGCGAGCTCTTGGTCCAGTTGACCGTAAGCCCCAGGCTGTCCAAGTGGCTTAGAAGCACTGTTCTGTGGGCGATGAGTTCGACCTCTGAATGTGCTAGAATCAGCCAATCGCCCAGGTAGTTCAGAATTCGCATTCCCCGACCCCTCAGGGGAGCGAGAGCCGTGTCCATGCACTTCGTAAATGTACGGGGTGCCAAAGACAGGCCGAACGGCAGGACGGTGTACTGATATACCTGACCGTCGAAGGCGAATCTCAAGAATGGCCTGTGACGGGGTATTATCTGGATCTGAAAGTACGCGTCTTTTAGATCGAGAGATATAAACCAGTCCCTCGGGCGAATTTGCGCGAGAATTTGTCTGGTTGTGAGCATTTTGAACGGTCTTCTCATAAGAGCCTTGTTCAAACGTCTCAGATCCAAGATTGGCCTGAGAGCTCCGTCCTTCTTGGGAACGAGGAAATAACGGCTGTAAAAGCCCGACTCACTCATGGAAGGGGGAAACCGGTTCTATAGCCCTTTTGCACAGAAGTGTAGCTATTTCTGCTCGAAGTAGATGTGCTACTTCCCCATTCACTCTGGTCTCGATACGCGCTTGAAAGCGCAGAGGGCGGCGAGCGAACTGCAGAGTATAGCCCTGTTTTACTGTGCTCAGCACCCATTCTGACGCGCCTGGAATAGCTTCCCACGCTTTCGCGTGTTCAGCCAGGGGCAGAATGGCCTCCGGGCTCTGATCGCCGCTGATCGCGGGCTCGAGAGCTCGAAACGGAGGGGCGGGCGCGGCGCGCGCACTCTCGGTGCTTAGATACGGCGGGTCGCAAGCAGCGATTACTGGCCGTTTCACACACAGCGTCCCGGTGGCTTTGGACGGGGAACATACAGTGTGAGACACGACGCTTGAAAGCGGCGTTGGGGGCGAAGTATTCGAGAGGATGTGTGAGCGTGTGGGAGCGGGCACAGCATCTGTATTTATAACATGACCGGTCGTGAGGGGTTGTGTAACAGAGCGGGCAGTGAGTAGGTGTGGGCACAGCGGGGTTGACATGTGACCTACATTTAACGCTCGAGCGGCTTCTGCCTGCTTTATGCGAGCGGGCTCTGTGAGAAACACAGGGTTTATGGTGCTTGTGTGCAGAGGTGAACACAGATAAGTGGGCACATTTACTGCATTCACCGGCTCGTTGGCTGCGAGATGAGTGTCTGCAGTAACCGTAGCAACGGGGACTGACAGAGCGTGAAGCTTTGACGATGGTCCGGCCGCGGCGGGACACGATCGTCGCTTCTTTCCTCGGGCTAGGAGGTTTTTGCAGGCTCAGGCTTCACCGCGATCCTCTGCCGGGGTCCCCGGGGAGGAGGCGGCCTGACGCGGCTGGTCGAGTGAGAGCGAGGGCGGCCGCCCTGTCGTCGCTGTGAGGACGGAGGTCGAGCTGGGCGCTGGGCAGAGCTTTGCGCAGGCTGGTCACAAGGACGGCGTGCGGCAGGCCTGGAGCGCCGAGGCAGAAACAAATTCATCGCCTGTGTGGTCTTCTGAACCTCCGAAAAGCGGTCCACGATCCCGTTTACCGCTGGGCCGAACAGGCCGGTGGGGGAGAGGGGGGCGTTAAGGAACACCGCGCGCTCAGACTCCCTCATATCCGCGAGCGTGAGCCAGAGATGCCTTTCTGCGACAGTCAGAGAGGCCATGCACCGTCCAATGGCCTGGGCAGCGGATTTCGTAGCGTGAAGGGAGAGGTCTGTCGCGCTCCTCAAATCCATGACGGAAGCAGACTCCGAACCCTTCTCGTCCAGATCACGGAGGAGGTTAGCTTGGAGAATCTGCAGTACGGCCATAGAGTGGAGTGCAGATGCAGCCTGTCCGGCGGCGGCGAAAGCGCGGCCGACGAGGGCTGATGTGGTCCTGCAAGCCTTAGACGGGAGGGCAGCCTTTGAGCGCCAACCAGAGGGCGGGCAAAGGTGCGCTGCGACCGCCTCTTCCACGGGGGTAATGGCATTATACCCCTTCTCAGCGGCGCCGTCAACCTGTGAGAGCGTCGATGAGGCGTGTGAAGAAACTCTCGCGGAGAATGGAGCATTCCACGATTTAGAGAGCTCGCTGTGAAGCTCAGGCAGGAAGGGTGCGGTTTTGGACGCTGGCTGTCGGCGGCGATGATGAAGGAAGCAGCCGTCGAGTCTGTTCGGGGCTGGCTCCTCAGGAGGAGACCAATCAAGGCCCAGCTGTTCAACAGCTCGCGTGAGGAGGCGTAACAGTTCTGCGTCCTCGCCCGCTCGAGTACGGCCCGAATCCTGGACTGAAGAGGAGGGAGTAGACCAGTCCTCGCTGTCAGAGGCCAGGATGGAACAGCTGTCCGCAGCGCGTTCATCAGACTCGTCCGCCTCATCCCCTGAAACGGCGGCGGCGCCTGCGGGAGCCGGCAGCTGCGCGGCCGGGAGGGGGGGCGGGGAAGGCAAGAGAGAAGCTCGAGGGAGAGGATCCGGCGAGCTTCTAAGCGCCTCGTCGGTCTCCGGTGGTCGCTGTGAGCGGCGCCGCCCGTGGGCAGCCGCCCGTGGAGAGTGCGGTGGCGGCGTGCTCGCGGCCCAGGCAGAGAGCGCAGATGAGGTGGCGGTCTCCGTTGCTGAGCGGAGCTCAAACCTCTCGTAAGAGAACAAAGACATTCTCATGTTGGCCAACTTAAAAATAATCACTCATAGAGCATGTGGATGTTGCAGTTTTAAATAGTTAAATAGAAAATAAACTTCAACCTGCCTCACTTCTACTCATGGTACATAGGAACTGCCAATTGATGTGATTGTATTACCCATTGCCACACATCACGCAATTAACAGCATTACAGTTGCCCTGGGCTGCATTTCCCAAAAGCATTGTAAGCCTAAGTAGATCGTAGAACCATTGCCTCCGACTTAGCTCTCGATGCCTTTGAGAAACGCATCCCTGGGATCAGCCACGGCTCGTCTGTATGGGCCGGTGGGGCAGAGCCCCACCAAAATATTCATCCAAAACATAGACCTCTATATAAGCTGAATCATTAATAAATGGTAAATGTGTTCAGCATTCTGCAACAAATATTTTTTTCAGATTTTCTAGACTATTCTAGAAAAGTCGCAAAATCAGGATATATTAAAATTTAACGTATGGCTTCGGCAGGCGTGATACTAAGTGCCCCGCAGTTTTCCTATGTAAATCTGTGGTGAAAAATGGAACTGCAGCATGCTCTAATTGAGAGCCATTGGGGCAGATTTCAGACTTCACTGCTTATTTTCATGTTAGCTTGCGTAAACCTCGCTCCAGATCAAGACGATAGGTGTGTTCGACATCAGCTGCGGCTGGATGTAACTGATCGGCGAGAGTTGCAGAGTGCAGGCGGGGAGGAGCTGAAAATGGAGATGTGAAGTCAGACACTTTCTGGTTCTCATAGTGACCGCTCACATGGTGTTTGCATACTTTAAGACAGCGGAAGTGAAATAAATGCAATATTTGTCAAATACACAGACGTTTCAGATACATTTCCATTTAATACTTAATGCACTGCTTAATACAGCGTCTGTTTGTATAAGAATAAAGTTCAATATAAGCCTATACTACCTATACTATTTAAATACCAATGTAGTGGGGTCTACTTTTTTTTTTTAATCAGCTTTATTTTGATAAACATGAAACAATATAACATTGCCACCTACTGACTACTTCACTGTTTTTGTTCCATGTCATTTAGCTTTATTGGATGTTTGCTTCATCACAGGTTCCCACATACATCATACTGTATCAAACATACATTTTATGCACATGCGCACTCTTTAAAAATGCAGCTGATTGTTGACATGCTAAAATATATAGATTAAAATGTATATATATTTAAATAGAAATAAATATATAGAATGAACTGAATGGTTGCTGAATGGTTGCTTATTGTGCCCAAGAGAATGATCTATTAAGTCCACATGACAATTATCAAAAAAATGCTTCTAACCACAGCTTGAGAGCTGTAGTGCCAACCACATAACTTTGTGATGCTGTTTTCAAATGTTTGTTGGAACAATGGTTTCGGGAAACGCCAAATCTTTGAACTATGTAGGTAACAACGGAACATGCGACCATAGTTGGCTAATGATGCTTTTGGGAAGAGCATCACTGGTTGTCTCACATCACCTCTGCTGACTGAGGTGAAGAGCGATGCTTGAACTCTATCAGTGTTAAAAAGGAGGGGTTTTCTTGTGTCCACTCTCTTTCTGTCACTTTTTTTCTCTGTTTCTTGCCCCCTGACCTCCTCTTGGCTTAGCCTCTCCAGACTCAACCAACTTGCAGAGCATCATCTAGTTTGTAAACCTGTCTATACTGCTGATCCCCAATGTCACAGCTTAGAAAACCGAAATTAGGCCAAGACCAGAATTCAAAATAGATTAGAATAGTTAAGGACTGCCTTAATTAGTAGGTGGACTTTTGAGTTACATTCTTTTGGCAATTCAGTGCAGCTTTTTTAGTTTTCTCTAATCATTCCTTTGGGTTTTGTATGTAGGCCTATAGACAGACAAAAAAAAAAAAAAAAGCATATTGTAATTTATAATATATTTGTCTTATAATATGTAATCAACTGAATTGCAAACCAAGAGGTGTGGGATTTTTGCAATACAATGCCTTCTGGCAATCTTATTAGGCTTGTTCGACTTCATGCAGCTCACCACATCACTGATCCACGTGTCTTCTTGACACATGCACACCTGTTCCATTTCAGCTCATTGTATTTGATTGTGTACAGCTTTGTTATTTTAGTTCATTGCACTGTCAGTAAATTTCAGCTACATAAAAGCCAATAAAAATTTTCTGAATTTTAAATAGCACGATAGCACTCTACTTTTACTATTTATGTCATAAAATATATGGTAGAAATAGTAAGCATATTATTCTATTCCAAATTCAGCCTATACTAAATAATATAACCTTTTTATTTTCCTTTAAAGTTGAAGTTGTCACTGGCAGTGGAGGCAACGCTCATATCTTCGGGTATTCCACCAAAACACCAGGGGCCCTATTTTAATGATCTGAAACTATCAAAAGCGAAACGCAAGTAACTTTGTGGGCGGATCTCGGGGCTGTTGCTATTATAATGGTGGGATAAATTACTCTTACGCCCGATGCAAATCAAAAATGGGTTGGTCTGAAGTACCTATTACTCATAGGTCTGGTTTGGGCGTAACGAGAAATAAACCAATCAGAGTGTCATCTCACATTCCCTTTAAAAGCAGGCGCGCTTGTTCCATGGCGGATTGCTATTAGGGACCGTTTGGTATTTATAGAATAGACCACCAGAGGAAAATAGGGGAGGGTCATGTCTTTTTATTCTTTGTTGAGGGGAGGGTCATCAAACTTTTTTTAGTCTAGGGGGAGGGTCACCCAACTTTTGTATTCATGAAAACAGCAAAATTTCAAAGTGGCTTGTTTGGTGCATATTTTTCCATGTAGCACCATGTAGCTCTCTCAGTCTCGACCCTCTCAGCAGATGGGTCCGACCCAATAAAAATCCAGTTAGGCGCTGTTTGACAGTGCGGGTGTATGCTCTCAGAAAAAGTGCATATTAGCCCGTTTAAATATTTTCCTGTATTTCTCCCGTATTTTTAATCTTTCTATAAAAACAATTAAAAAATCCCACTGGGTGCAAACCAGCTAAGCAGAAAATTCCCGCCCTGCAGCTATCTTTTCCTTCAAAAACTTAAATTTTGTATTTAAGCAGTGCAGCTACTTCTGTACATTACATTTGTCCTAAGTAGCATGAGATTTCGACCAGTCAGGAGTAGCCTATAGCAAATCAGTTCCTGCAACAACACATCCCATCTGCACCAGGAGCTGTGACAGCTGTTGAAGGTCAGAGGTGACAGGTTAACACTTTGAGGTTCGTATGACTTTCTCATTAAATAGAAAAATGTGTTAGATAACTAATAACTAGCTAGCTAGTAACTAGTTAGCTTCATTATAACTAGGTCGCTAGTAACTAGTTAGCTTCATCATAACTAGCTAGTGACTAGTTAGCGTCATTTTTGTTGAAGCAAGCACATAGCCTATATGTTGCTAGCTAGTTAGTTAGCTTCATTATTTGATAGATTTTTACTTTTGCGAATGCTTGTTAATGATCATATTATCTATCTTATGATGTTAAAGGAACTTCTTTTCTTTTTTCAGATTAGCCATAATGGAATGCCGTGACTGGAGTTTATGCTTCCTATGTCAGTCCGCCCTAAAGATTGAAAAAACATTAGATCCCTCTTCATCATTCAAACTGAGAAACAATCTTGAAAGATTGAAATCATGTTACAAAGAAGCTTTAGATAACATCCAGGAGCTGAAGGCATTAGGGGATCTGCCTGAGTTTATAGTGGACATTAGTGGTGGTAGTCAGGATGTAGTTCAGCTGATGATTCAAAATCCTATGGTGTGGCACAAAAGCTGCAGAAATGCGATTGGTAAACAAAAAGTTGAGAGAGCAAGAAAAAGAAAAAAGCATTAAGAGTCTGTGAGCCCAGTAAAAACACAGCGCATGAGTGACAAGTCCACCACACTCGCTTTACCCAGACTCTCAACATCATCATGTGAACCATTCGATAAACCATGTCTCTTCTATGGTGAATTGGGCAAAAAAAAAGGAACTGAGGAGGGCTGCCACACTTGGCTTGGATAGAAAAGTGAAAGAATGTGCTCAGGTGGTGGGTGACAGGCATCTATTGGCTTAACTAGCTGCTGGTGACATGGTTGCTATTAATGCTGTTTATCATCGTGCATGCCTGACTAGGCTCTACGGAGGGGGCCCTTGTTCCCATGAGAGAACAGGGCGTACGCATCCTCAACTATTTCGACGACTGGCTCATATTAGCACACTCTCGAGATCAGTTATGCGAACACAGGGACCTCGTGCTCAGGCACCTCAGCCAGTTGGGTCTTCTGGTCAACTGGGAGAAGAGCAAACTCGCCCCCATGCAGAGGATCTCTTTTCTCGGTATGGAATTGGATTCGGTCGCACAGACAGCGCACCTCACAGAGCAACGCGCTCAGTCGGTGCTGAACTGCTTGAAGTCAAGTCAAGTCATCTTCATTTATATAGCGCTTTTAACAATGTAGATTGTTTCAAAGCAGCTTTACAGAGATAAGCGTATAATTTAAGGTAAGATTGTTTTGGCTTTATAGCGGTTCTTTAATAAAGTTATTTTCCATCTAAAGTTAGTTTTGATTGATTCGCTTCCGTCGCAACGATCATTTGTTATTAAATTAGGGGCCGCTAAGACAACACCATTCTCTCTACACAGAATTTAAACAGGAACCTGTGAAAAACCACCTTTGAACACCTTCAAAGGCAGGACGGCGGTCCCACTGAAATTCTTTCAGAGGCTCCTGGGGACTATGGCAGCGGCAGCAGCGGTAACTCCGCTCGGGCTGCTCCATATGAGGTCGCTTCAGCACTGGCTTCATGGCCGAGTCCCGAGATGGGTGTGGCATCACGGCACTCACCGGGTGACAATCACACCGGTGTGCCGCCAGACCTTCAGCCTGTGGTCAGACCCCTCATTCCTGTGGGCAGGAGTCCCCTTGGAACAGGTTCCCAGGCATGCTGTGGTGTTCACAGACGCCTCTGCCACCGGCTGGGGTGCCACGTACAACGGGCATGCAGTGTCAGGGGTGTGGACGGGCCCTCAACTGCATTGGCACATCAACTGCCTCGAGTTGCCAGCACTATGTCTCGCTCTGAGCCACTTAAAGAGGCCGCTACAGGGCAGAGATGTGCTGGTCCATACGGACAACACTGCAACCGTTGCGTACATCAACCGGCAAGGTGGTCTACGCTCCCGTTGCATGTCACAACTTGCCCGCCATCTCCTCCTCTGGAGTCAGAAGCATCCGAGGTCACTTCGAGCCATGTATGTCCCCGGTGTGCTCAACCGTGTGGGCAACGAGCTATCATGAGCTGTGTTCCCGGGAGAATGGTGACTCCACCCCCTTGGAAGTTCAGCTGATCTGGAGAGAGTTCGGGGAGGCTCAGGTGGAGGCTCAGACCTGTTTGCCTCCTCAGAGACCTCCCACTACCAGCTGTTTTACTCCCTGACTGAGGGAACACTCAGCACGGATTCACTGGCACACAGCTGGCCCCGGCGCCTCCTCAAATATGCGTTCCCCCCAGTGAGCCTACTTGCACAGACCCTGTGCAAAATCAGGGAGGACGAGGAGCAGGTCCTTCTGGTGGCCCCCTATTGCCCCACCCGGACCTGGTTCCCTGAACTTATGCTCCTTGTGACAGTCCCTCCCTGGCCCATTTCTCTGAGGGAGCACCTTCTGACTCAGAGACGGGGCACCCTATGGCACTCGTGTCCGGACCTCTGGAAACTCCATCTCTGGTTCTAGGTGACTTACCCCCAGAGGTACTTAACACCATCACTTCTGCATGGGCGCCGTCCACGAGATGTGTGCCTTGAAGTGGAACCTGTTCGTCAAGTCGTTTTCTTCTCGCCGAGAGAACCCCTGAAGATGTTCGATAGGGTCCGTGCTTTCCTTCTTGCAGCAAGGGTTGGAGCGAAGGCTGTCTCCCTCCACCCTCAAAGTACATGCTGCCGCTATTTCAGCTTATAACGACCACATAGATGGCAAATCAGTTGGAAAGCACGACCTGGTTGTCAGGTTCCTTAGGGGGGCGAGACGGTTAAACCCTCTTCGTCCCCCCTCCATACCCTCTTGGGACCTTTCCCTGGTGCTTCAAGCTCTTCAGGATGCTCCCTTTGAGCCTTTGCACTCAGCAGACTTAAAGCTTCTCTCTTTGAAGACTTTGCTGCTGATTGTGTAATGCCAGGTGACGAGGCTCCACCTGAGAGCGACATTTCATTCACTTCAACTACACCTCAAACTCGACGTCAACGCAGAAAGGGTCACAATAAGAAACCTGTAGCTGCAGATGCACTCTCTGGGTTGCTAAAGCATATGACAGTCTAAAAATAATGTTGCAAATAAAGAGTTCATTGTCCATCTCTGCCTCTCTCAAGTCACATGAGAGAGCAGTGACAAGGGTCGTTGTCCACACAAAGGAACTATTATATCTTCGGAGGAACCGCCACTGACTGGACAGTCAGAGTACAGAAATAGACTACACTAGCTGGGATCAGCAGTTGTAGATGTGATTCAAATCATGTGTGCCTTACAGTAAATATGATGAAAGCACCTCAATTCGGGATATAAAAGAAGAGAATTGGACAAGACTCATTGCTCATCCTTGCAATCTCCAGTCCGGGACACCAGCAGTTCCCGGATGCAAGAAGTTAAAGCCTAGCTAATATTACTCTGTTAGCTAAGTACTCTATTATATTCTGTAACAAGTATTCTTTTCATTTTGATTCTTTTAATAAATATTGTTAAACATTTATTACAATCATCTGACTGGAACTTGGAATTCTTGAGTACGTTTTCGCTTTTCTTCCCTGGACCAGAAGGATCCCAACAGGGGGAAAACCTACAGAAGGTGAGCATGATTTCTGATATGTGAATAATCAGTATGCACTGTTTGATTGATTAATAGCCTAGCTTACAACAGGGTTATTGTTGTATAGCGAACACGGTTGAAGAGTACCTAAAAAGGTAGACTTAAACTACGAAGGGGACATTTATTATATTTATAATCCTTATTATCTTTATAATAAAATACGAATTCGTAGAGACTGATCACCTAACTCTTAAAAGTATGACTAAAGGATAGGCTCTTTAGTTACCGCGGGATTATCCATATATCCTGGATAGGATGTAGGATAATTTGGAACGGTATTAATCGTATAAACTTTTACAATTGCACTGGCCTCTATCAAGAGGGTAGGGGGCCTGCAAGCATTTTAGGTCGACGAATCGTGCCTATAGTTCGGGCCGGGTGACAACCATGTTGCACTGAGACCCCGGCCTGGCTATGTGCCCAAGGTTCCCACCACTCCCTTCAGAGATCAGGTGTTAGGCTGGGTTCCATATGTGTGACCCTATGGGGATTATATGTGTATAATTCCACGGCTGCTCCTAATCGAAGCCCTGTGTCTTTCCCTTGGGCTAAGTTACCCATTATTGCAGTACAACCTTCGGGCTAGTCCATATGTATTTTTTCACATAACTCCCTCGAAGAAAGTGGCTTCCGCATCGTTCCCCTTCCATAGAAAGGGCACGGTTTCCCAGTGTTATCCAATAATCTCGCTGTATGGGTTATCACGGAACAACAGTGACAGATACGCTCTGTGTAAGCCCTTTCCTATCGTCCATCCAGGCAAGAAGGGGTACAGGCTTACACCGGGCACTGGATGGGGTGCAGCAGATGTGGCGCTTTGGTAGGGATTCCTATCAGTCGGTCACGACATACGTCGAGAGTGACCGACCGATAAGGGAACGTCTCAATTACATATGGTAACCCTCGTTCCCTGGGGCAGGGAATGGAGACGTACATCCCATCGTCACATCTGCTGCTGCCCGTCGGGGCGGCCAGCTTACCAGGCTTGGCTCCTCAGCAAAAAAGGAGCTCACCTCGCACCTGCTGCTCATTATATACCTGCGCTGCGAGGCTTAACAGCTGATGCAAATGACTGCATGACAATGTGTTTTGGCTCATTTTAGTTTTACTCGAAGTGGATTGGCCTCTCTAGCGAGATTCCTATCAGTCGGTCACAACGTACGTCTCCATTCCCTCCCTCAGAGAACGAGGGCCAAAGGCACCCCAACCTCCCTCCGCCTCTTTTCCTGGCGGTGTGGCTACATTTGGTTAGATATGCGAGTGGCCGTAGTGGCGTGTGCGGCTGTACGTCTATACGCACTGTGCGTACCATGAGCGCTCCGACTAACATAAGAAAGGTTTTCAGTCCGAATATTTCAGCAGTTATTATGTGTGTCCCGTATTTCTGTCGACTGAACTAGCGATACCAATCATTTGTGAATGGTGCGAATCTTTTGTTCTATCTTTGGATCAATTATTTCCTTTCCATGAATTGGCCAAATGCGCTTGCATAATGGTCTGAAACGATTCAGATTCGTTCGGACCGCTCTGTCACTGAATCATCTGAAGCTGTTTCTCGGTCAGTAACAACAAATATAGAACAAATAGCGCTGTTTTCAGTTTACTTTCAGTTCAACTTGCAGTTTAGTTTACTTTGAACTGCGCAGCACCGCCCAGTGGATAACGGACCGCAAGCTTAAAGGAGTTGCGTTTACTCCCAGTTCTGGACACTATTATTAAACAGCATTGCGACATCCAGTGAGAAGTTGTTCAATTCGTCACACCTCTGTTACAGACCACAAATCACTCGATGATTTAACTAGTTTTAAATCAGATGAAGCAACCTTAACATTCCCAACACGACTGATGAGGTAAACAGCAGAAACATTGTGCCATGAACGAAGTTAAAAGACTTTAAATCCCCTAATCACCACCTTTACAAACATTTACCATGAATGTACTGTAGTAATTTACTATGGTTTGGGCAGAAATATGGAATATTTATACTGAATACTATCTTATAGTCATTTATATTGCAGTAGATTAATTAGGTGGGTAGAGGAATATACAATTCATTTTGTGTATAGTTTTTACCTGTGTTTAGGGATTTTGTTATACAGTGGTAGTGAGTGAGTAGTCCATGCATGGTTTTACCTGTGGTTATCACGTCTCACTGTCAGAATATTTTCATTTAAGCCTATAATAATTATAAATAAAATAATTCTTACCAATACCTATGATCTTGTATAATTCATATTTTTGTACATAGCTGTAAATAAGTTATGAAAGACTCATAAATCTGCATACTGTTGGGGTACCACATTTCCAAGTAAATACAATACTTTTTTTAGGTTTACTTTAGCTTATTTATTGATACTGTTATGTTTCAATAAGTAATAAATAATGTTTCAATAAATAAGCTAACCACCGGCCCTCCTCAACATTCCGATTTAATAATCCGGCGCTCTAATGAAGCTAATTGAATAGCCCTGACCTAGGGGCATAACATCACTCACTTTTCACTTTATTTCACTTTATTCAATTCACTTCATATAGTATAGCAGTACATAAGTCAAGTCTCAACTCTTGTTTAAGACATTGTGCATATGCAAAAAATATGCTTAACTCAATATGGAATGGTAATGCTTGAAAGTTCTGTTTTCTCTGATTTGAGGTACAGTGGATAACTTTGGTTATACCAGCTATAATCCTCTAGATAGAAAGGTCATCTTGGACTTAAATTGAAGCTTATAAACTTGGGAAGTTTTTCATGTACATTTGAGGCAGTGATATATATAATAAAATGCTTGAAAATTATCACTTTTGATGACAATTTGTCAGGCGGACAGCCATTTTTTTTGTCTTTTGGGGTATGTTGAGGGTGATATTTGACAGCAAAAAGGCAGCAATCCCCATAATCTTTTTCTGCTAGTTTCCCCTATGTGTCAGGATACACCATGCAAAATTGTAGGGTTATATGGCCATTTATGTAGCTGCAGTACCTTAATATTCACAATTACATCATTCCGCCAAAAGCTTTTCCCAAAAAGGGTGTTTTTTGGACCCTGAGACCAAACGGGGCCAAGTTGGGGGTGATTGTTATCAACTTGTGATGGCCCAAGGTATAAGATAATAGGAAATAATAGTGAAAAAAAGGTAGCAAAAAACATCCTGAGGAGTGGACCTGGTTCCTGGCCTAGATGAGGTCTTGTATGTTCCTGCCCTGAATACCAACAGTCATCCTCATCCAGCCTCCCGTCCTCTCATCAATGTAATTGAAGAAGGCTACCAGTGGTTAGAGAGAGTCAGAAACATTGTCGTGAAAGAAAACCTTGAAGCCGGTGAATGGATCTCATGGGCTGCATATTATGCCAGCATCACAGAGGCTACTTCACCTCCCCCATCCAAATCATACATGTTGTGTTTGGCATGCGTTTTTTGATAGAAAATTGCATACTTCACCTCCAATTGTCATGGTAAGGACAACATTATTGTTTTTTAGTCTTGGAACCTATTTTTTTTGGACTCCTTGACCTCAAAAATGTACACGTTGATACCAAATTTGTCATTATAGATATAACAGAAGCAAAGATATGGGCCTCTCAAGTATGGTTGGCGGCCATTTTTAAAAAATGTGCGTATATAAGATACAAAATGTGATCTCACTTGTGTCTTAGGATAAATTTATTTCTATGGCCCTAAGGTACTTCCATACCAAAGGGGACCTTTGCATCATGACTTGAAGACAAAAGTCACTCCCTACAATTACAGTGTTTGGTGTAGGCTCCGCTGAAGTAGTTTGGGGGGGAAAAAATCACGCGAAGAAGAACAGCCGCATCCCGAGGATGGATGAACATGAGAGAGATGCCATTGGAGACTATGTATGTAATGTATAATGTAATACAGAGATTATGTATTTATTTATGTTAATATCTGCGCAATTAATGTGTATTTAGCCTGCCTCTGCCATCAAGCAGATTGTTCTAAACAAAACAAAAAAAGAAATGTAATCGAAAATGTAAAAAACTTAATTGATCATACACAATAAACAGTTAAACAGTTTAATAAAAAAAAATACAGAAATGTAATCGATAAAAAAAAATAATAATAATAAAAAAAAAAAAAACCCTCCTTGATCAAACACAATAAACAGTTTAAAAATCCAAAAATACAGTCAGGTCATAAATTACAGTTTATTCAATAAGAGAGATGAGAAAACCCTCCAACTATCAATAAGTGAAGGTAACACCTACCATATCATGAGCCAGCACCACTTATATTTCTAAGGAAATGACTTGATTGGATTCTATTTTAAGTATGGCCATTGTATAAATTGCCCCACCCAGAACCAATCATACATCAAACATTAGACAATTTGTCCCTCAGGTTTCTGTCTTAGGGTCACTACTGTTCCCATTCGAAAGGGAACTCGCACTGCGTCAGGACGCTATGGGGAACGCCCCTGTGTGAACCAGTGTCTGAAATGCTTATCTAATCACGGCAATCCTATTGGCCGGCAATAGGTGATCACTAATACGACCCGGAAGTATATAAGGGGAGCCTGGAGAACATGTCAACAGCTTTTTCATCTTCATGGACTGTTTTGTTTGTACACTTCAACCTGAAAACTTCAAAAAGGTAATCATGGCTTGTGAAAAACGCATCAGGAAGTGTGTGCATGCGTGTCTAAAATATTGATACTTGATGACACACAACTTGTGTGTTTATTCTTTGGGCTCAGAGCATGCACGATCAGTTCCTGAGGGATCTGCTTGTGCCACTGTGAGTTTTTTTCCCTTGAGAAAACTCCACTCTCGTCTGCTCTCTTCTCGAGGGAAGAGGGACAGACATCTGTACCAGGCGATTCAGGTTCCGCTTGCGCTGAGACAGTGCAGAGACTGGAATCATGAGGTTTTTCAGAGGGAGCTCGCTGAGGAGGTTGAGAGAGTTGTTAATCTCTCAAGCCCTTCAGAGACTCGCAAGAGTGAGCTGCAGGATGAGGATGTGTTGTCACTAACATCCTCTGATCCAGCAGCGAGTGCTCTGCTGTGTATAAAAACAACCAGCCCAAGAGAGCAGGAGATGGCTGATGAGGGTGAAGAGGATATACAACCCAAACCCTCACAGCCACCCTGCACCGCGTATTTTAATCTGTTGAGTGTTATGGAACACACTTCAACAAGGCTTCTGCTGTCGTTGGAGCGTGTGAGGGAAGAGAACGCTCGTGACTGACTTGACGAATGTTTTTTTTCCAGCCATAAAGCTCCAGCTCTCATGAGCCTTCTATTCCTGCCGGATCTACACAATGAGATGAGTTCAGCGCGCATTCATCGCCATCAGCGAGCTATGCAGTCTCATGGCTGGAGAGGCATCGACACTAAGTGCTCCGGCCCTGGAAGTAAGTGTGCTCTTTTTGTGTTCTTAGGGAGATAGGCCTCCATTTTGTGAATGTTGTTTAGGCCATCGCTTTATGGGCAGCAGGTTGAGCTCTGTAGGTCTTCTTCTTTTACATGAGTTTTTAGTAAGGTTGAATAATAGGCCACTGTTCCCTGTTAGGAAGTATTAAGGGGGTGTTAAATATCGTTCTCTTACGAGAGTACTCTCGTGTTGCGTAAGCTAACTTACACTATAGGAAAATCCCTTTTCTCGAGAATACTGAAGCCAAAAAATTATCCTTAATATTTGCATTAATTTAAAACGCATTGCTGCACAGAGCAGACCTAGGCGAGACGGCTCGCGTGCCTATTGGTTGCTCTGCAGCAACTGCTGCAACCTATCAAGGGACTGCTCGTGCATATCACGTCCCGCCAGAAAGGGCATGGCTTATGTCTATATAAGCCCAGTCCAGATAGGGTGTTCTTTGATTTTTCATCTCTTCAGCGAAGTGTACACATCGCTGGATCTCTGGAAGAAGCCTGCGCCATCAAAGAGCTCTACAGCGGGACGAGCCATCTGCATCGCAGAACCAGAAGCCGGCCGTCTTCTCGCCGCTTCACCGCCGTTCCTGCTGCGCTATCCGGCGCCTATATCCTTTATTGATTGCTGTGTGTGTTCGCCCCGCGACACGCTCTTCTTCCTAAAAGAGCTGAGGCGTTGTTTCAAATGCCTCGATTTTCTAAATGCGGCTCTTGCCGGGCCACTCTCAGCGACAGGGACCGCCACATCCTGTGCGTTTCCTGTACCTCATTCACGGCCGGTCAGCGCCCCACCGCCCCCGCCCTGCAGCACGAGTCCGACGGGGACAATGCGGAAGAGGACAGCTGCTCTCTTGTCGCTTCAGAGAGCGAAGGGTGGTTGGGCTCCAATCCGGACCCCGCCCCTTCCTTGCAAGAGTTGAGCGGCGTGCGGGCTGAACTTCTCTGCCTCCTCATCAAGGCCGTGGAGGACCTCAGCCTCGATTGGTCGCTGCCCGAAGAACCCACGCCCAACAGACTCGACGGCTGTTTCCTGCCTGGTCGACGCTCGACACCTCACACAAGGCCTGCTCCCTTCCTGCCTGAATTGCATGAGGAGCTATCTAAGAGCTGGAAAGCGCCATTTTCTGCCAGGCTGCGGTCTACTGTCTCTTCGACGCTCTCTAATGTTGACGGCGCGAAAGACAAGGGCTACCTCCTCATTCCTCCAGTCGAGGAAGCGGTAGCCACACACCTGTGCCAGCCATCCGCGGGGTGGCAGTCCAAGCCCGCTTTACCCTCCAAAGCCTGCCAGACTACTTCGACTCTGATCGATCGCGCCTACGCCGCCGCCGGTCAGGCCACTTCAGCGCTACACTCCATGGCCGTGCTTCAAATTTACCAAGCTAACCTTCTCCGCACTATGGATGAGGTGGGCCCGAATCCTGAGAATTTTACGGACATCAGAAGCGCCACGGACTTAGCTCAAGTTTGCTGCACAGGTCATCGGGAGAAACATGTCGTCTCTCACCGTCACCGAGAGACACTTGTGGTTAACTCTGTCCGACATGAAGGAATCTGACAGAGCCACTTTCCTCGACGCGCCCGTGACTCTGTCCGGTTTCTTCGGCCAGGCAGTGAAAGGCTTCGCTGAGCGCTACTCTGAGGTGCAGAAAACATCGCAAGCCATGCAACATTTTATCCCCAGACGTTCCAGTTCCGCAACAGGTCGCTCAAAAAAGCAGCCGCCTAACCGGAACACAGCACCACCGCCGCCTCCGCCGCCAGCTTCACAGCGCCGTCAACCAAGGGATTCTCAGCAGCGCTCGCGCTCTTCAAGCCGCCACAGGCCACCTCCCCCCCGGGGACCCAGGCCCAAGATAGCACTGAATCCTGAGCCCCCAACGTCTTCCTGACCACCCTGAGAAGACTAAGATGGTCGAGTCCCGCTGCGGCCGGACCGCCATCAAAAACAGCTCGCTTTGCTCTCATAGTTCCCTTCAACAGAGGTGACTGGAGAAGTGTATTTTACAGCCAACGAGTCCATTACACAACCTGCTCGCCTGTACCCAAAGGCCGTTTTCACGGCCACCCAAATAAATCTTAAAAAGAGCAGTATATCTGTCTGTCCGGCTCACACCGAAGGTGTTATAAATGTAGGAAATGTGCCCACTTCCCAGTGTTCACCCCTACACACAAGCACAGCCCGTTTAATGATACACACTCATTCACGGCCCACACTAATAAAACCGGCTCACGCCGAGTGTGTTTTCAATGTAGGAAATGTGCCCACGGTTCAGTGCTCACCCCTACCCATAACACTGGTCGCTTGGTGACACACTCTCACTCAGAGCCCCCATCTATAAACACAAAAAGTGTTCTATGTGTAAAAAGTGTGCGCGCCCCTCAGAGCTAGCGCTCACTGACAAACACTGTACGCTATGTGTCACACACAGCGACCAGAGCCCACATGCCATTCTTCCCCTAGCTTTAAGTGTAAAAGCATGGGAAATGATCCCGGGCGTGTCAGAATGGGTGCTGAACACTATAAAGCGAGGCTATTCGCTGCAGTTCGCTCGCAGACGCTTTCGAGACAGGGTCGGAACTACGGTGAAAGTCGAAGTAGCACATCTACTTCGTACCGAAATAGCGAATCTGCTGAAAAAGGGGGCTATAGAAACCGTCCCTCCGATACAGAGCGAGTCGGGTTTATACAGCCGGTATTTCCTTGTACCCAAAAAGGATGGTGGTCTCAGACCCATCCTAGATCTCAGGCGCTTGAACAGAGCCCTTATGCAGAGATCGTTCAAAATGCTCACGACCAGACAGATCCTCGCGCAAATTCGCCCGAGGGACTGGTTTATCTCAGTGGATCTGAAGGATGCCTATTTTCAGATTCAGATAACTCCCCATCACAGGCCTTTCTTGTGATTCGCCTTCGAGGGCCAGACCTATCAGTACACCGTCCAGCCGTTCGGTCTATCTTTAGCACCTCGTACATTCACGAAGTGCATGGACGTGGCGCTCGCCCCCCTGAGACAACGGGGGATGTGAATACTGAACTATTTGGACGACTGGCTAATTCTAGCGCAGTCAGAGGACGAGCTGATAACACACAAGGCTTTATTACTCAGCCATTTACAAGACAATTGGACCAAGAGCTCGATGTCTCCCAGCCAGAAAATTTCCTTTCTGGGAACAGACCTAGACTCTGTGTCAATGACAGCGTGGCTTACGTCACAGCGTGCGCTGCAAATACAGTGCTCAGCAGCGTCATTCAAGGTCAGCAGTATTCTTCCTCTCAAAAGCTTTCAGAGGATGCTGGGCCTTATGGCCTCGGCCTCGGCAGTGCTTCAGTTGGGCTTACTTTACATGTGCCCTCTCCAGCACTGGCTGAAGACGCGGTTTCCGCTTCGAGCATGGACATCCGGCCATATTCGCCTCAGGGTGACCCATAACTGCGTCACGGCGCTGGAACCCTGGAAGGTGGCAGACTGGTATCAGTCCGACGTGGATCTGGGAGCAGTCTCGAAACTGAAAGTAATCTCGACAGACGCATCCAACTCAGGTTGGGGTGCCCTCTACGAGGGCAGGCTGGTTTTTGGCTTGTGGGCAGCCCAAGAAGGGCGCTTACACATAAACTGTCTGGAGATGAAAGCGGTCGAGAATGCTTTGGAGCATTTTCTCCCCTTCTTAAAGGGTCACCTCCTCCTAGTCTGCACGGACAACATGGCTGTGGTGTCTTACATAAACCGCCAGGGCAGTCTCAGATCGCGGAGCCTCCACACACTGGCACAACGCCTCCTCGTGTGGTCTCAACACAACCTGCACTCGTTCAGAGCGGTGCATGTGCCGGGCTGTCTGAACGTGGGTCCAGACATGCTGTCCAGGGACAACGTTCCCCCAGGGGAGTGGTCCCTGCACCCCCAGGTAGTCCAGTTTCTATGGGACACCTTCGGCAGAGCGGAGATCGATCTCTTCGCATCGTCAGACAACGCGCACTGCCCAATATTTTTTACAAAAAACAGGGACGCGCTGGCCCACAACTGGCCCAGCCGCCCGCTCTATGCGTTCCCCCCGATCGCTCTGTTACCACAGGTGATCAAACGAATCAGGGAGAACAAATGCTCTGTGCTCCTCGTGGCTCCGCTCTGGAGGAACCATGTGTGGTTCCCGGAGCTGATGCAATTGACAAACACGACACCATGGCCGATTCCGGTGAGGAAGGATCTCCTCTCCCAGGCCAAGGGCGCGATTTGACACCCACGCCCGACCTCTGGGCCCTGAATGTGTGGGCCATCAACGGGTACACGCTGAACTCCCAGTAGGAGTACTAAACACCATTACACAGGCTAGAGCGCCCTCGACTAGACGGCTCTACGCTTTTAAGTGGTCAGTGTTTTCCAGCTGGTGCTCAGCTCAAAACCTAGATCCACAACGCTGCGAGGTTACGGAGATTCTCTCCTTCCTACAAGAGCTTTTGGACGAGGGCAGGTCCCCCTCCACGCTCAAAGTGTACGTTGCAGCCATAGCTGCGTTTACGAAACCACTGTATGGCCAGTCACTGGGAAGGGACGATCTCATTATTTGCTT
The DNA here is from genome assembly GCF_964197995.2 of Scardinius erythrophthalmus. Taxonomy (NCBI): domain Eukaryota; kingdom Metazoa; phylum Chordata; class Actinopteri; order Cypriniformes; family Leuciscidae; genus Scardinius; species Scardinius erythrophthalmus. The sequence continues at coordinate 379,326 of NW_028296539.1, forward strand.
CCTTATGGTGCGTTCACACCGGACGCGTTTAGCGCGTCAGGCGCGAGTCATTTCAATGTTAAGTCAATGCAAAGACGCGTTACGCGCGTAAAAAATTCCTGCGGCGCGTATGAGGCGTTTAGCGCGGTGCGGTAGACGCGAATTCGCCTCATTCGCGCGTCAAGTTCGCGCGAATGACGCGAATTGAGCGTCTGGCGCGTTAAGCGCGTTACGCGCGAATGATTTTATTAGTGCTATTTGTGCATTTGTGCACAGGTTTCATTTTTGAAGGCTGCAGCTCCATTTATTATCAAAACAAAAATAAATCACAGATTAGGTGCGGGCGAGGGTGAACCTCGCGCCGGGCTGTACAGCGCGGGCTCGTCAGGCAGCGACCACCACTCGAGGCCGAGGCTTATACGGCCTACGCTTTCCTCGTCAGCGTCCTCACCGTTAGGTCCACCAAACCTACCTCCTGGAGCAAATTGTGAAACCCCTGAAACCCTCCGGAGGGTTTGGTGGACCCGAGAACAGCGACGATGTCCACTACGCTGCTGTTTCTGCTCTCCAGAGCATATACGAGCGGTGACTCTCTCGATTAATGCTAATGCTAATGCTCGATAAACATCTAAAAAAAGATGGCCGCCAACAGGTTTCGAAACTTTCGCCTCTGACGCGCGTGATGCGCGTAAATTTCGATTCAAACTTTTGATTTTACGCGCGTCAATTTCGCTCTTGACACGCGAATGCACACAAAGTGGTCAAGCGTATAACTAGACGCGGCAGGCGCGAATTTGACGCGCTGTTCGCGTCCGGTGTGAACGCACAGTTAGAGGGGCTAGGAGATTAAACCCTCCTTGACCCCCCTTGGTTCCTGTCTGGGACCTTTCCACGGTCCTGGACGCCATGAAGGGTGACCCCTTCGAACCATTTCAGTCTGTGGATATGCGGTATCTCTCTTTTAAAACCGCTTTTCTGGTGGCTCTCGCCTCAGTCAAGCGAGTGGGTGACCTGCACGCGCACTCTGTGAGCGCTGCGTGCATTGAGTTTGGGCCTAACGACTCTAAAGTCATTCTCAAATCAAGATACGGCTATGTCCCCAAAGTGCCTTCGTTGCCCTTTAGGCATCAGAGCCCATTCCACCAGAGGCATGGCCACTTCATGGGCCTGGTCCAGTGGGGTTTCACTCCAGGATATTTGTATGGTGGCAGGCTGGGCCTCTCCGTCCACATTTATAAGGTTTTACAAACTGGAAGTTCCGGCCCTACAGGCTAAACTGCTGTCAGTCTAAACATAATATCCACAGCTCTGTTCGAATCAGCTTCGTCCAGACTGCATAATATACTCGTACTTCCCATACAGAGTTAAAGCCGGCAGCTCAGGCTGACTTAGGTCCTTCCTGACTATGTTAATGCATTTCATCTGTCCCTCTCGGCTCAGATGTCTATCTTGACTGACAAAACTGTATTAAAACCTTCTATCACACAGCTCAGGCTGACTGATGTCAACCCTGACTGTCATATTGTGCTAAGCACCCATTACTATTAAACATATATATTGTTATGTGATGTTTTTAGGCCCACTCTTTGTTGGCCTATATAATATATTACCCACTATCATGTGTACCCCGGGCACATGCCCTTGGGGCTATGTGTGGACGACCCTAGCACGCAAGGCGTTTTAAATTGGGTTCCCGTAGCGTAAGCTAGCTTATGGAACACGAGAGTACTCTCGTAAGAGAACGCTCTCGGTTACTAACGTAACCTCGGTTCTCTCTAGATGAGGGAACGAGTGTTGCGTAACCCTGCCGTGCTTGTGCTACGTTCTGGTTTTCGCTTCAGTATGAAAAACCAAAGAACACCCTATCTGGACTGGGCTTATATAGACATAAGCCACGCCCTTTCTGGCGGGACGTGACGTGCTAGGGCACCCGCGCCCTCATTGGCGCTTACGTCACAAGCAGTCCCTCGATAGGTTGCAGCAGTTGCCGCAGAGCAACCAATAGGCGCGCGAGCTGTCTGGCCTAGGTCTGCTCTGTGCAGCAATGCGTTTTAAATGAATGCAAAAATTAAGGATCATTTTTTGGCTTCAGTATTCTTGAGAAAAGGGATTTTCCCGTAGCGTAAGCTAGCTTACGCAACACTCGTTCCCTCATCTAGAGAGAACCGAGGTTACATTAGTAACCGAGAGCGTTTTCATAGGATGGTGAAATTAGGGCCCTGAAGTTCCCATATTTAGGTAGGCTATGCATACCCTTCCCATAGGCCTCCTCTTATGTTAGAGTTGTCAGGCTTATATAACGGGTAGTGCCAATCTGTAGTAGTGAACAGGTTGGCTGTATGGAAAATTCTCTAGTGAGGCTACTGTTCATCCGAGCACCTAATAAACAGTTTTTGTGTGAGATGGCTTCCTCCCTATCGGGAGATATTCTACACCACTCTGTCAAGCTCCAGATAGAACTACAAAGTCAAGCAGTGGCCCTCTTCAGGCCACCTTGATAGCCACCTTATACTAGAGCAGCAGTTCTCCTCTCACTTTAAATAGTCGTTGAGATTATAGCTCTGAACTTCAGTCACTTTATATTTGTGTGTCGGCCCTCACGGAGCTGCCTCGATTTCTGGCTTAGGCCTAGCATCTAGGAAATTGGTGGCGGTTTGCTAAGCATTCTCGCCTCAAGCCTCTCATTATCTGAGTGTAGGTTCCTTAGAGCGAGAGCCCATCAGGATAATTTATTCCTGTAAATCTAGTTGTTCCTAGTACTGGCCTCCTCTTACTACAAGAGTCGTCTAGCCAAGGCCTGCCTTTTGCACTAGGCGTAAAAATGCTAGTGGTGTTACAGGGTAGATAGCAACATAGGTAGCAGGCTATCTTCAAAAAGCCTCCCAATGCAGATATCTCATGGGCATTGTCAGGCCTTTTCTCTCTAGAAAGTAAGAAGCAGTATGCTCAGACCTCCACCCTTTAGAGCTGAGTATTGTAGCTAGTTTATCCAGCTAGGCCTTAAAATTGAAAAATGATTTTTTTGCTGAGCTGAGCCCCTTGAATAAAATAATTCAAGTCATAAGGTTGAATGTCGTTGGCCGCTTATTGTGGCCTCCATTTCCCTGGGTTTAGTAGAGAATGTAAAATCTGTCTTGTGAAAAATACAAGATAATAGGCCTCGACCCTGATACAGGGTCATGCTGATAGTACTCCCCTTGTTAGGGTCTTTATTTAGAGTACTTTGCTACCCATAGCTCGTATATCACATCACCCTTCACCACCCAGGCTCAGGTAGAGACAGATTAGTTACTCCCTCCCACTTGGGATGGTTGAGTATGCTCCCTTAGAGTGAAGCACTGCCTGGGCTGACGCCCGTGACATTCGAAGCTGTAGTCCTTACAGTAGGCCTCCTCGATAGTCCGGTAGCGTAAGATTGTACTCCATCTTAAGCTACCGGACTATCGAGGAGGCCTACTGTAAGGCCTACAGCTTTGACTTTCACGGACGCTTTTTTTTCACCTTGCTTTAAAGGGTCGATAGCACTTTTGCTGAGTACACTGCCTGTTGGTAATGTGAAATAAGTATAACTAGGCCCACAGAGAAGTCTGTGAGAGCACCTGAGAGAATCTATCTGAAGATCATTCTGTATGAACACTTAGCTCCCTAAGTCTGGTTGGAAGGTCGAAGGACTCTCACGAGGCCTCCCTGTTAGATCAGCCCTAGAGCTGGAGGCTCTCCCCTATTAGGGTCCCTTTCAGAGTGCCCAGCCTCCACATGGCTTTGAATCACTGTGTAGATCCAGGATTGGGTAGAGTTGATCCCCTCATTTGCAAGGGTTAGAAAGTGCTATGCTGAGTTCTACTCTCCAGGATACCCGTCTCTATGATCCGGTCTGTGAGCGATCTCTGCCACTATCTGCAGTCCTCCCTATCGGATGCCTCCACAAGTGAGGCAAAATATGTTAAAGACTCTGTTTAGGAAACAGACAGGTTGTGGGCAAGACTAGGTCATTAAATTATGCCAGGTCAACCTCCCTGGTGGCATGTGGGATTGGCTTCATGTCCCCCTCAGAAAGTGACTGGACGGGATTCCTTTGGACCCCCTGGCCATATTCCCTTAAAGGAAGGGAATACTGTCACTGACAACCTGTATGTGACCCGAAAGGGGAGTGTTTTTGGCATTTCAGTGAAACTGACGTTTTTTTTTATTTTATTTTTGTCACAGCCATAATTTGGCATGCACTCCCCTCAGCATGGCAGCATGGTTAGATCGTTCCCCATAGCGTTCTAATGCAGTGCGAGTTCCCTTTTGAAAAGGAATGTCTCAGGTTACGACTGTAACCTATGTTCCCTGAGAACAGGGAACGAGACACTGTGTCTTTTCGCCATGCCTCTGGGATGCCTGCTGAACAGTCCCTTCAGACGATAAGTTGTTGACATGTTCTCCAGGCTCCCCTTATACATTTCCGAGTAGCACTAGTGATGATGTCATAGGCTGTCGCCGGCCAATAGGATTGCTGTGATTAGATAATTGTTTCAGACACTGGTTCACGCGGAGGCGTTCCCCATAGCGTTCTGACGCAGTGTCTCGTTCCCTGTTCTTAGGGAACATAGGTTACAGTCGTAACCTGAGACGTTTTCCACAGATATGCTATATGGAAAATGTTGACAAAAACAATTTTAAATGATTACATAATAAACTATTTTTATTAGAACATTTTTAGTATGCACAATTTAGTTAATTTTATTTATTTACAAGATAATTATTTAAATCTAACAGCTGTGACAGCCACATCCTAAATAAAGCCTTAGTTCTTATCTATTGTACAGGATTTGTACCCTCACTTAAGAAATAATAAAAAATAATTTTAATTATTCATTCATTCATTCATTCATTCATTCATTCATTCATTCATTTATCCTCAACATACCACGACAAGACATCCAAATAGCAGCCTCCGATCTTGAAACTTGAAACTACCAAAAGAAGCAACCAGAGACCGTCAGAAAGAGATAGTCACAAATTGTGAAGCTTTCCTATTCTGCATATAAGAATCACTGGTGCATGTCCCTGGAGCTCCTGATTAGGTTTACTCACTCACACGCCTGTCATCAATTACTCCTCTTTGACACATGGACCAGTCCACTTCATGGAGCTCACAGGGGGTTTTCAACACTAAGAATGGTATGGCCCAGTCAGACAAATGGAAAGAAAGGAAGATTCAAAGACCATAATATCCATCGTACATCCAACATTATTCTCCCTACATGCTTTTGATAATGTTGCAATGTAATGACCTCATGAGGGAAGATCCATAAAGCTGTCTGTCATTTGATTCCACTGCCTGAGCTCTGAGAGGAAGCAAAAACATGTGTGTCCTATTAGCCAGGGGACATTTATTGATGGCGCAAGCTGTCGTAGAACATGAATGCTAACAATCAGGAAACAAGGGCCTTCATGCAGCACAGTACTGATGAGCAAAAGTCTGCAATGAATCACATATGAAAATGGGGTAGAGGTGCTATGTTTTCTTGAGGAGAAAGAAAGAAAGAAAGAAAGAAAGAAAGAAAGAAAGAAAGAAAGAAAGAAAGAAAGAAAGAAAGAAAGAAAGAAAGAAAGAAAGAAAGAAAGAAAGAAAGAAGATATCTATCTATCTTTCCATAATACCACAGGATATTCTCCCTTTGTAAATCTATATTTTGCTCTCTTGTTTCAGTGTTGAATGACAATAAAGTAAACTTTGATCCTTAATAAATGTACAGTTTAAAATCATTATGTCTATGTAAAGTCCCCATAAAACACGAAAACCCAACATGTGTGTGTAATTCTTTCTTTTTTATTTTCTATTTTGTTACTATAGTGTCTTGCACACACAGTTTTTGGCCCATTTGTACCTTCCCTCCCTCCCTCCCTCCCTCCCTCCCTTTGTCTCCTTATTCTCTCATGTTCTGGAAACAGGATTGTAGAGCTGCAGCAGAGACCACAGACCCTTTCACCAGAGACATGACTGAATAATTCAGCCACTCTTTACTCTTCTCCTGCCTGCCACCCATTAAAACTGTTAGCCTCTTGAATGCACCCGCCACCCTGTTTTTTCATCCCATAGCGCTGTAAGACCTTCTCGCTTTGCTCCGGCATTTTAAAAAGCTGTGATGAGTGTGTATGTGTGTAGAGTAGCCGGTTGAGTGGCTCTCTGTCATGGCAGTAAATAAATAAATAAGCAGGTGTGTATAAATGTGTAAATAGGGCTGGCCACAAAGCTGACAACTGAGAGAGAGCCACCATGCTGCATCATGACAAGACGAGAGAGAAGTGTATCTCCAGGGTCCTGTCCACTCCATGTCTTTCACTCCTCTCTTTCTCGCTCTCTTTCTCAGGCGTGCCGTGACCAGACTCACTCACACTTACAGAACCTCTAGATTTTGATTAGGCTCAGTCCAGGGCTGGTCACACCACAGTTTTATGGTGTTAATTCAGAGGGCGCCCCAGAAAGGTTGATGAGCTATTTTACCACCACTTTCTGCCAATGTTACTGTTTCTACCTCTGTTTCTACCTCTACTTCTTAAATTCTGTTTTTCCATTTTTCCTTCACTGATTGGGTTTTTTTTTTTTTTTTTTTTTTTTTTTTTTGCTTTAGATAATGTTTTAGTCACTTTACATTCATTAAATCTCTTTGTTTATGCAACTAAAACTGTATAACTGTAAAACAATATTTTTTATAGTTGTAAATAAAGATTATTTGAGTATGTTTTACAAGAAACTCAACATTTAATTGATGAATTGAACGCATAACAGAAAGATGAATTGGAATTTAAAATGGAATGACAGGAAGAGGAATTTACTGAATTTGTATTTAATAAAAAATAAACACAAGTGATGCAATTCTGTAAATACAAAGACAAGGAGCAATTTTTTTTTTGAGTGTATATAAACTATATATAAATATACAAATATTTACAAACTCAAAATTAAATATTTTTGCTGCTTATTAAGTTACTTCAATAGAATAAGTTAATTCAATACACTCTCAGAAAAAAAGGTACAAAAGCTGTCACTGTGGCGGTACCTTTTCAAAAGGTACACCTTTGTACATAAAGAGTGCATTTTAGTCCCTCAAAGGTACATATTGGTACCAAAAGTGTACATATTAGTACCTAAATGGTACATATTAGAACTCTTTTGAAGGGTACTGTCCCAGTGACAGCTTTTGTACCTTTTTTCTGAGAGTGTACAGTTCTTACAAGATGTTGTTACAACTTTCAAACAATTTACTTAATCCATTTGAGTTAACACTGTGTGAGTGTTAATTGAGTAGTATTGTAGAAACTGGGAACATGATTTCCCCTTCCAATCATGTTTTGGACGGGAAAGGATAGGGAATGTAAATGTAAAAGTGTTATTTTATGCATGTTTAGCTAGACTTAGCATTGGGGTGAAGTGTAGAGCATGTGGTTTGCACTAACATGAAAGCTAGTTGCTTTAATAAAAAGCAGCTCAAGTACTATGAGAATGCCATGGATGCACCTTCATAATTCATCTTGACAAACTTTGTTTTTATAGTTAGAAATTGCATAAATAACACAAAAATAATTTAATTCTACTTCCTTGCATTCAAATTCAATTGGCAATTTTGCATTTATTTTAAATCTGTCCATTGCATAAATTGCCACACCAACACCCATAATCATGCATTACACTTCATGGTGTCCCTCAAGGCTCTGTCTGACTTTGAACTTTGATGTCGAGTAAGATATTATTTAAGAAGTAATTGTAAAATATTATATAAGAAACGTTTATTTTATTAGCTGATTTTCACACAAAAAAAGTGTCAAGTCAACATTCAATTCAATTCAATTAATCTTGAAAAACTTTGTTTTTTATTTAAAAATTACATTTCTATTTCTATTTTACATTTTCAAATTATTGAAATTGTACAGGTATGTGTTTGCATGATCTGTCTCATTACCCATACCCTCTTAAAGGTCCTGTTCTTCGTGATCCCATTTTTCAGACTTTAGTTAATGTGTAATGTTGCTGTTAGAGCATAAATAATACCTGTAAAATTATAAAGCTCAAAGTTCAATGCCAAGCGAGATATTTTATTTAATCCTCTGGGGTCTGAAGTGTTTTTGGGGTCCTTGAGATGGTCTGACATGCCCTGACATTTGTGCTTTTTTCAGTTGCTTATAAACATATTAATGGCAAAGGTGTAATTACACTCTATTTAGCACAAACAGGGCTGCCATAATATGTGAGCAACATGTATGTACATGTTTGTATTTTTGAGAGAATAATGTTTATGCATGGTTATTGAAAAAACTAAAAATGAAAGTTTCTGAAATAAGGCCACACAACACAGACTAAATATGTGTCCACAAGACTTCTGAATAATGCAGAAGTTTTTTCTTCAAAATGATGTGAAAATCATCCTTCCTAATCATTCACATAAAACAATACATTGATTTAAATTTTGTAAGACACTTTTTGTTTGGAAAGGCAATATGCGAGTGGGTGTCAACGATCCAACACCATCATGCATATAGAGTAGTTCACACCTGAGAATACAATGCCCCGCATAATGGGGCTGCATAATTAATTAGCCTTTCATTCAGGTGTGTCACTGAGCCACAAGAAAGAATGCAAGGACTATATATATATATATATATATATATATATATATATATATATATAATTGGTTCACAGTTGGAAACACAGTTATTATTTAAAGAGAAGGCTTATATTGACCTTTTAAGAGTTTGTTTACATCTATCCTTGTATATATATATATATATATATATATATATATATATATATATATATATATATATATATATACATATATATATATATATATATATATATATATATATATATATATATATATATATATATATATATATATATATATATTTGCTATTTTATTAAAAAGGTTATACAATTACAACAACAATTACAATTTTAACAATAATCTTTCTTTGTAAAAACTAAAGTATACATTTTATCATATTAACAAACACTATAACATCTTAGTTGATGACTTTATTTTTTACAAAACATATATATATAATTTCTGTTCATAAATGTTATATATATATATATATATATATATATATATATATATATATATATATATATATATATATATATATATAACATTTATGAACAGAAATTGACAACATTATAAGCTTATTTGATGTGACATTATTTTACAGTAAAAACTTTATAATCTAAACTTGGTCCATAAATCAAACACGCTTGCATGTAATAATATGAAACTCGGTACACATATAGATCTCATCGGGCTGAACAACTTTCATGCTCTAAGTTTTACGCCAGCCCAACTGGAAGTCAACTATTTAGGGTTGTTGGAAACGCATGCTTAGGAATTTGAAACACTTCTCCTAGGGAATTCACCCGGTCAGCACCAAACTCGGTGTGCATGAAGTCAAGACATTGAGGATGAAAAATTGCCAGGGGATTTTTGATATCTCGAACGGTTTGGCTGTGGCGAGGAAACGGATTTATGGCGAATAAGGGACACAGGAAGTGTATTATAACTTCAGCATACATTAACTGATCTTGCTGAAACTTCCAACATTTATGAACAGAAATTGGCAACATTATAAGCTTATTTGATGTGACAGTATTTTACAGTAAAACTGCACTTCCTGTTTCGAATGCGCATGCGTCGCGTCTGAGCGCGTTGTTGTCTTTGGAGCTCCATCGATTGATTTATAATTCTTGATTTCTCTTTAAACTCACTTACAACGAACATTTTCTATTTTTCTCACCTCATAGTTACAACGCGGATTGTTGAGCAGACACGTCTCAAGCCTAGTGATCCAACGCTGGATACTCTTATAGGTTACGTCCGTGGATCACGGCTGAACGCGTCTTCTCCGCACTCATTTACAAACAAACATTTTTTTTTTCTCTCGCCTATCGTGCGTCTACTCTACACCCGTACCCGTAAAAAGACGGATTATATCCAAGACTTAAGCCATAAATTAGTATTAATATTGATAGCATCACTGGTAGCGTCGTTGCTAACTTAACTTACTGTCCATCTGTTAAAATGGCGAATATATCAAATGTAAGTAGTTTACCTTTTGGTGCAGGTGAGGACACATTTGAGCTGCACGCGGTGCAGTCTGAGCTGGAAGCTGTTGAGAAACAGATCCACGACCTTTTAGTGAGAAAAGCCGAGCTGATAGACCGGCGGTTAGCTCTTGAAACATCGCGCGCCGAGGCACACAAATCAGAGACTAACGTTACTAACCCGATGACTCCGACCTCGTCTACTCCGTGCGTTCCTCAACATCGGTCCCGTACGTCGAGGTCGCGATCAGCCATGGTCTCGTTCACCCCGGCTCCAACATGCCATCACGAAGCCTGGATTTTTCCGCAGCGGAAGACACGAGCCAGGTCTAGACCAAGAAAACTCTCTCCGACCCTCCCGGTTTTCGAGATATCCACACAAAACCGTTTCTCCCCTCTTCGCGAAAACAGAACGCGATGCTGTGATCATCGGCGATTCCATCGTTCGACACGTACACGCTACGTCAAATAAAAGTAAGGTGCATAATCACTGCTTTCCTCGTGCTCGCGTTTCTGAAATCGCTGCTCACGTTCCCGAGATTCTGAACGAGCGCGTCGGAACTGTGGTCCTGCACGCGGGAGGGGCAGACATCAGACTGCGCCAGACGGAGGTTCTGAAGAAAGACTTCAGGAATCTGATCGATACGGTACGCAGCACATCGCCTGATATAACGATTATTGTGTCAGGACCGCTTCCCACGTACCGACTAGGTCATGAAAAGTTTTGTAGATTATTTGCGCTAAATGAATGGTTAATGTCATGGTGCAATGAGCAGAAACTGCTCTTTGTAAATAATTGGAATCTGTTTTGGGAGCGTCCTAGGCTTTACCGTGCTGATGGCTTACACCCAAGCAGATTCGGATCGGATCTTCTGTCAGATAACATCTCCAAAATGTTAAATACCTTTTGACAAGTAACCAAAAGTTCAAATCATAGTCTCTGCTGCACCAATTTAACTGATATAAATAGTGTAGAACATTGCATAGAAACTGTGTCTATTCCTCGTTTAGTGAGATCAAATAATAAATCTACTGCAGGATCTAGAAAAAATCTAATTGTTATTAAACCAGAAAATGTTGCTATTGGTAATCAAAAACAATTTCTAAAGCTAAGTCTTCTAAACATTAGATCACTCACACCTAAGGCAGTTATTGTAAATGAAATAGTCACAGATAATAGCTTCGATGTACTTTGCCTTACTGAAACCTGGCTTAAACCAAATGATTATTTCGGTCTAAATGAGTCTACTCCATCAGGATACTCCTATAAGCACGAGCCCCGTCTGAATGGTCGTGGCGGCGGTGTTGCAACAATCTATAGAGATTTTCTCAATGTTACTCAGAAAACGGGTTATAAGTTTATTTAATTTGAAGTACTTGTACTAAATGTTACGCTCTTAGATGTTCGAAAAACATCCCTATTATCTCTAGCCTTGGCTACCGTATATAGACCGCCTGGGCCTTACGCTGATTTCCTAAAAGAGTTTGCAGATCTTCTCTCAGACCTATTAGTTAACTTCGATAAAGCATTAATTGTTGGAGACTTTAATATCCATGTAGATAATCAAAATGATGCGTTAGGGGCTGCGTTTACAGATTTATTAAACTCCTTTGGGGTCAAGCAAAACGTTACCGGACCAACTCATCGATTTAATCATACACTCGATTTAATTATATCACATGGAACCGATCCAACCGATATAGATATCATTCCACAAAGTGACGATGTCACTAACCATTACATGGTAACTTGCATATTACGTACTCCTGTAATATATCATGCTGCGCCGCGTTATCGATTAGGCAGAACAATCCTTCCATCCACCATAGATCATTTTTCAAATAGCTTATTGGATCTGTCTCAGCTGCTCAGTGAACCCAAACAAACAGATGAACTTGAGGAATTAACTAGCACTATGAGCACCATTCTCTCTGGATCATTGGATATTGTTGCGCCCATTAGATTAAAAAAGGTCAGAGAGAAAAGTAAAGCACCATGGTACAACAATACTACGCGTGTTCTAAAGAGAGAAACCCGTAATTTAGAGCGTAAATGGAAACAAACTAACTTAGAGGTCTTTAGAATCGCATGGAAAGACAGTATGTCACGTTATAAAAAGGCCCTAAAAGCGGCCAGGGCTGAGCATCTCCGCAAACTAATAGAAAACAACCATAACAATCCTAAGTTCTTATTTAACACCGTGGCGAGACTAACAAATAAACAGATGACTCCTGAACAAAATATTCCATTACAGTTTAGTAGTAATGATTTCATGAAGTTCTTCACTGAGAAAATAGAAAACATCAGAACCACAATTGTAAACGTTCAATCCTCAATCGCGCCTTATAATTCAGCCTCAATTATCACCCCGCAAGAACAATTACAGTGCTTTACAACTATAGAACAAAAAGAGTTAAATAAACTTTTTACTTCATCTAAAACAACAACATGTTTACTAGATCCTATTCCAACTAAACTATTGAAAGAAGTGTTACCTGTAGTGGAAGAGCCTCTCCTCAATATTATTAACTCGTCTTTATCTTTAGGTTATGTTCCAAAAACATTTAAACTGGCAGTTATAAAACCTCTCATTAAGAAACCACAATTAGATCCGAATAATTTAGTAAATTATAGACCCATTTCAAATCTACCTTTTATGTCTAAAATACTAGAAAAAGTTGTGTCCGCTCAACTGGGCTCTTTCTTACAAGAAAATGACGTCTATGAAAAGTTTCAGTCTGGGTTCAGGCCGCATCATAGCACTGAAACTGCATTCGTTAAAATCACAAATGATTTACTTTTAGCTTCTGACCAAGGCTGTATCTCAATATTAGTTTTACTTGATCTTAGTGCTGCGTTCGATACTATAGATCATACAATACTCTTAGATCGATTACAAAATTATACTGGTGTTCAAGGACAAGCATTAAGCTGGTTTAGATCGTATTTATCTGACCGCTACCATTTTGTTTATTTAAATGGAGAAAAATCTATCATAACTCCAGTAAACTATGGAGTGCCGCAGGGATCTGTGTTAGGCCCTCTATTATTCTCAATATATATGCTGCCACTTGGAAATATTATAAGGAAACATGGAATTAGTTTCCATTGCTATGCTGATGACACTCAAATCTATATTTCATCACGGCCGGATGAAAACGCTAAATTATCCAAATTGACAGAGTGTGTTAAAGATATAAAAGATTGGATGACGCGTAATTTTCTTTTATTAAATCCAGACAAGACAGAGGTACTACTTATCGGTTCAAAAAACCACCCACAAAACCTCTCACAATACAACTTTAACATAGTAGGATGTCCTGTTACTTCATCCTCTACAGTAAAAGACCTGGGTGTTATATTAGACTGCAACCTGTCTTTTGAAAATCATATTTCATATGTAACAAGAACAGCCTTTTTCCACCTTAGAAACATTGCTAAGCTACGTGACATGCTATCAGTTTCTGATGCAGAAAAGTTAGTTCATGCATTCATGACTTCGAGACAAGATTACTGTAATGCATTATTAGCCGGTTGTCCTGCATCCTCAATAAACAAGCTACAGTTAGTCCAAAATGCCGCCGCTAGAGTTCTAACTAGATCAAGAAAATATGATCATATAACACCGATTTTATCATCACTACATTGGTTACCTATAAAGTCCCGTATTAATTACAAGGTATTGCTACTGACTTATAAAGCCCTAAACGGCTTAGCTCCAGTCTATTTAACCGATCTTCTATCGCCCTATAATCCATCGCGCTCTTTAAGGTCACTAAATTCAAGGCTTTTGGTCATACCTAGGATATCCAGATCCACCAAAGGAGGGAGAGCATTTTCACATTTAGCACCAAAACTCTGGAATAGTCTTCCGGATACTGTTCGTTGCTCAGACTCGCTCTCCCAGTTTAAAACTAGATTAAAGACGCATCTCTTCAGCCAGGCATTCATATAATACTTATAATCTTACAGTTAAATCCGACCTCTAGCATATAAACGCCAGAGGAGAACTGGCCCCAGACTGAGCCGGGGTTCTCCCAAGGTTTTTTTTTCTCCATTAGGTCACCTGATGGAGTTTTTCGGTTCCTTGCCACTGTTGCCTTTGGCTTGCTCAGTTGGGGATATTTAATTTAATTAATCAATCAACGATACTATTGATCAGCATTACCAAACGTAGACGTTCCACTAGAAACAAACATTGATGTATTGTTCTAATTTATTGCTGTGAAGCTGCTTTGATACAGCCTGTGTTGTGAAAAGCGCTATATAAATAAACTTGACTTGACTTGACTAAAAACTTTATAATCTCTCCGATTTTTACTCATCTCAGTATAGCAATAGAGTTCGGTAAAAGCTGTTCATTCATTCACACACAAAAACGCGATTCATTTTGAAACAGTATTTTTGCCAGCTGTAGTAGCTACACAACAGCGCGCATCTGTGCATTCATTCATTCATTCACATGCAGAAATGCGATTCATATATACAGTCTTTTTGCGTGTACAGACACTATTGCGATTAGAACAAAGCAAATATATAACTGACCTATTCCTCATCTGGATCTGTTGCTTCTCGAAATGAAACTTCCAGCACTTCTGAGGTAAATTTTCCAGGATTATTATTAAGATAGTATTATTCCTCACAGCGTCGTAAAGTACATGAGTCTGAAAGTGAACTCGCGGTGTGTGTTATCCAGCTGATGTGGGCGTTTCACAGGTTTACGTCCTGAGATCATTTGCGTTTGAATAGTGCGCGCTCTCCGTGGGCGGAGTCACATTAAAACATAATGAGCTTAGATGAGAACGACTGACATCTCTCTCTTTTCATACATATTACATAAACTGTGAATATTTGGTTTTTATAAAAATTACTTCATAAAAAAAGAGAATTCAAGCTTCATGCCTGTGTGTCTGTATGCCTGTTTGACTGAGTATTCGCTGAGTTACAGTTCATTTTCGGACACGTTTCAGAATTGACTTCACTGACACAGAGTAGGCAGAACTCGCATCATGTTTATTAGGGCCCAAGCCCTGAAAGGACGAAGGCCCTATTGTTTTCGGTAGGATTATTAGGGCCCAAGCCTTGAAAGGGCGAAGGCCCTATTGTTTTCGATAGGATTATTAGGGCCCAAGCCCTGAAAGGGCGAAGGCCCTATTGTTTTCGGTAGGATTATTATTATTATTATTTTTCTTACGACTATTCAGGCATTTTTGGGGCCCTTAACATGCTCAGAAACTCTTGAAACTTTGCACACGAGTCAGAACCCGCGGCCATCAGGGCCGGGCTGAAGCTGGTACCCGGGCGTGGCAGGAGGGCTCGACAGCACCCCCTAGAACGGGGTCTGAAAACTTGGTCCATAAATCAAACACGCTTGCATGTAATAATATGAAACTCGGTACACATATAGATCTCGTCGGGCCGATCAACTTTCATGCTCTAAGTTTTATGCCAGCCCAACAGGAAGTCGACTATTCTTTTTTTTTTTTTTTTTTTATAATTGTTTAAGTTTAAAAACAGCCAGAAAGTTTTTTTAGTCCAAAAAATGAATAAATCATGTCATTCATAGTGCTATACTGCCCTCTTGTGTTCAAAATCAGGTAGGCCTATTGTATCTATATGAAATATACTAGGTATGTGACGGTGAGAATATTTTACCACCAGTTAATCAACGGGTTAATCAACGTTAATCAATGCTGTGGAATATTTTGAGTGTATCATAAAATCAGAATAAGGTAAGACAAGTAATGTTGTCTGTCTTATATATATATATATATATATATATATATATATAGCTGCGAACAGCGATGAAGGGCCAAAGCCGGCGGCACCGCTACCCCGGTGCCTTTAGGTAACTAAAGGCAACGGGGTTGCGGTGCCACCGGCTTGGGCCCGCAATCGCTGCTCGCAGCTATATTTTATTATTATTTTTTTTTGCCTTTCGGGCACTTTTGGGGCCCTTAACATGCTCAAAACTCTTGAAACTTTGCACACGGGTCAGAACCCGCGGCCATCAGGGCCGGGCTGAAGCTGGTACCCGGGCGTGGCAGGGGGGCTCAACAGCGCCCCCTAGAATGCAATCTGAAATCTTGGACACATACAAGAACATGTATGAAACTCGGTCACATAATGTGACCCTGGACCACAAAACCAGTCTTATGTGTAATTTTTTTAAAATTGAGATTTATACATCATCTGAAAGCTGAATACATAATCTTTCCATTGATGTATGGCTTGTTAGGATAGGACAATATTTGGCCGAGATGCCAACTATTGAAAATCTGGAATCTGAGGGTACAGAAAAATCGAAATATTGAGAAAATCGCCTTTAAAGTTGTCCATTTCTATTGGCGATAATGCTGCATTCACTCACAAAAATAAATGTTTTATATATTTAAGGTGGGAAATTTACAAAATATCTTCATGGAACATGATCTTTACTTATTATCCTAATGATTTTTGGCATAAAAGAAAAATCTATAATTTTGACCCATACAATGTTTTGTTGGCTATTGCCACAGATATACCCGTGCAACATAAGACTGGTTTTGTGATCCAGGGTCACATATAGATCTCATCGGGCCGAACAACTTCCGCATTCTATGTTATTAGCTCCGCCCAACAGGAAGTCAGCTATTATGGGTTGTTTGAAAAACGTATGCAATGGAATTTGAAACACTCCTCCTAGAGAATTCATCCGATCCCCACCAAACTCGGTCAGCTTGAAGTCAAGACATTGAGGATGCTAAATTGCGGACGGATTTTTGATATCTCGAACGGTTTGGCCGTGGCGAGGAAACGAATTTATGGCGAGAAAAGAGAAACAGGAAGTGTGTTATAACTTCAGCATACATTAACTGATCTTGATGAAACTTCCACAGTGTGTTCATTGTAAGAGGCCGATCACATGGATGTAACTATTGTGAGTCAAAGTTATAGCGCCACCAACTGGCAGCAGGAAGTTTGTCATTTTCAAAATGCTTTGAAATCACCCTCTTATTTTTACTTGATTTGCTTCAAACTTTATGTGTATAATGTAGACACACGGCAGATGCAGACCTGTGAAAGGATTATTGATATCTTAGATACTGTTGCCGTGGCAACGCATCAAACTTTAATATTATTTTTTGATGCTTTTGAGACTCTTAGCATGCTTGAAATTGGATGAATCTCGACAGACACATCACATTTATTAGCCAGTAGACATGTGCAAAGTTTCAGAAACGGGCGTCGTGGAATGGCTCAGTAGCGCCACCTTTAGTCAAAAATGGGGGCTTAGTTTTTCCTAGAATCACAAAAATTGGTATGTATATTGTTCTCATCAAGCCGGACAACTTTCTAATTTAGAGTTATTAGCTCCGACCAACAGGAAGTCAGATATTTTGGTTTGAATGTGATTTTTTGGAGAATTCTCTCTCTCTCTCTCTCTCTGTGTCTGTGTCTCTGTGTGTGTGTGGGGGGTGTGGGGGATTTGTCTGTTAAGAGAAAGTTGCTTTTATAATTGTTTTTCAAGGTTTCAGGGTCTTTTGGGGCCCTTAACGTGCTCGAAAACTCTTGAAACTTTGCACACAGGTCAGAACCTGCGCCCCTTAGGGCCGGGCTGAAGCTGGTACCTGGGCGTGGCAGGGGGGCTCGACAGCGCCCCCTTGAACGGGGTCTGAAAACTTGGTCCATATATCAAACACGCTTTCATGAATTAATATGAAACTCGGTACACATATAGATCTCATCAGGCCGAACAACTTCCGCACTCTAAGTTATTAGCTCCGCCCAACAGGAAGTCGGCTATTATGGGTTGTTTGAAAAACGCATGCTGTGGAATTTAATGTACTCCTCCTAGAGAATTCATCCAATCACCTCCAAACTCGGTCAGCATGAAGTCAAGACATTGAGGATGCTAAAATGCGGACGGATTTTTGATATCTCGAACGGTTTGGCCGTGGCGAGGACACGAATTTATGGCGAGAAAAGAGAAACAGGAAGGGTTTCTCTTTTTTAATGTACTCCTCCTAGAGAATTCACGAGGACACGAATTTATGGCGAGAAAAGAGAAACAGGAAGGGTTTCTCTTTTTTAATGTACTCCTCCTAGAGAATTCATCCAATCACCTCCAAACTCGGTCAGCATGAAGTCAAGACATTGAGGATGCTAAAATGCGGACGGATTTTTGATATCTCGAATGGTTTGGCCGTGGCGAGGACACGAATTTATGGCGAGAAAAGAGAAACAGGAAGGGTGTTATAACTTCTGCATACATTGACTGACATTGATAAAACGTCAGCAGTGTGTTCGTGGTAAAAGGCCAATCACATGGATGTGACAATTGTGAGTCAAAGTTATAGCGCCACCAACTGGCAGCAGGAAGTGTGTCAATTTCAAAATGCTTTGAAATCACTGTCTTATTTTTACCAGATTTGCTTCAAACTTTATGTGTACAGTGTAGACACACGGCAGATGTAAACCTGTGAAAGGATTATTGATATCTTAGATACTGTTGCCGTGGAAACGCATCAAACTTTAATATTCTTTTTTTATGCTTTTGAGACTCTTAACATACTTGAAATTGCATGAAACTCGACAGACACATCACATTTATTATCCAGTAGACATGTGCAAAGTTTCAGAAACGGGCGTGGTGAGGGGCTCAGTAGCGCCACCTTTAGTCATAAGTGGGGGGGTTAGTTTTATCAACAGCAACAAAACTTGGTATGTGTATTGTTCTCATCAAGACGGACAACTTTCTAATTTACATGATCTATCTCCGACCAACAGGAAGAGAGATATTTTGGTTTGAATGTGGATTTTCTGAAGAATTTTCTCTCCCTCTCTCTGTGTCTCTGTGTGTGTGAGGGGAGGGGGGATTTGACTATTGCTTTTATATTGTTAATCAAGGTTTCAGGGGATTTTGGGGTCCTTAACATGCTCAAAAACTCTTGAAACTTTGCACACAAGTCAGAACCCCCTGCCATCAGGGACGGGCTGAAGCTGGTACCCGGGCGTGGCAGGGTGCTCAACAGCGCCCCCTTGAAAGGGGTCCCAAAACTTGGTTCATAGATCAAACACGCTTGCATGAATTAATATGAAACGTACTTGGTTACTTACGTAACCTCGGTTCCCTTAGAGATAAGGGAACGAGTACTGCGTTGAAAACGCTGTGGGAAAACTCCTTTTCTCGAGAATATTGAAGCCTTTATTTTAAAACGCATTGCTGCAGCACATGCGAGAGCTAGAAGCTCGCGTGAGCGTGCTGATTGGCTTGTGCAAAGCAACTGCACGAACCAATGGCGGAACAGCAGAAGAGCGCGAGCCAATCGGGGCGCTTGGCACTCTGCCAGAGTCAAGCGCGCGAAACTGCACGTGACAGAAGAGTATAAATACACAGAGAATCCGCCATTTGACAGGTTTAAATCGACTGAAGCGAAAAGACACCTGCCATAAGAGACAATAGCACGGCAAGGCAACGCAGTACTCGTTCCCTTATCTCTAAGGGAACCGAGGTTACGTAAGTAACCAAGTACGTTCCCTTACGAGAACGTTCTCTCGTACTGCGTTGAAAACGCTGTGGGAACACTATTTAAAACGCCGTGCTTGTCGTCTTTGGCCAATCTGACTCACCGAGAGCTCCAGGAAGTACAGAATAGCCTAGGATAAAGAGACCGAATCTTCGGGCCCTTAGATATCCAAACAGATAAAGCTGGGCCAAGGGCCAGTCTTAAGAATCCCACAACACGAGATGACAACCAGTGTCTGAGTCAAAAACTAGTCTGGGTCCACAGAGCCAGCGTTAGATAGAGACTACTCATGCCTATAAGGCAGGTACCATAGAGGTCTAAGATGTGGACGGAACGGACCAGCCGGCCGCCGCATACGTTATATAGCGCATAACGTCCTGCATAGACATTTTCATAACTAGTCTGGATCCATAGAGCCAGGGCCTAGCTAGAGAGAATTCGTACCTGTGGAGCAGGGACTTTTGGGTTGTAACGTTTCACAAATGTGGACGAAACAGACTAGCCGGTCGTCGCACAAGTGTGACAGAAAAAATGTCAAAACCAGCCTGGGTCCGCAGAGCCAGAGCTTAGATAGAGAGAACTCGTGCCTGCAGAGCAGGAACTTCCAGGTTGTAAAATCTCACAAATGTGGACGGGACGGACCATCCGGCCGCCGCACAAATGTCTTCGATAGGAACACCACTTGACCAGGCCCACGAAGAGGCGACGCCTCTCGTGGAGTGAGCTCTAACACCTATGGGACATGTAAGGCCCAGTGAGGTGTAGGCCAGAGCAATGGCATCCACTATCCACCTGGACAGCGTGAGCTTCGTGACAGGAAGACCTTTGGTTCGGCCCCCGAAGCAAACAAAAAGCTGTTCAGACTGTCTGAAAGAGGCTGAACGCTCTAAATAAATTCTCAAAGCTCTGACAGGGCAGAGTGTGAGAACATCACTGAACTCTTCTGAGGTGGGAAGAGCTGACAGAGAAATAACCTGGGCTCTGAACGGAGTTGAGAGCACCTTAGGAATATATCCATGTCTTGGCCTAAGGATGACCTTAGAGTCATTGGGGCCAAATTCCAGACAGGAAGCGCTGGTAGAGAGCGCCTGTAAGTCACTCACTC